>NC_140641.1:7495429-8096262 GCF_978046115.1 Saccoglossus kowalevskii | reverse complement strand
TGCACATATCCATGTGATACTAGTATATAACCTCAACCATCTGACTATACTACACATATTCATGTGATACTAGTATATCACCTCAACTATCCGACTACAACTACACACATCCATGTGATACTAGTATATCACCCAACTATCCGACTACAACTACACATATCCATGTGATACTAGTATATCACCCAACTATCCGACTACAACTACACATATACATGTGATACTAGTATATCACCCAACTATCCGACTACAACTACACATATACATGTGATACTAGTATATAACCTCAACCATCCAATTACAACTACACATATCCATGTGATACTAGTATATAACCTCAACCATCTGACTACACTACACATATCCATGTGATACTAGTATATCACCTCAACCATCCGACTACAACTACACATATCAATGTGATACTAGTATATAACCTCAACCATCCAACTACAACTACATATATCCATGTGATACTAGTATATCACCTCAACCATCCGACTACAACTACACATATCAATGTGATACTAGTATATCACCCAACCATTCGACTACAACTACACATATTCATGTGATACCAGTATATCACCTCAACCATCTGACTATACTACACATATCCATGTGATACTAGTATATCACCCAACTATCCGACTACAACTACACATATCCATGTGATACTAGTATATCACCCAACTATCCGACTACAACTACACATATCCATGTGATACTAGTATATCACCCAACTATCCGACTACAACTACACACATCCATGTGATACTAGTATATCACCTCAACCATCTGACTACAACTACACATATCCACGTGATACTAGTATATCACCTCAACCATCCAACTACAACTACACATATCCATGTGATACTAGTATATAACCTCAACCATCCGACTATTTTATAAAGTTTATTCTTTACTCTGGGTTTTAAGTGTTCAGTCAAGAGAGCAAGTAAACATTATTCCTTGCAAAATCCGCTATTCTTATGATGATGCACAGTCCCTCTGATGATACAAGGGTTCTTCAGCTTTTTAAATAAATTTCAAATACGTACACAATTTTTTAAAAACAACAACAACAACAACAACAACAACAAAAACATTCAATTAACAAAAACATCAAAAGCATACCCTATTGGCGTAATTTCAACACATCAATAAAAACGATTGCCCTGTTAGCATTTTGCCCATCTTTATTCTAAACACCGAATATACATGTTCCCGAATGAGGTTTGCACATCCAACATTAGCCGGCCAAAAAATGAAAATATACTTCTATGAAATCCAGAAATATCATTTTGAAAAAAAATATAATTCATCATACCACCATCATGATATAATTCAGTGTTTGGCTGAACTATTCATTACAAATTAACTCACATCAAAATGTATCATACGCCTTAACGATTAGATCAACTAAGTTCTGTATTCAGGAAGGAAATTATACATATTTATGCAGTTAACACGCCAGTCTGTTCTTCGCGATTATTCAGGGGCGGGGGGAATTCTGAACGTCACGTACTACTAAGTATACCTTACCGGAGATTCGCTGGTAGGTTCGCCGGAGAGATTCACAGAAGAAATTACAAAAATGTAAAACTTGAAGATTGATTAGTAACCTCTTTTCCATTTATCTTATATGTCGGAAAAAATATACCCGTATTTTGTTTTCTCGATTTTAATAACCCTACCTACGTGTAGACATTACTTTCCATTGCATAACCACATTCACGGGCATGCACGCGGGGGGGGGGGCAGTTGATACATAGCTGGGTAGGGAAGTGCCCCTGAGTGCTCAAAAGTGTGGCCAATTTTATAACTGGATAGTGGCAAAATCTATACCCATATTTATACCAAAGTACCATTTCTGTCCTCACTGTTTATTTCGAATAAAACAGTTACCTAGGGATATGAGGCCGGAATCTGAGGTGGAGATATTCGCTCATATACGGAACCATAAATACACCAAATTGGGAAAATACTACCGATATTCATACCTATCTTGATCAGAAATAAGACCGATACTTATTTCTAATATTCTAAAAACGAGAACCACTTCAGGGGCACGTAAAATATGCCGCCACTCGAAAATCAAGCTGAAACCTTTTGTGTCAGCACAATTTGCCCCTCAAAATGAAGGAAATAGCTTAGGTTGTAGAGGGTCTAGATTTCAAAATTCAAGGAAGTGTATGCCCCTGGGTCCTCCTAGTAAGCGAGGGGTGATGAGCAGATCTCGCCCCTCCATGGGGTATTTCGTGCCGCCGCCTCTGTAAATCATAATAGCGACTGATTTGGATATCTCGGCAAAATGTATCCTTGTTTATATTACTGTGACCCCCCCCCCCCCAATACGAGACCACAAAATCTTTGTGCGCGTGTGTTCTCTAGAAAAGTTTGTTCTAGATGATTGGATATAAATTATATTATCTGATGAAATGTTGAAACCTTTCTACACAACGGAGCAAATGTAACTTCCAGCCATATGTGCTAATTGTTGTAATCTTTCATTTTCCTTCGCAGTGCTGCAAAACAGCACGAACAAGTAATATTAAAATTTACTGTTTTGTCTATTATGTTTCTTTAAGGTTTATGCACACTACGAATTGTTTCCATAAAATTTTAAGAAAATATTGTCGTAACTAATAAGTTTTTGTTGTGTGATAAGTAACTGCCATTTTCGACGGATCAACATGAAACCTCAACCGCAGCCTTTCAAATAGAGTCTGCGATGAACCTCAGACCAATGGTCTGACATTTACAGATACATATCACAACTAGGACGAAACGAAACGTTGGCATGGCGACATCGATACACATACTGTAAAATGACTAATTTTCACTTGGTTTAAATTTCGCTGATTTACCATTTCAGGTATATTAAGTGGGTTTTAAATTCACGGTTTTGTCATTTAGATAATGTATTCTATGCTAAATTTTACATATTCACTGGGTTTTAATTTAGCGCATTTTTCATTCAGCGAAATAAGCCAAATTAAAACCCGGTGAACAATTGATCCTTTTACAGTATATGGCGCATTACGTGTGAAATGCTAGAAAGTTGTAAATATGCACAATGCTTTCAAAACCTTATGCTTTCACAAAGCTTAGAAGACGGATGCCCATGCACGATTATTTGTTCAAATACAAATCTGCAATATATGACCCTGATTTAGAGCTTGTGCTGCTGGGTGTAATCAGACCAGACGTTACAAACATGATTTATTGGTTGTCATCGTGGGTGGGAAAGTCCAATAACGTGTCGGCAGATGAACATTTGTAGACGGAGTACAGTTCATATAGCTGACGGCCGTACGTGGTTACATGGGGTCGAAAGTTTTTTTGATAGTGGTTTGTCATCAGCTAGGTCAGTTTACCAGCTACCCGAGTTACAGTTGGTTTTCCAGTTCTCATCATGAATAGCGGCTACTTTTGTTTGAAGTAGATATAAGACGCATAATAATAATAACTGTATTTAAATCTACAAATACAACACTATCAGATATTGACAATAATGAGCTAAAATCGTCACAAATGTCACGGATATACGATAAAATAAAAAATGTATTTATAAAGCATTGGATTAACTCAATTAATGATGATAACAGACAAAACACTAATACAAAAAACAAACTGAGGACTTACAAAAAATTTAAAACAAACTTCATTTTGGAAAACTACTTAATTAAGCTAAAAAATAAAGAACTGAAAAGTACCCTAACTAAATTCAGACTGAGCAATCACAGTTTAGAAATTGAAAAAGAAAGACACAACAGAATCAAAAGTAGCGACAGAATCTGCAAATTGTGTAATAAAAATGATATTGAAGATGAACATCACTTCCTCGTAATATGCCCAGTATATAGTAAAGAGAGGGTCGTTTTATACAATGAAGCTGAAAAGATTATTCCTGACTTTACTAATCTCACACCTGAAAATAAATTCATAAAAATAATGTCAAATAATAACTTAGCAATTCCTCTGGCACAATATCTGAAATACAGCTTTGCTATTAGACAGCAGCACCTACCCCTGGTACTTAGTCATTGACTTTTTCTTTTATTTTTTTTTTACACCTATTCATTGGGTTTTTGTTTTTATATTCAGTTTATAGTTTTTTTTTTGGTGTTTTATTTTACTTTATTATATATTTCCGTTACTAACTTTTATTCTGTTTTTAGTCTGTTTTTGGTTGTCTTTAAACTATTAGCCATTGTAATTTGATTAATTTTTTTTCTGTAATTTTTGTTGTTGTTGTAACCTTTAACCTCCTTCAGTAGGTTGTTATGAGTTAATAAATTGTACTGTATTGCATCTTTAGAAATACGCAATTTTCTATAAGTACCGGTATATAGCAATAACTCCAAATGTATTAGAACAGTGTTGGGTGCTTCCGCAGTAAGCTATTTTGGGGGTTATGTATTGCATGGAGTTTCATGTGTAGCCAGCTGACAATGAATGTTTGTTAGTTCATGGTATTATCAGCACTTTTAATATGAAAAACATTTAAATATCTGAAACAATTTCTTTTCATTGTAATGTTTCAGTGTCACTTTATTTAACCACTAGAGGGACTGTGATTTAACCCATCCAGGGGGGGGGGATATTTCCTGGACTCGAGACTCAAGTTAACAAATGAAAATAGCTTATAAGATGATTATCAAAAAAATATTTTCATTATAAACTGAAATAATCTGGCAAAATATCTGTCCTGACAATGCACCCACATCTATACAATGTTGATAATTCCAGGTTAGCCAGCATTAATTTATATTATATCCAGTATACAGTGCAGTAATGTTGGTTTCCATACAGCTTGTTCTAAAGAATATAAAGGAAAAAATATGGCATTCTTTATCAGCATCCTCAGTTATATTATACAGGTTCTCTAATAAAACACAATTTGTTTTATAATAATTGTAAATTGTTGCAGTGTTATTCCATACTAAATAAACTTGGTTCTGAATGTCCATATGATTTGTGTGACATTTTAGGCGCAAAAGTGACAATTGAGATTTGTGTCCACAAAATATAAATAACTGTACATCCACAATTATGAGCAACTAATTTAAAGGGCCAGTGAAAATTTGCACCACAAATTTCATCAAGTATCTTAAGTAGGTAAAGATAATTTTCCAAAAAAATTGAAAACTGGAAATGTGCTGCCTTCTAGATGACTAATATGGCAAGTGTCAGTTCTGCAGTAGCAATAATTAGCTATTTAAATTTGAACTGACATCAATGAAAATCAGTTGTCACTAATACCCTCATAATTGTATTAAAGTTGCCTACAGTGCATGTAAGTAATATACTGGAATGTGGTGGATACTTATGTCATCGTCATCTCAACATTTTATTACAAACTATGGAATTATAAACTTGATAAATAGGTTAATCAGGTCTAGTGTGCAATGTCTTCATTATAACACTGTGTGACTATCTCTATATGCACTAGTGCTCCTGACAGGACTCTGTACGAACCTGTGAAAATAGGGCATCAAGGGACACCAAATACTTTCTGCATTTTCCTATACTAATGTAACATACAAACTAGAAAAGCATGCACTCAGAATGTCAAACACACATGATATATACAAGGATGATTTATCTGTGGTTCCACAGAATTTCTGTTTTCTTAGCCATGTTTTTTAAGATTTATATATAGTTTAAGCTCAACAAAACAAAATAATGTTTCAGATCACCATGCACATCACTCAAAGATTACATGTCAAATTTTTTTTTTGTAGTTGGCCATGGTAGTAAAGAAATGCATCAATTTTGAAAAAATAATTTGGCCAGAAACATTGTTTTTGGGCAAAGAGTGTACAATGTCACCTTTGACTTATTGTGGTACAATTAAACTGCTATAAATAGATAAAACCCAAGTTTTACTGTATTGCCTGCCCAAAAATACTATTAACAAGTTATACAGTCCTCATTGGTTATGAAGTTTAAGTCATTGCATAAAAAACAAAATCCATCCAAGAAGGGGCCTTCTGCAGTCATCTTAATAATATTTATTAGATGCATAAAATCCTCAGGGAAGAATAAAAAGGGTCTTACAAAAAGAAATTTAAAAACTATAATTTAAAAAAAAACAAAAAAGAAAACACACTATTCTAAAAATAAAAAACAAATCAAAAACAAATATGAATAAAAAATATGCATCCCGGAGTTGTGTGCATGTTTAAAGTTTCAGGTTAACTATCCAAGTACTTTCAAGATATGGAACCAGAATTATATTTGTTAAATCAAAAGGAAAGGACGCGCATCAAGGTTCAATATTAGTTCAGAAAGGCCAATTTAAATAAGTTTAATGCATTTTTAGTACTAAATCTTGAATCAAGTAGTAGCACATGTTGTATGGTGTTTGTATAAAGTTTGAACTTGACCATTCCAGTGTTTCCAATATAGAGACCTGGAACTGTATTTGGTAAAACAAAATGGCCACCAGTAAGCCATTTTAATTATATCTGCATGTCTCGTGCATCAAGGTCCCATTCGTTTTCATTGTACCAAGTTTGAATGTAATCAGTCTATGCATTACCAAGATCTGTTTCTGAAATGGCCAAAACAGGGAATTTTGATGTATTTTTAGCACTAAAATTGCCACTGTTTGTCCATGTTAAATAAGTCTGTATCACAAATGGATGTTCATATGTAAGTCATATGTACAAGCCTATATAACAATTTTGTAAAAGTCTGGAAAACAACCAAATTTGAGGTGAAATCAGTGAATAAATTCATTTGCACAGAAATTAAGGGTGACCAATACATTTTCAAGACTGTATTCAGAAATGGCTAAATAAAATGGTTCATTACTATACACCCTTTTTCAGTTTACATGGTGGTCTATGGGGAAAACTGCAAACATTTAATGTGATGGTCAATTTTGTAAAAAAAAAAATACCAGTTTTCTTTATACTCCAAAAAAATTAGAGAAAAGAAATAGAGAACAACAATTTTAATGCACCAATAGAGAAAAACTGTATTGATTGTATATTTTAATATCAGTAACATTTTCCATCAACTGTAAATTCTGCAGTACTGGTAGTAGCATTGGAAATGATGGGAAATGTTCTTAAAAAATATGTTGCTAACATAAACACTGTATTTGCTGTTTAATCTGTTTATGAAAATGATTGGTCAAACTACTACTTGTCCTAATCAATATGGAACTCATGACATACACAATACGTGTAAAATACACATTTGTTTACAGGGAATGCACAGCAACGCTTTAATGACCATGAATACATTAAATACAATTATTTAATTGTAAATATGGCACTGCCAAACTGTGGTTATATTTATTCCCACTTTTAAGAAACTTTGTGCATGCAAATTTATGGGATCTTCGTTGATTTTATTATCAGGAACAACATAATATAATTTTTAAGATCAAAAGGTAAAATAATAAAGAAACATAATTCAACGAGCATGCAACACAAGCTATTATATAGTATTCCCTATTTTGAGTGACGTATCACTAGGAGTCCACAAACTTCAGATCTTCTGTGCAAATCAAAGACTCAGATTCCTATATTTCACATGGATGTTACCCTAATATTCAGAACTTGTAATGGTTGTCGTTTATAGATTGCGTATGTGATTTGATAGCATACCATGTACACAGTGATGATTTGTGCTGTGAAATAAATCATTAATCTACTGAAAACCAAGCGACCTGACGGTCGAAATAGGTCCGCTGTCTTCATTACCATGGAACAAGAATCAGTGAAGTGGCATTGTGGTTGTAATATTCATAGTCAGTCATTTAGAAAACATTGCAGTTGCAGTTTCTTGCAGTTGCAATTATGAACTTTTATAGTGTTCATAAGGATAGTGCATTTCATTGGACAAACATCATTGAGGCTAAACTTAAGAAATCATGGATGTGCAAAAGCCTGAGAAATGGTCGAGAAAAAAAAAATATGTTTTTGTTTGAAAATTGTGGTCATGTTTTTGAAATGTTATCTTTCCTGATACGTTGTACATATATGTAATTGTTTTGTTACACCCAAGAACAAATGTTCAATAAATCTGTGCAGTAATAATCTTATGATCAGGTATAAAAGAGTCAATTACAAATGTACTCCAGTTTTACATAAGACATTGCTGAATGCAAGATCAATTGTTGTGCCATATATGTGGTGGCTTCTGAAATAAGCTGAGAAGATCTAAAAGTTGTTTCTAATGACTGTATCAATGTTCTATTTATAATGACCGTCCAAATTATTATGTGTGCAATTTAAGGGACCTGATATAAGCAGAATAATCATCGCATTTTTCATCAAAAATACCAGTTACTTAACTCACTTGTGCTATTACATATTCAAAGTATACTTTAAAGCTGTATTATGTTTTATATTTAGTTGAAAGCTCTCTGTAAATAGGGCTTACGGTTTTGAACCAGTTGTCAAAAATAACATTTTTTACCAAAAATGAGAAAAATGTTCACTAAAAATCCAAATTTGCTTATTTTGACACCAGTTTAACAAATCTGACCATCCAACGTATCATTGCTGGAAATATGAAAGCATTTGGACTTACGGTTTCGAACTAGTTGTCGAAAATAACATTTTTTACCAAAAATGACAAAAATATTCACTTAAAATCTAAATTTCCATATTTTTACATGAATTTAACAAATCTGACAGATATATATATATAACAATTTTTTTTTAGATGGTGCCGAGCATTTTTTAGTGGAACTCTGTTAAATCCAATAGCAATGTAAATCAGCATATATTTTTACTTAACTATAAAATATACAAATTAGCAATTGTCTCTTATAAACTTTACGCTTTGACCTTTTGTTTTGAAATTTTCACAAATGATTGACAATGTGTTTATCTTCAAAACGCCGTAGGGGCATTGTTTTTGGTTGAACAGTGTTACAACAATCGTACAGACAACTAGCCTGGGTGTTAATTTATGCATAAACTTGAATTAGTGAAATTTGAGCTGCTGCCCAGGTAGACAGTTTTCAAGACGAAACTTTCTTCATAGTAAACAGATGTACCCGTAAACCAATTTTGACAGGAAACAGAGACATGGTTTAGAAGCGAATTTGTTTTAAATCACTTTTGACCAAAAAAAAAACATTTTTGTGCATATTTCAAACTACAATGTCCATAAAAAAAAATACTTACAAAATTTTAAAATTCATACAATAAGCTTTCTAAAAATATATAGTTATGTGGACAAGGGAGGTCATCTTGGTTGCCTAATTAACTAATTAAAATACCTGTCTGGTAAACTGCATCTCTACCTTAAATATCAATTGGCCCAAACCTAATAATCCCCTTATATAGCTACAATGGTATGTTAATGATTTGTAAACACAATCACTTTTCTATTTCAAAACAATATTCCTTCCATGAGAAATCTCAACCCAGGCATTTGGGATGTGGGATTCAATTAGTCTCAAAAATTGAATAATGCTGCCTAGTACAAAGGGATGGCTAGACAAATGTGAACAATAAGATACAGTATTGTATTTATATATGCAATATTATGCAATATTCAAATGCTGCACCTTTCACAATATGAATGATTAAAATATTAAATAAATGAATTTTCAGGACAGCTGATTCCAAAACTATGGTGCACACAATATATTAAGGCATGCCTGAAAAATGATATTCTTCACTTCATGATTTTAAATGGTAGAATTTGAACAAGGTGGAACTACATTTACAATTATCAGACATTAATCTTTCTTGAACTTCTATAAAACTAACAATTGCTATGCAATCTTCAATTTCAATTACCGGGGGTAGTTCAAATTATTTTGTATCTTTCTCCAAGCAACCCATAGAGGGCACTGTGTATTTAAAAAACATTCACTGGTTTGAATTCCAGTGGATACTAAATAGAAATATTCATTAGGTTAAAAATTCACTTGTTTGAGAAAGGAAACTATACATTCTACTGTTAAATCATGGACCATTTTATTAGGTTCATACTGTCTATCAGCCATCCAAATCAGCTACTGGTAATAATTTAATCTGATTTATGTACATGCAGCGGTAAATTTGATAAAAATCATTAGCCACATTTTATTTATTATAAGTAATAGAGATGACATCTATTAGTAAAATAATTTGATTTTCAATAAACACAAATTAGAAACATACATTGATCATTATTGAGAAAAAAATTGTAGCACCTGATGGTTACCAAAAGAAAGTTGTTGTAAAATACATTGCAGTAATTAGCCTGTAGTAAGCACACCAATCACTGTCTTTCTTTTATTTTAAGGAACTATTCAACATCATGAAAGATGTTTATTCCAATCACAGTTTTGAAATATAGGTTCTGTCTTGTGTATAGGAATGGGATTGAATGTTTTGATCACTGAAGCAATATAAGACCAAACATGCTAAAACAGAAGCATGTTATGTTCTAAGATATCAAATTTATACCAAGATAATAATGTTTAAAAATTACAAAGGTATGAAGTGCTGTTTTAACAACAACAATAATACACAGTCACCTGAGTTAGCCAGTGAAATTTGTTTACGCCTAATGTGGAAAGAATATTACCCAGTTCTTTAATGCTGTGTTCCCCAATCTTAGAAAAAAAATTTACCCAAAAACACTCAGGTCTAGAACAAGTAATATCAGGATAACCTTACATTTATTGAAACATGTCAAATTCCTGGAGAAGAATTAAACTGGTTTTATACAATTGTACCAGTTAAATGCTACAAGCTAACATACTAGATGTTAAATAGTACATTGGAACAGTACATGCTTCAATGCCCCCAGACATCACTACCTCAAACAAGGATTAGCTGAATTAAAAAATAAATTAATTTGTCAAATAATTTATTTATTCAACACTAAAACGAACTACAGTGAGTTGTTCTATGGTCATATAACAATAAAAATAGATAAGATAAAATAAAATAAACTACACTAAGATACAGTAATGTTAATCAACTACACAGAATGCTAAATAAAGCTAAATAATATTACAAACACGCAAAAGATCATAATAAACTTATACGGTACAATACAATACACTAGCTAATATTATTAAGAGGTAACAAAATCACATTAGAGTCATAATTATGGTGGAAAGAATATTTTTAATTTTGGTGGAGCTGCTCACATCTCATTTGCATACATTTTTGTATGTATTGTGCAGTTCTTATTCCTGAACAATATTTCATGATTGCATTGAATTTTTCTAGTTCATTTAACTTCCTAAAATTTTGTATAATTTCCTTACAGTACTTGAATAATTCAATTCTGTGTGTATTGTACAGACTGCAGTCCATAAGGAAATGTATCTCATCTTCAATCTGCTTTTTAGCAGTGTTTACAGACCCTTTCATTCCTTGGAGTTCTGCAATGCCTGCCAGTTTCAATATGAAGTTTGTGATCAGAGATTCTGAACTGGCATAGGGAGTGTCTCAGTTTAATATTACTCATTGTTATTAAACATTTTTCCATTTTAAACTGTGTTTTGAATGTTCTATAATTTTCCAATTTGTTTGTTCCACCATTTGCTCTGTTGTCATCAAATAGAGCTTCTTTCCATTTTATTTTATAGTTTTCTTTCAGTAAAGCAGAGATAGTCTTGGTTTGGTGTGGTTTCTTTTTTTTTATTTGTTGTTTTATTGCCTTATCAAGATTGTTGTCACTGATTATTTTGTCGACATTTCTTGTCCACCTAGTTTTTACTGTATTGACCTCATCAAAGGTGCTTTTTATTAACTTGGGCGTCTATGGAAGTTTTGATCTGAGCCAGAATTTAATTATTTGTGTGATAATTTGTATGGCAAGAGGGTATCTTCCCAATTCCCCTAAGATTGCAAGCTTAGTAGCATTCTTTTTAACCCTCAGGAGTAATCAGAAGAAAGAATAGTTAACAGTTTCAATAATATCGCTATTTTTAGTGACTTCCTCTCCCCATACTTCACACTCATAGCTAATGATGGGTGCTATCAATTTATCAAATAGGTTTAGAGCTATGCTTATTTTGAGGTTTGAGACAGAATTGAGTGTTTGTTTTAGTACGAACTTGTACTAGTGTACGTTTGTTTCAGTAATAAGCCTTCTTCCCTATACCCCCTCTAGATAACTATAGGCGTCCTTAGAAGGGACATACGCAATTAAATTGGGCTAGGAGTGGTATGGGGTGGTGGTTTTGGTAAAAGGAGCCCCCCCCCCCCCCCCCCCCCCCCCCCGTGTTGGAGCACAGGAACTATGATCAAATTTGAAATTTTAAACGGCAACCAATATTCTTCAAGCTGGTATTTTTTTTAGATTTTATTTTTTCATTCCGTTTGACTGTTTTTTCGAGTTTAAAAAATATGAGCTGGCTGGAGCCTTCATCCCTTATTTCTTAAACTAGATACCAGCCGATAACCCCCCCCCCCCCCCCCCGCGCTCATAGGGATTGCGTACAGTTGATCAAAGTTCCTGGGCTCCGACTGGTTGGAGGGTCACAAGTGTTCATAGCAAAAATGTCTGGAGAGCATTTATAAAATAAAAACGATTAAATAATGTTGGACTTAAGTTACAGCTCTGTTTTACTCCTGAAGAGTATGGAAATCTATTTGTTATTCTTCCGTTTAACAAGCTGTCAAAGATTCGGGTCAACGCAACGAGTCCGATGCCAATAAATATTCCAATAAATGTCAATAAATCCTACGTTCATAAACATGAATAAACATGCAAACTGAATCGCTATCTCGCGAGGCGATATTGGTTCAAATACTGCGTCAGGAAAACGTACGATTACTGGTAAACGCAAAACATCGAGTACACACTGCGAAGAAACCGAAAAAGACTAACAACTAACCTACCAGCCATTTTGTATAATGCAATATGGGTAATATGTAAAGTAGGTCGTATTCGTGAGGTCCTATTTGAGAGCTCCCAGATACGACCCAATGTGGCGTGCGCATAACCCTTCTCACTTTTCATCCCTTTGCTAAGTCATTACTGCCCTCTATGTTTGACTTACTTTCCATCCCTTTACTAAGTCATTACTGCCCTCTATGTTTGACTTACTTTCCGTCCCTTTGCTAAGTCATTACAGTCCTCTATGTTTGACTTACTATCCATCCCTTTGCTAAGTCATTACTGCCCTCTATGTTTGACTTACTTTCCATCCCTTTGCTAAGTCATTACTGCCCTCTATGTTTGACTTACTTTCCATCCCTTTGCCAAGTCATTACTGCCCTCTATGTTTGACTTACTTTCCATCCCTTTGCTAAGTCATTACTGCCCTCTATGTTTGACTTACTTTCCGTCCCTTTGCTAAGTCATTACTGCCCTCTATGTTTGACTTACTTTCCATCCCTTTGCTAAGTCATTACTGCCCTCTATGATTACTTCTGGTCTACCACCCACTCCTGTCATTCTTCTAAATAAACCATATGAATTCACTAGATGTAACTTCTGAGTTTGGTGATGCCATCTATTGATAATTGGAGGCACATTCTGTCTTGCAGTGTTATCAACTACAGCATGTGGTACCTGTGAACATGTCATACCACTATATATCAATGTTTGACACTGTACAGAATTCAAATAAAAGTTTCTGTAGCAATTCCGTACAAAAAATTACATGATATGAAATAAAGCTAACTTTCAGTCATGTTTCAGAATAACAACAGACAATTCATTAAAAGTGACACTGTTGTCATAACTGTACACAGGGTAAAGCTAAACAAAACAATGATACTAAATATAACCGTAAGCTATGTTTATACTCCATACCGGCTGTCATAATGTGCTAGAATGTACAGTGAGCAAGAAGTACACACACCATTCACAGGAATTTGAAACTTACCAAACTAATAGCAAACATGTAAACAGCTACAGAGGAAAATAGAATACACAGGAAGACGGACCATACTTTTTTCAAGAGACCCTTCTCATAATAAAGTGATCTGAAATAGGAATTTACCAGTACATATACTAAAATAAATGCTGTGTTAATGAGTGATGTCTGGAGGGGATCATAATCGCCTCAATCAAAATACAGTATGTATGTCATTAAATACAATGTGTTGTTCCCTATTAAAGCTGACATAGGCACCAAATGGGTCATCACTATATATGCAGGCAAGAGTTGTAGCAGCTACATGTAGGGAGGGTTATAATGAACAAATTCACTCCATTCACAACATTGTTGGACCTTAAATATTCTTGATATTTACAGTTTTTAGTTTTAGGCACAAGAAGGTGCCAGACTTGTTTCCATAGAACATTATGTTCTAAAATGGTAACCATTTTTTTTAAAATTTGGGTTGAAAGATTTTTAAATGAATTAACTTTGTCAAAAGTTAACAGGACAACTATTTTATTTTCACTATTTAAGGTAGCGAGAAGGGAAATTTTCACTTTTTTCTTGATTTTTCAAAAATTGATAAAACGGTTACTTTAGACCTTGATACATCACCCCAGGTTTACAAAAGATCGAAATTGTGAAATAACGTCGCTCAAATTAGTGTTTTAAAACACTAGCAGAAAAGACTGCAACTGGCGTTTCGTGGATATTTGCATAATGTTTATCTTTGGGAGGGATTAAATGATAACATCTTATCTGTATACTCTGTTGTTGACGATTCTGATATAACGGGTGATAAGCTTCCCGTCGCAAACAATGCGTGTTTATCTAACATCCATTGTCAGCATTATTGTCAGTCGAGACTTTGTTGGAGAAACATGGTCATACAGTACTCATTTCACCCAACCTTCCGCTTTTACATCGACCGCTTATCGCTTAATTTCCGACCACGCAGTCTTGTCCGACCGGAAACCGACCCCATTTTAATCGCGTTTTTTTTTTCACTCACTCGCTCATTGAAAACATTGACCGCTCGCCCAAACACTGAAAACTGGCATATGGGTGGTCAAAATGGTGGTTTTGATTGTAAAGTGTGAACATACAACTAGTATTAACTATTATTAAATTCTGTACGACACTTCAAATCTAGTAGTTGTATGACACTTGTATCGTGAAAGCAACTGAACTGGGACCTCTTATTACGTGTTTTGGGTGCTTGTTCTAGATGTAATATTTTTTTTTTATTTTAATGAGACAGTTACGTGAAAAAAGCCTAGATAACTCCTTTTGACAGAGCTGAGAAACGAGGAAATGTTAGTGATTAATTCCAAAAATAACGATACCGAATCCACATCGGTCCACGTCTGGTAAAATTTGACATTAAATTTTTAAAATTAAGTCACGATCATTGAATGAGCTCGGTCTATACCATGAACGTACCGCAAAAGTGTTCCCACAAAAAATATTTTCGACTAAAAATGGCCACATGCCCTGAAAAAATCGAACAGAGCTTGACATGTATGAATAATTTATTGGGCTTAAAAGAAAAACGTGTCAAATTTAGTTATAGCCATAACTATTTGGTGGCCAGTCGATGAACAATTCAAAACTCAGGATTCAAACGGAAGTCCTTCAGGGCTGAAAATCATCGACGCTACTCTGGTTTACTTTATTTCACAACTTGCAGAGAAAACTGATTCGCGTGAACTCTAATGTATCTTAGCCTAGTATTTTCTTTTTGAACTAAGGTCAAATTCCATCAGTTTGTCAAAATATATGTTTTTCAGCGAATAATTTTGAAGCCTGTCACAGCACAAAAAACTATGTGAATCAATGCCGGTGATTGGATTGTACGACGACCCTTCAATTAGCGTCAAATATGCTTTGTTACAACATCATTGATTGGCTGAGAGTCACCTGATCGGAGCACGACCTGGGTCACAGAACCATATTTGTCCGTATTATCAACAGGATTTTGCAAAATATCCACACCCACATTTTCAATCTTTTTTAGCGCGGAAGTTGCCAACAATGTTAAACAAGCAGCCTATCGGCTGAGATAGCTCCGCTGTTAGCAATGCACATTTCAATTAAAGAAGTGAAGACATCATTAGAAAATGAACAATATGAATAGTATCAAAGCAATCGGACTTACAGTTTTTAACAAGAAGTCGAAAATATCACTTTTTACCAAAAATTACAAAAATATTCACCAAAATAAATTAATTAGAGAATTGAAGATATCATCACAAAACGAACAAATCTGAGAGAGGTCCACATGTAGTACCTATATATGCAATATCAAAGCAATCGGACTTACAGTTTTCAACAAGAAGTCGAAAATATCACTTTTTACCAAAAATGACAAAAATATTCACCAAAATTAGAGAATTGAAGATATCATCACAAAATGAACAAATCTTAGAGAGGTCCACATGTAGTACCTATATATGTAATGTCAAAGCAATCGGACTTGCGGTTTTTAACAAGAAGTCAAAAATATCACTTTTTACCAAAAATGACAAAAATATTCACCAAAATTAGAGAATTGAAGATATCATCACAAAATAAACAAATCTGAGAGAGGTCCACATGTAGTACCTATATATGTAGTATCAAAGCAATTGGACTTGCGGTTTTTAACAAGAAGTCGAAAATATCACTTTTCACCAAAAAATGACAAAAATATTCACCAAAATTAGAGAATTAAAGATATCATTACAAAATGAACAAATCTGAGAGAGGTCCACATGTAGTACCTATATATGTAATATCAAAGCATTTGCACTTGCGGTTTTTAACAAGAAGTCGAAAATATCAGTTTTTACCAAAAATGACAAAAATATTCACCAAAATTAGAGAATTAAAGATATCATTACAAAATGAACAAATCTGAGAGAGGTCCACATGTAGTACCTATATATGTAATATCAAAGCAATTGCACTTGCGGTTTTTAACAAGAAGTCGAAAATATCAGTTTTTACCAAAAATGACAAAAATATTCACCAAAATTAGAGAATTAAAGATATCATTACAAAATGAACAAATCTGAGAGAGGTACACATGTAGTACCTATATATGTAATATCAAAGCAATTGCACTTGCGGTTTTTAACAAGAAGTCGAAAATATCAGTTTTTACCAAAAATGACAAAAATATTCACCAAAATTAGAGAATTGAAGGTATCATCACGAAATGAACAAATCTGAGAGAGGTCCACATGTAGTACCTATATATGTAGTATCAAAGCAATTGGACTTGCGGTTTTTATCAAGAAGTCAAAAATATCAGTTTTTACCAAAAATGACAAAAATATTCACCAAAATTAAAGAATTAAAGATATCATTACAAAATTAACAAATCTGAGAGAGGTCCACATGTAGTACCTATAGATGTAATATCAAAGCAATTGCACTTGCGGTTTTTAACAAGAAGTCGAAAATATCAGTTTTTACCAAAAATGACAAAAATATTCACCAAAATTAGAGAATTAAAGATATCAACATGAAATGAACAAACCTAAGAGAGGTCTTGCTCTGTTTTGGGCATGGTTTAGTTTTGCGATGTAAAATAAAATATATATTAAAATAATAATACTTGATTAATTATTTGGGGTTTCAGCCCACAAATTATGGACATGATCCCCATGAATTACGGTCAATGTTTGTCTTCTCTCGGCTGATTGTCACGGTGTTGATCGACGCCCTTCCTAAACTCAGTATGGAGAAACCAACGGGGATCGACATTCCAAACAAACAATCGAAATTATCAACGAAAGACGAGATTTTTCTAGATATTTACAAACATACTGTCATGACAAACATATGTAAAATTAACAAATACACAAAGAGGTGTAATATTAGGTTTTATTTTAGGCTTAGAAATATTTTCTTTCACTCAGCTCATGCATGTAACTGCCATTTAGCTTTACGGTCCTTCACCATCGGGGAAAACAACAATAATTATACAAAACACATTGCGAAGACTCAACAATCAGGAAAGAAACCCCAGACAACCATGTCGTACTTGTGTTGAAATACATTTTGTATTTCACGTCAGAATATTGTTTAAAATAAAATATTCAGTCCAAGCCAAATCGAGGTCAAAGGGTCAGGTTGCGTGCATATAATTATATATAGTTAAAACAAAAAGTATTTGAACTTTTGTCAGCTGTTCAACATCTATAAAAACCAGAAAGACAATTATAAGACAATGTGAACCTCGGAAATTATTCTGTTAGTCCGAATTTTAAATGTGCGCGAGCGAGCAGGTGGGCGGTGATATTTCGGGGTTTGCGCGGTCGAAAATAAAGCGGAATTTGTCCGGTCGAATTCAACAAGCGGTCGCAAAAGCGAGAGAAAAAGGTGATTGGAAAGCGGAAGCGGGCGAGAGGTTGTGCGAAAGGAGTACTGTAACTTTGCACAACTTTCTTTTAAATCGTTTTATTTTCCAAGTCAATATTCTATTTTATTAATACATTTTTTTTAAACTTCAAACTGCAAGATGTTAAATAATAATTTCTCAAAGGTTTAAAATGCATGAATTAAACAAAACCAACTAACAGCAGGTAGAAGCTTAAAATCTGATGCAATCTGAGGTAAGTATTGTTTGATATGCTCAGTCTGGTTATCTGGTTATCTTCCCAGTTTGTTACACTTACCTGAATAATGCATAAAGTATTTCCCAGGACAAGGATACTACACCAATCCACACAGTTATAGGCATCACATTCTTTAAAGCCATGAAGAATTCAGCTGAATTGAAAGCTGCAACACATTTAGAAAACATAATTATTGTTTCATATTTAAATGATTCTGGAGTTCTCTCAGTAGCAGTAATTTGAAACAAGCGATTTGATGATCACAATAGCTATGCTGTCCTACAAGAATATTGTGGTAGCCAAGTCAAGTAATGTATACACATAAGACAAAACACAGTTAACCCCCCAAAAGATAGTTTGATTCTTTCATCACAAAAATTAAGTTCACCTCAAATATCAAAGCAATTTTTTCACAAAAAATAACAAAAATATTTGCTAAAAAGAGAGAATTACCCATATCATCCCAAAATGAACAAATCTTATAGAGGGCCACCCAATATACAACATAAATCCGGCTGGTAGTTTACAAGAAGAAATCAAAAATGCAATGCGGGTAAAGACGGACAATAACCTATATGAACACTCTGAGCTAAAAACAGTTATGATTGTATTATCATTGTAAATAAAATAATGAACTATAAAAGATGCATATATTTATAATATTGTTGTTCAGCACTAAAAATATTTCCTTTGTTTCATTTAACAAAATCTCAAATACATGCTACATGAACAGCATTTTCATGTCATGATGAATTATAATGTATTCCAATGTATTCAACAACATATCAAACAACATTAAAAATTCTTATCCATATTGCATTCTTTGAACATACAATGTAGTGTACTTTTTACATTTATGATAAGTCCAACATTCACTTATAATTTGTTCTAAACAATATTCAATCCATAAAAATTGCTGTAGTACTGACAGTCTAATTAAAAACAAGACATTGTCAATGAATGAGATTTAGTGATTTTGATGCATTTTTTCAGATCTCGAAACAAATGTATGTCCAATATAATGTCTGATATATGTGTGAAGTTTGTACTTAATGATCCAAGCATTTGTGAGATGATGGACACATGCATTGATGCACATAGGGAAATATATAAGTCCTTGTTTTTGAACTGCATCTGAACCAATCACAAAACAATTAACAGAATCCTTGAAATCAGAAGATAGTCAAAACAAGTAAACAGCAATTATATACCGTACATGCAATATTGAAATATCAGTTGTAGAGCACCATTTATAACATTGCGTAGTGATGTATTCATTTGTTGCTATGGAGATAAATTAATTAATGTATGTGGCCAAGGATTTACTATATAAATAAAAAATGCAACTTTCATAAGCATATACAGTGATATTGGATGAAGGCCTCACGAGAAGCAAACTCTTGCTATTGTGGATGTTTGAAAATGATCCTATTCTATGTGCACCCACATGTGCAGTTCTAACCAATATAGCATTACAGAACAAAACACACATATTAAATGCTTTGAGAATAAGCAGAGACACATTAAAAATTAATTCAAAATTACTTGTACATGAGATATTGATAGAAAAGCTGAAAACTAATTATGTACATCAGGTAACTAATATGAACAGAACAGAACAAAAAAATTATGAATTATTATGCTAATTAGAGAATTAATATGAACAAATTTTAACCCAAAATTAATCAGGCCTGTCTATTGTCCTAGAGCATTTATGTACCAAATTTTATTCAAATGTGATGATCAGTAATTGAGATATCAGTGTTAATTAATTATGTTAATTAGGAGATTAATAAGCATAAATATTTACCAAAAACTAATTGGGTTTCTGCATAGTTCTCTTTAAAAGTTTCATTAAAATCCAATTTGTGGTTCTTTATATATCAGTGGAACATTATGCAAATTCGATAATTAATATCCAATTAAAACTAATTAGGTCTCTGCATAATCCTAGAAGATCTATGTAGCAAGTCTCATTGAAATATGATGATTACTACTTGATATATCAAAAGCTGAAAATTAATTAATTATGCAAATTAGATAATTAATATGTACTCATATTATCCTAAAAACTATCAGGTTTGTGCAGTGTCCTATGACATCTATGTACCAAGTGTCATTGAAATGTGATGATTACTACTTGAAATATCAAAAGCTGAAAATTAATTAATTATGCAAATTAGCTAATTAATATATACTGATATTAGCCTAAAACTATCAGGTCTGTGCAGTGTCCTATGATGTCTATGTACCAAATTTCATTGAAATGTGATGATTACTACTTGAAATATCAGAAGCTGAAAATTAATTAATTATGCAAATTAGGTAATTAATATGTACTCGTATTACCTTAAAAACTATCAGGTCTGTGCAGTGTCCTATGACATCTATGTACCAAGTGTCATTGAAATGTGATGATTACTACTTGAAATATCAAAAGCTGAAAATTAATTAATTATGCAAATTAGGTAATTAATATGTACTCGTATTACCTTAAAAACTATCAGGTCTGTGCAGTGTCCTATGACATCTATGTACCAAGTGTCATTGAAATGTGATGATTACTACTTGAAATATCAAAAGCTGAAATATAATTAATTATGCTAATTAGGTAATTAATATGTACTCGTATTACCCTAAAAACTATCAGGTCTGTGCAGTGTCCTATGACATCTATGTACCAAGTTTCATTGAAATGTGACAATTACTACTTGAAATATCAAAAGCTGAAAATTAATTAATTATGCTAATTAGGTAATTAATATCTACTGATATTACCCTAAAAACTTTCAGGTTTGTGCAGTGTCCTATGACATCTATGTACCAAGTTTTATTGAAATGTGATGATTAGTACTTGAGATATCAGTGGAAAAGCCGAAAATTGATTAATCATTATGCAAATTAGGTAATTAATATTGCACAGATTTTTACCCAAAACTAATCAAATCTGCGCATTGGTTTGGAACATCTGTGTGCCAAGTTTCATCAAAATCCAATGAGTGGTTCTTTAGATATCAGTGGAACAGTCATGAAACAGCCAAAAATCAGCTAATTATCATGCAAATTAGGTAATTAATATGCATGGATTTTTACCAAAACCTAATCAAATCTGCGCATTGGCCCAGAGCATCTATGCACCAAGTTTCATCAAAAACTGATGTATGGTTCTTGAGATATCAGTGGAACAGACGGACACACATACACACACACACACACATACACACATACACACATACAGACACACTAACTGCAAAGACTCCCTTTTTGTGCTTCGCACACGGGAGTCAAAAACAGACTGAACTTTAACCAGCTCTTTCACAAACCAACTAAAAGACCATTTCCCGTCCATTGCGAGATCCCGTGTTATGTGTGAAATCGAACGAAAAAACAGGACAAACAAAGGTCATAGCATCGTAGTGATGAAAAACGTCACGTGGGATTCGACAAATGTGAAAGTATTTCTGGGGATATTTTTATGCTTAATAATGTGCTGTCCACATTTGATGATGGTGAATTTCAATGAAATAAGGGTATTCAAACCCAATATTCCCCTGTCAAAGATCGACCTTTCGATGTGAGCTACGAAATAAAAAAATTCAAGTTCAAAATCAAATCATTCGATTTTTGCGGCAGACGTTCGGCGCGCATCTTTCATGCAACTCACGAGATCTTGCAGTTGAACAAAAAATCACCTATTTACATTATGATTTCTAGAAATCATTTCGCAATTTGCATGACTTCTTTAATCACGTATGATCTTCATCGCATGTCACATCCTTGCGTACCCTAATCTTATAAATCCATGTTATGGCATAATCTACCCCTGTATATGTGTTCACCAGTTGCCAATACGTGGTGGAATTTGTAAAATTATTATAATAGTTTCTCGATTTTAAAATTACATTTGACAAAACAATTCACATAAATAACTAAAAGAAGAAGAATACAGTATTTTGCATGAAATTGTTGTGAATAAACAAAGCTGTCCAGGAATCATGGATGTTTACTGCTGATAAATAACGTCCAATGGAATGAGGGGTTAACCACTAGAAGGAAGATGGGAGAAAAAAAATGTTTCATTCACTTAATTTTCAAACAAAGTTGCTGCTTTTTTCTACCAAATGAGTGTGTTTTTGTTTACCATATAAATACAGATTCATTCTCCTTATATGATTTCTTTTTCTCTGTGCAGATGACTGTGATATTTTAGTAACTGGAATAAAAGCATGACCGTATTTCCCCGGGCACGGGCCCCTCCCTGGGCAAGCGCCCACCCCCTGTTTTCACAAAAGTTACATGTTGGGGACATCCTCGGTTAAACGCCCAGGGTGATTTTTAGCCAAGAACGGGGTCAACAATAAAGTTTTATTTGTCAAAAACGAACGAATTTGATTTATTTAAATAGTGTGTTTGTTACGGTAGTTCTCTTTTTGGAGTGTGTGGTGGCCCTGAAAAGGGCCGTTTTGTTTGTGTTTTTACGTAAAAACTCAGTGGAACTTAACGACGTAAGATGAACCATGCAGCATGTGGCACACACGTTCTGCTTTTTCTTTATTCACGATGAATCCAATATTGCAATAATCCATACCTTGGTGAGGGGTCTGTATAAATACAGATTCATTCTCCTTATATGATTTCTTTTTCTCTGTGCAGATGACTGTGATATTTTAGTAACTGGAATAAAAGCATGACCGTATTTCCCCGGGCACGGGCCCTCCCTGGGCAAGCGCCCACCCCCTGTTTTCACAAAAGTTACATGTTGGGGACATCCTCGGTTTGTTTGTGTTTTTACGTAAAAACTCAGTGGAACTTAACGACGTAAGATGAACCATGCAGCATGTGGCACACACGTTCTGCTTTTTCTTTATTCACGATGAATCCAATATTGCAATAATCCATACCTTGGTGAGTGGTTTGAAGCACTCAGCTTTGGTTTCAAAACATAGCACTTCGCTGACTTTTGAGACATCACGTTGTAAACTTGCTACTTTCTTTCCATCCTTCATCACAGCTATGGCATTACGGTCATGTGAATTATTTTGTTGTCGTTGAAGAAAAATCATTTTGCCGATCTCAAGTCCATTACGATAACCATAAGGAGGCATGCCGATAATGGGAACTTGTTGCATCATAATGTTGTCATGTGTGTGGGTGCGTGAATAAATCATGTTAATGAGGTCGACCACAGTTTATTTTCAGTCTGTTTTTTATGTATCGCCATTTGGATATTTTTATGTATTCACAACAGTTTGTAAACATTTCACATCAGTAATAAAAGGTTCATTTGTTTCATAATCCTGTGTGCTATTCTTCAGTAATTATGATGCGATGTATCAATACGTGCGTGAACAAAATTATGCTAATGAGGTCATCGCCATCTTGGATTACAAGTGGTAGTTTTTCCCGGCCGTTTCGACTTGCACTGATAATGGTTACTAAAAAAGTAACCATGCATTGATTACAATACTTACCATACTTTGTAGCCAATTTCAGTGAGTAACACAACTTCATTCGCTGACATAAAACAAGTTTTATTCTTGAAATTCGACCCTGTTCCCACAGTTCTTGACCGAGTGCTCATGTTTATTGAAACCTCGCATAAATTGAAGAAATAAGTATGTGTACAAAGTGTATGAAAGCATTCCTTTATTTGACCTTATCACACGATCACAAAAACAACTTTTTAAAAATTTTTTTGGGGTGGTCCTCGGGTAAGCGCCCACCCCCAATTTTTCCAGTTTTTGTATGTTCAGGCCCCTGGGCGTGTGCCCGGGGTAATACGGTATATTGAAAATAACTGAGAATGTGAGCTAAGGAAATAAAAGAAAACTACATACCTGTACTAGATTTTATGCCATAATTTTTTGTATCAAGTTTTAAAGAAAATAATTTAATGGTCCAATATATTAATCCTCCATAGACCAGCACTTCTATAATTTTAATTACCACTTGCAGTATGATTTGGAATGTACTATGATTGTTTCTGGACTCTACAGGAACAACAGAGAAAATAATATCATTTGATATTATGAGGTTATTACGAGGATACTGAAAAGTATGCACAAAGACAGTACAGCGAGTGTATCGACCAACACGCAACGAAGGTTGATGTGACTGCATATTGTCCGAGTACATACTTTACAGTATCCTCGTAATAACCTTATTATTATACATCTTTTCCTCCCAGGAATACATCATGGGAATGCCGAAATCCAAAACAATTACAACAGATAAATTTTAGCGAAATTCTTTGTGTGGGTCTGGTCAAAGCCTAGGGCAGCCATGTTAGTTTTTTATTATTATTAGAAGACACTTACACGTGTAATCGTTCCATATCTGGAATTTGCATTTCCTAATATGGTAGGATGACAATACCGCAAAATTACGGCACGCTGTAACCGATGGTGTTACGGTGACAGATGTATAATAATAATAATTATTATAATGTGAGTAAAATACTTAGTTAATTTGGTCTATATGGTGGTCATTAACCATCAGCTTATGTAAAACATAACAGACAAGATGTCACAGAGATTTTAGAGAAAAAAATTGCTTATTTCTTATATATTTTTACTCAAACAATTTGGCTATTTTTGTTCAGACTATAAATGGAACTATTTTGTGAATTTGTGATGAAGTTAGTTAGTACCGGTACTGGTAACCAGTGACAGCATATACAATGTCAGCCAATTATAAGCAAGGATTATTTGATTATAATTTTGATGCCAGTTCTATCTGCAATTAGAAATAATTTTTTTCCAGTATACTCACCTTTCTTCTTTTGAAAAAAATTGTCATCTAGTGTTGACAGACAAAGCACAGCAGTCAACAAATTGAAGAAGTTATAATTACCAGTCAACAAAATTAATAACATCAAGAAAACCTGAATTGAAAAAAAAATTGTTTTAGATGCATTTTTGAGACAACTAAGATGATATATGAATTATGCCTGAATTCACCAGTATATCATAAGAAAGATGTTATCAAACTATCATAGGGACTCCTTAGGGGTATTTTACATGTATATTAAACAGCTTACCTGGGAAAGACCAGCAAATATTCTCATTGTTCTTATTGGAGAGAAGAATAAGAATGGTAAAGCTATCTCGATTACATATGTGAAAACTACACTGAGTTTCTGAAACCAGACTGGTAAATGGTGAGCATACCATGCCAATGGTGTTGGTATACACTGTAAAATATAATACAAAATATCAGTTATTTTATCATGAGTACTATTACTAAAACTGGATAAGAACAAAATTAGAAATAAAACATTTTGATATAATTATATTTATGGTGTGTTATGAGTGGGTCATTATGAGGACAGTTTGACATCAGCACACAATGATATATATCTGAATACATGCTGGTTTTGAACTGAAATCTTAACTCTTAGATATTTAACAATTATGATTAAATGTATTAGTAGGTCAGTGACTTTCGATAAAAACAATTTGCATTTTTTGAAGTTTTCACATCAAAGCTGTACACTGACATCATTTCTAAAGCTTCATTTGGGGTTTTTCATTTCAAATTTATATTCACATTTTTTGCTGAAGGAAGTACACAGTGAAAATAATTTTTTCCTATACATCACATTTAAGTCATCAAAAATTAGAGAATATAAACTTCATACAAAACAGCCAAAAAATATTTTTCAGTGAAAATTAATTAATTAATTGTTGACAGTGTCTTGATGTGCACGGTCTTTGCAATTGCAGTAAGAAAAGGATCTTCTGAATTCTCAATTATTTCCTGAAAATCTAGCATATTCACACCATAAATATGTCTAATAGTACCAAACAATGTTTTTGACACAAGTAATGGCAGATCCATTAGTCAGATTTTCATAAAAATGTACACAGAGGGCGTTTCCACAAAAGGTGCTACTAAACTGATTTCTACAAAGACTGAAAACTGTGTTCTCGGTGCTATATGTTGGAAGAAATGTACATAATTAAATATGTGCTGTTTTAACTCTTTGTATTAAATTCAACAGAAAATCTAAAATAACGTAATACACATGTGGTAACAATTTATGCAATAAATGCTACATTTTTTTGTGTACTCATTACTTCCACATTACATAATAATCTAGAAGCACTATGATAAATAATGGCTTTTAATACAAACCTGTGTTTCATAATGATATGTTAATGCAGTGAGTCCCCACCATGTCTCACATTGACTAGTCAGTTTGACTATTCCTGATGCAAACATCAATCTAAATAACATCCATTTCAGCAACCACATAGTTATAGCGTCATGCTCATAATGACGTACATCTTTCCACTTCAATAGATTCAGTGGAGCTACCAGTATAGTCAAGAATCCAACTTCAAGTAATAGAATATCCCATTGAAACCACAGAAATGTTTGGCCAACCTAAAACATCATTAACATTGAATTGCAATAATATCAAACTCAATTCTACTACTGTATATATTGTATTATATTATATTTAAGATTTCATAGATGACTTAAGAGAGTCATATACATGTATGTCACAACATTTTCCATTGAGAACACTAAAAATAAATTATCACAATTATTACACACTGAAAAACAAATGTAAAGATGTATATGTTCTTTTCTTTCCTGTCTTTATTTTGTTAAAATTACAAATGCTGACTGACTGTTCATATGTAGTGAATTATGAGACAGGGCTTTGTGACATTTCCAATTATATTGGTATTGTGGCAATTATATACACTATCCCACTACTATCAACTTGGTCCTGTCAAACAAAGTATCAATCTGATTTTGAATTAATTTTGGCTTTATTTTTTTTATATATGTTTATAAATGATTATTTTTATTGCACATTTTCTTTTATTTATTTTATTTTAATTACTCAAACAATAATGAACGACCCACCCACAAAGTGTGCTTGAGTCCATTATGGGTTGTCGAGGAGTTCATTGTTGTTATTATTTTGTAGCGTTCTCATTACCAGTGGATTTGCTGCCTCTAAAAAGTGGAAAAAATTGGAGAAAAATCTACAGTGAACGGAATAATTTCACAGTCACTGGCCCGTGAATCTGAATAATTTAAAATGTCTTTCTGGAAATTGTTTCCACAATCTCATATGGCAAACCATGGAACTATAAACCTATAGTTCCATGGGCAACTAAGAAAGAAACTAGTTTTAATCCATCAAATATTATTGTATTGAACTCATTCACATTGCGAGTGAATGAGTGACTGATGTGTAGTGTGGAGTAGCATTACAGTGATCGCCCGAGCGAACGGCACGCCGTGACTGGTACGCCGTATCGGTGTCCACCGCGGCATTGCACTATGCTACGCTGGATCGCCGCCGTGGTCCAGCTGGATCAAATGTGCGTAGGGGTGCGCATCCGGGGTACATGTACGTAGTTGCATCATTACCCCATCCCACTAGTGTTTTCAAACCATCAAGGTAGATATTATTGGCAACTGTCCTTTCTGTGTAATAGTTATTTTAGGGCGGGGATTTGACGAATACTTTGAAGCAGGCGAACGAACATGACCGGAAAGCTAGTGGGTGTTAGCCATTCCAGAAAGAGAACAAACAGTGATTTTAATCTCACTGTATAAATAAACAGTTACACACCTAAGAACACGGATACTTTCATTTATTTATGCAAACTGTCCCCGGAGTGTTACATTTACCGGGAGTCAACGCTGAGGAAATACAAGTCACATCGGTCTTTCGTCGATCTCGTTTCGCAAATTTTGTAGTATTACTCACTACAAAAACAGAACAAATTCATCTCTCTGTACTGGTAGACATACATTGTACCCCCATTTCGTTTATCGCATTTGCTTGGATAAATTATCCTCGATTAACCTAACTTCATCAACACGATAGGGCAAACTAATCAGGAGGCCACAAGGATAGCGGCATCAGTCTAGAAGCGCACATACTAGATGGAAGGCTTCGACCGAACGCGCGTTAGCGTACAGAGCAGATGACAATTCCCTCACAATATTGTCTGATTTCGATATTGGAATCCGCCGTTATTGCTTATGGACCGTTTTATTTGATGCTGTTTTTGGTATTAAATACTTGTTACCCAACAATTTCTCTTCTTTTTCAATAGTTTCTTCTTTATTCGTTTTCGAAAATAACATTGTATTCATATCCATGGGACAGGGCCTTGATGCTCAATAATGTAATACATTATCGCGAATAATCTGCTGCAATGACGTCATAAAATCCACTGGTATTGATAATGCTATAATATAATATTAATTACTAATTTGCTGCAGTTTTGGTAATCGTGAAGGCCCACAATATATGTGGCGATAGATGAAGTAATACATTGTATTACATAATAATAATAAAAACAATTACAAAATAATGAAAATATATAGTAAAAATAAAATATATAAAATTAAATTAGATTAGATTTTAATCAGATTGACAAAGTACCTGTAGACATTAAACAAAGTTCCCTTAAAATTTGCAACCATAAACGAATGAATCAAAGAGGCTTTGGCCTCCCCATTAAGTCTGTTTTTCTGAGCCCATTCTTATTGCATTGTACTTTGTTTGATGAATGGCACAAGTACATGTATAATCAACAGAACTGAATTCACCAGTGAACTGAAGATGTACAACAATGTTGAGATAGGTCATGCTATATATAATTTTTAACAAATAGTTTCTTACCTGATATACAGAAAAATACAAAAACCACAGCAACGCAAAATTGATAGTATCTCTGAATATTTTTACTAGCATACATATAAATGATATCAAAATGCCAAGTATGCATATCATGTCAATGGCATGTTCCACATCAAGTCCAAGTCTTGGCATAAACCACAGTAAAGTGGGTCTGTCAACAAAAGCTTCTTCCACTGACTTTCCATCTTGTTTTAGTACTAGATGAGCTGGTAAAATACCATTTTTACCATATAAACCTAAAATGAAAAAAAAAGTGGCAATTGCAAACTGTTGCAATATGATAATTCAAAAGACTGTGGTCATGTCATGTTCGATAAATGGGGACACACATTGTTTGTTTACATGAATTTTTTACATGCAGGAAGACCACCACCGCACCCTTTCAAAACATTTGCAGAGACAACAATTTACTGTTCACTCCTGCAAAATGTTACAGTATTCTCATTTTTTTTCCTGCAATAACCTTTTTATTGCCTGATACATATCTAATAGCTATTTTTTTTTTATTAGAGTGAGAATATTGTACATCAGAACAGCAGTGCATGAAAGTATTTCGAAGAACTTAAAAAGCCTTGATTGATGCTTCAAAATTCTAACGAACTTTCAGCGTAATTATTTTTTTAATTAAATAAATTATGAATAAATCAATAAATAATCAGAAAATTATATTTCAATGTATGCAGGAAATACTTTCTCAATTTAGAGTTTGTTGGATTTCACCAATTGTACGTACAATTACATCCTATCCCATCCCATCCTACCCCTGTGTGATTACTCGACATATCACTCTGTCTACGTGCGTTACTTAACGTAATTTAAATCATAATAGAATATTTATAATTATAAACTTATCAATAATTGATTAATCGACACTCACCTGGTACTTGATTGTAGAGTGACCCAAAAGCAAATAAGTACACCACCGACATGCACCACAAATAATAATCCCGAACCATATTTATTTGCGCCATGTTTGACCGTTTGTTGTGTTTCAAATTATGTCAAATATTGAAAACATTTAGACTCATATGATATACACAATGTAGTCTATAAACAAATGCCACGCGTGAACTTTAGTGCCTTGTAACACCTCATTATTAATACACCGACATCAGGGGTCAGAAAAATAAACTCGTAAGGTTAAACAAGAGAAGTATCTAACAAAATGTTATCAAATATTTAACGTTATCTTTCCCTGAAAATAACAGAATTAATTAAAATTCTGACTAAATAATGTAAAGTGAACAAACAGTTTTCAAAATGCGGATGTGCGATTGAATATTTTCACACATTGTTTACAATTTTCTTCCACAACAACACAGTCTATTAGTTGACGTGGTAAGCTTCTCTGACGATCATCCAATCAAGTTTGTTGTTACAAATCAGTTGCCGGAACTATTTTATTTTGTAATGGCGGGACGTACGAATTTGTTCGTGTGTTTATCCAGAGTGTTACGACAATAATAATAATGGTTAGAGTTTGATCAGTGGGAGTAGGATTTAGGGGTAAGTCATGTTCGTATGACGACATTCTGTTATATTTATTCAAAATCGGCTGTATTAGTAAGGTACATATTAACAATCATTTCACCGATCTTTGGAAATTCATCAGTGAGCGACAGCGACAATGAGTCAAATATAAATAATCGACCGTATATAGGTTTGTTGTCATTTTTTGGAGGAAAGATTTAATATCAAACAGTCATGTATATGATCCGATTGTATTGAATTTGGTATACCGTGTACCATAGTCGCGTTTATCCAAGGGTGACGTTTTTTTGGCTTTTATGTAATTTCCACTATCGATTGGTCCGCTGATCGAGGTATGTATGGGGGTCTAAAAACTAACTCTGCGACGCGATTGTGCGACTCGCCGAATGTCGATTATTGCACTCTGCGACAGGATCGCAGTGTCACTCTGCGAAGAGCACGATTCCCATTGGTTGGTTGGTCGAAAAGCGCGAATCTCAATGGTCGATCGATGTAAGGGTACACAGCATGCCTTATAGAAATGTTTAGTTTTAAATGGTTATTTCGCCGACTGCTCGCGAACTACGGTAAACAAGTATTTACCGACGACATGCCGCGCCGCACGGTTCGGTAATCAGCAAGTATTTAACATCGATTAATTAACATATACAGTAAAACCTGTCAAAACCGACTCCTGGATAAACCGACCTACTGTCAGAACCGACCGATTTATGTAGTCCCGAAATTTCTCCATAGATGCCTATGTTAAAACAACCTGTGAAATCCGACCACTGTCTACTCCGAACACCGACCGCATTGATCGGCCCTGAAGCAATGTATGACGGCGAGTGGGAGCAACAGATTGTTGAGAATTTTATTGCAGACAAAGAAAACCATGAATCTACAGACAACGATGACAACGACAGTCAAATTATTGACCCCCACGATGACCGTGACTTGACGCATGGCGATGTGCTAGACATGTTGACAAGATTACAAAACTTCGCAATAAACAAAGACTCCAGCTACTTGACAGATATCCAAAATTTCATAATTCGAACGAACAAAATCGTTGAAAAAAGATGTTCTTTAAAGCGGTGAAAACTTGATGATTTTTTTACATCGTAATTTGATTCATTGACTTAACAGCAAAATCAACTGTCTGCATAAATTATAATAATTACATGTAGCTCACGTGAACTTACGTTGTGATGTCATTCAAAATGGACGCCTTCAGTTACGATACGCGATACTTACCCGGTCTGTTCCAACAGTTATTTTAATGTTTATTGATTTCATGTACATACCATAATATTCTTGTCTAAATGTCTTGTTTGGTAAATTATTTTATTGAAACAATACAATAAATGTAAATACATGTATAATCACCGGAGGCAAACTCCGGTGTCTTTCATTTGTCCCGTGTTTACAGCACATGTAATTGTTGTTTCAATCGAAGTTATGCCCACCCTGAATAAACCGACTCCCTCTGAAAACCGACCATAGATCCCAGTCCCAGTCATGGTCGGTTTTGACAGGTTTTACTGTATAACATCCTCCCATGACATCCTCCAGAGGGAATGAAAGGAGTTACAAAACACATGCACGTTGGTGTTGGCTGCCTTATTATGGTGTAACATCAGGGAGCTGGTAACATTAACGCCGTCTTGAAGTTGTAAGGCTTCGTCCGCAACAATGCTCATTAGCATAGGCGGCAGCTTTAAAGCGAGTAGAGCGCGAAGTACGTTTCACACGATGTTATGTTATTTTTTTTCTCATTAGCAACTATAATTTGTTATGACTATATTCATCACTTTGAATTCCCAAATAAAGTGTGTAGGGGTCAAACTGTTTCTGGGCAATCAATATCGTTTTATTAAGAATAATAAGAGAACAAAAACGTAAAGCTATGTGAATAGATTGAAACTACTGCTGAAGATAGAAAACTAAAACGGCAGTGTCAACGAAAAATTAGATGGGTGCATGCTCTCTGCATAAACGGAAGGACGGCTTTGTTTATTTGGCCGATGTCGACGAGCAACAGATATCCTGTACTCACTTCCTCGTCTGATCATCGACCCACAACGGTCTCACGTATCGGTGTCGTCATTGGTTAAGTAGTTGAAACTCTTTCGCGTTGATGCGAATATTTCAGCCTAATCGTCCCTTTCGAACCACTCGCGAGGTTGGTCATAATATGACCTAGATGAAAAATTCTTGAAAAATAAATATAAATTGCGTAAACGAGGGGTGAACGCGAAAGTCCTGTAATTTTATATCGGATCGAATCACAATAGGCTGCAGGCAAGTCTAAATTAGTAAATATGACCCAGAGTTGCAGATTTTTCTTTGCCTCGTCTGTCTTTGGCGTCTTTACTGTCTTTCTTTTCATCATCATTGCGTTAGTAAGATGGTGTTATTAAAATAAAACGATTTCTCAGACGAAGTCTTGACTGATAATAATGCTGACAATGGACGTTAGATTAATATGCATTGTTTGCGACAGGAAGCTTGTCATCCGTTCTATCAGAATCGTCAACAACAGAGTATTACCGGTAGTATACATATATGTACATGTTAGAAACATTATGCAAATATTAACGAAACGGTAGTAGTGTTAGCGTTTGAGCACTGGTCTTTCCGAAATTTCGAAAAGCTGAGATGATGAATCAAGGTACAAAGTAACCGTTTTATCAATTATTGAAAAATCAAGATAAAAAAAAAAATTCCCTTCCCGCTACCTTAAGATCAATATGGACCACCGAAATTTGGCGTTCATTTAAAAAAAATAAACCACAATTTTCAGTAATACTGACTTCGAAAATTATGATACAAAAATAATTCCATTCATACCACAAACCAACGCCGTTTTTGTTTGGTTTTCACAACTATTACAAAGTATTTCATTTCCCTGATGCACTCAACAAAGTCAAAGCTGACGTACAACTTTCGTTGCAGAACGCGTGAAAAGTACTTCGCGTTCCACTGGCTTTGAAGCTGCCGCCTATGCTAATGAGCATAGTCGTCAGGACCATGGAAGGTACTAACGGATACCTTCCATGTCAGGACGAAGCCTTACAACTCCAAGATGGCGATAACGTTACACCGTAAATACGCAGTCAAAACCAACGTGCATGTTACATTATTTAATTTTTCTAGCCAGCGGTGTGATGTGTCTAATCACCGTAAACCATGTGTCATTTGTTTGCTCCCACAATTTGTCTTCCATGTGCTTGCCGATCACCGAACAGTGCGGCATGTCGCCGGTACATAGTGTTTACACATTTTTTTTTTACCATAGCATTTTTACCATTTAAAACTTAATCATGCAGTGAACATCGACCATTGGAATTCGCGCTGTTCGACCCACCAACCAATAGGAATCATGCTCTTCGCAGAGTGACACTGCGATCCTGTCGCAGAGTGCAATAATTGACATTCGACGAGTCGCACAATCGCGTCGCAGAGTTAGTTTTTAGACCCCCATACATACATGGCTGATTTCATGATATAAGATAACATACCCCGGTAATATATAGTATCTACCGGGCAATACTAGTAGATAGTAAAATTGACATAAAAACAACAAAACGTAAACCCTGGTCCCTGGAATACACATGGGTAATCAAGTGATCTTTGGCCCTTCGTATAATTAAAGTCATGAGCGATTTGCAAGGGAATATTATATTTTTAATAATTATCACTGAAATGCATGTAATATATGCACTTAATGTTATACTGTACATGTGTATTTGTTTATTTGCCAGAGGCAGATAAATACATTGAATGTATATCTGCTAGCTGTGGGTCTATAGCTCTTCTTGTGTCGGTCTTTAGTCTTTATGATATTCAGTATTTTAGTCGTTTCTGATGTATTTAAATTTGTTATTTTCAGATATTAGAATTGTATCGACACAGAAGAGCTATGGTTACTTCCATAGATTTGCGTAAAACAAATGTGCGACGCCAAAATAACGTCACAAATAAAATTTAACCATTTTCATATAGCATGCAACAGAAACTATCACCAATCGATTGTATGTTTATTAAACTCTCACCAAAGCCAAAACTATGACTGTGATTAAATACGAACCAGTTGTAAAATTAGAGCAAGATGGAAGCCAATATCAGTATGCTAATCTGGCTCAAGCAGTTGCATCATGATATTTTGTAGCCAATCTGGAACTCCTAACACATCTTGAAGACACCATAATTATGTGCGCTAAAAAATGATTCCTCTTGTCTGTTGGGGCACGATTACTAGTAACTGTGGTTGGGGCAATTGCTGTTCTTGTTTGTCTAAAAAGCACTTTCACAGTCACTGGCCCCTGAATCTGCATAAATTAAATAGTCTTTCTGGAAATTTGTTTTACAATCTCATATAACAAACCAAAAAAGAAACTATTTTTAATTCATCAAATATTACTAGTATTGTATTTTAAAATACTGGGGTAATGATACAACTATGTACATCTATGCACCCCTATGCACTCTGGCACAGACTTCGATCCACGGCAGTGATCTGGAAGAGACAATATGTACACACACTGGCATAGCATAGTTCAAGGCCAAGACAATGTAGATGTTATTGGTAACTGTCTTGTTTGTAGAATAGTTATTTTTTAAATGCTGTGGGAGGCCGGTGATTTGATGAATACTTTGAAGCCAAACAAAACTTAGAGGCATAGTGAGCAAAAATGGCTGGAAACCTGATGGGTGTTAGCCGTCCTAGAAGAAAAAAACAACACTGATTTTAATGTACTGTAGAATACTTTATTTTCACTTAGAATTAATTTTCGTAGAAGTAATTATTCAGTGAAAATTAAATCCAGCAAATGTACCTTTTTTTCCTATATTTTTCATTCAACTTGTCAATTATCAGTGAAAATAAATTCCACACAAAGCACCAAAAATGTCATTTCAGTGAAAATTAATTCCAGCTAAAATTAAGTATTTAACAGTATGTATAAAAAACACATGAGAACAGGACTACTTTCATTTGTTTATGCAAACTGTGTCTCCAAACTCAATTAACTGTAACATTTTCAGACCACTCACTGCTGAGGAAATACAAGTTAAGTCGGTCTTTTGTCGATCTCAGATCACAAATAATGTACATGTACTACTCACTACAAAAAGTAAATTCATTTTTCTGTGCTCACACTCTAGACATACTCCCATTTGCTTGAATAAATTGACGTAACAACAAGCATGCTTTAGCGTGCAAAGCAGATGACAATGTCTTCACAAAATTGTCTGGTTTTGATATTGAACTTGTTATTGCTAATTGGCCATTTTATTTGATGTCGATTTTAGTATTAAATACTTGTTACCTCACAATTTCTCTTTTTTTTTAAATAGCTTCTTCTTTATTCACATTTAAAAACAACATAATATTCTTATATTCTTATCTTATATTGTGCACAATTCCATTTTTGTCCTGTTACCACACAATAATGACAAAACAATAGCACACTACCTGAATCTCTGGTAAATGTATTCACCATAATAATAATAATAATTAATAATTTCATTGCTCTTTTTTACAGGAGTTTTTTAATTATTACAAGTTTATTAAAAGAAAGAAATTCAAAATGCCTGTATCCAGTTTAATTCAGCCAATTCGTGATTTAGCACAGAACTGGGAAGTAGATGTTGCATCACGGTTAGAAGAATATCTCACTGAGGTTAGTTACTTTACATTGTTACACCCTACATGCACACAGTCAGATTACTATATCGAGGCTTGAAGTTCACATAGACATCAAAACCTGAAAGGAAATTTGTCTAAGCTTTTTAATTTTCTCTGTGATGCCAAGGCAATTTTGGACTTTAGAAATGCTAAGTTGCTCTCTTAAAAATGCATCACTAAAGGCATATGGAGATCTACATATCTTGAATGCTGTGTAATTTTTTGATTCAATATTAATTGAACTTTGACATATGTAGCCCTACATGCACATTTAAATTTGGTGAACTATATTTTTAAGATGCATAAGTGCTTGTACTTAGAAAAGAATACTAGGAAATATATATTTTATAATGTTTTACTTAACATATACAAAACAAAAAAAGTAAGTCTTAGCAACACACAAAATATATATAAACAAAAATATACAAATGCAATAGGTTTCGAAAATACCGGTTGTTGCGATTAGCAACTAATCAATCCCAGCACCTGTGTTGTAAATCACAGATTACAAGATATTAACTGGGCGTTAACTTGACATTTTGGAAGTTTGAAAAATTAGATCTTTTTTTTTGTATTGATTGAGTGCACTACAATTTATCCTATTCTGCCCATTTTATTTTTCAATAATGTAAATGCTTTCACTCAGTAATGGCTGTTTTGGTTTTCAGTTGGAAGATGTAAGAATAACATTTGATGGTGGTGCCACTACCATGAACTTTGCTGAGGCAGCATTATTGATCCAGAGCTCCACATGTATATACAGCCGTAAAGTAGAGTATTTATATTCCTTGGTGTACCAAGCTATGGATATGATTGCAAATAAAAAGTTAGTCATTTTATTATATATTGATTGAATTATATTTTATACATGTATATTGAATTACAGTAAAACCTGTCAAAACCGACCATGACTGGGACTGGGATCTATGGTCGGTTTTCAGAGGGAGTCGGTTTATTCAGGGTTGGCGTAACTCAATTCCATTGAAACAACAATTACATGTGCTGTAAACACGGGACAAATGAAAGACACCGGAGTTTGCCTCCGGTGATTATATTTACATTTATTGTATTGTTTCAATAAAATAATTTACCAAACAAGAAAAGAATATTATGATATGTACATAAAATCAAAAAATATTAAAATAACTGTTCGAACAGACCGGGTAAGTATCACGCATCGTAACTGGAGGCATCCATTTTGAATGACATCACAACGCAAGTTCACGTGAGCTACATGTAATTATCATAATTTATGTAGACAGTTGATTTTGCTGTTAAGTCAATGAATTAAATTACGATGTAAAAAAATCATCAAGTTTTGACTGCTTTAAAGAATATCTTTTTTCAACAATTTTGTTTTCCGTTCGAATTTTGAGATCTTGGATATCTGTCAAGTAACTGGAGTCTTTGTTCATTGCGAAGTTCTGTAATCTCGTCAACATGTCTAGCACACCCAGGCCAGCACATCACCATGCGTCAAATCACTGTCGATAATTTGACTGTCGTTGCAATTTATGTCATCGTTGTTTGTAGATTCCTTTCTTTGTCTGCAATAAAATTCCCAACAATATGTTGCTCTCTCTCGCCGTCATACGTCGCTACACTGTTTTTGAGGGTCTGCAACTTTCTAATTAAGGTTTCCGATTTCTTTGTTGTCGTCTGCTTCTTCGTCATCATCAATTTCAATCTTGAAGCCCCCTTCACGAAAACATTCGAAAGCACAATATTATCGATCAGAATCGTTATGAAACGAAGAAAACTCAATGTCTTTCGCTCGTTGAAAAGGTGATGTAGTACGTTTTACCGTAACTGAAAGTAATGACCCTGATCATTTGTTTATATCCGGGGTCATTATACTGTCCAGACACCACGCGATGCGTGGGCGTGTGATGTGAAAAACGTAACCAGTTGCCATTGTTTTACTCTGGACGTTACTTGTAGTGTGAGATTTGATATTGTTTCTGTGACGTTCACGGTAAATTGAACACAATGCACACTTTTCAGGTCGGGCAGACCGGATTACTAGACATCGGATGTGATGCAACTGGTCGGATGGTCGATGTATTCAGTGTGAATATTGGACCTGGGACCGATCAATGCGGTCGGTGTTCGGAGTAGACAGTGGTCGCATTTCACAGGTTATTTTAACATAGGCGTCTATGGAGAAATTTCGGGGCTACATAAATTGGTCGGTTCTGACAGTAGGTCGGTTTATCCAGGGGTCGGTTTTGACAGGTTTTACTGTATATAATAGAACATTCATCTGTATTAATAGCATACTTGTATATAGATATATGTAAAGGCATATCTGCTTTAATAACTAGAAGTGTATATAGACCAAAAAATACATTGTATACTGAATTATTCATAATTTTTTTTTTGTCCATAGACACCCCTGTCATTTATACTTGTTTCACAGGTGGGGCAAACTAGCTAACTGATTTGCAAAAACCTTGGCATATATGATTGGAACGAATGGTTTTAGTGTGTGTGATTTGGACTGTATCATTATCTGATAAGGGAGATGGGAACATGTGTAAATAAACTTAATAAATGCATAAAGTGATTAATGTATTAATAGTATTAATGTAAGCAATTAATCTAGTAATTGATTCAAGAAAATTTGAGAGATAAACTTGTATTCAGTAGTTTTAGGCAGGCTTCTACCTGTAAACAAATCAGTAAAAATGCACCTCAGAAAACAAGAGAAAGTGTCATTTCATCGTTCTTGAGTTGAAAAAAAGTCTGACAGAAATCGCACAACATAGAAATATTTTTTTTTCATCAAAAACGGTCGAAAAAAATTTTCTTTAAAGAAAGACAAGCTTCAGACGAAGCCCTATTCACTACGTTCAATTGCCCACCATAGACTCCGGTCAGTCAAAATGACTATTTTGAACTGTAGGCATTAATTAGCGATTCTGCCGGTGACGGAGAGATAGAATCTAGGTCAGGGGAAGTCCCATGACCTCAAGATTCTTTTACCCCATACGTCACGAACCCACGTGACCGAGGCCACTTGGCAGCGCCATAGGTAGCAGTCAATCACTCTGATTTTCTCTCCGCCTCGAGTGGAGATGAAATCTAGCGAGCTCTGCTGGATCGCCTGCTTTTTTTTTCCTGTCCGGGTTTATAGCTTGGGTTGTTGCCGCTGCACGACATCCGACATTGTAGCTGGTAGGATAAGTTTTCCTTGTCATTTTTACCCTCGTTTCATTTTCCCCTTTGTGTGTAGTATTTTTCACAACAAAGAAATTCAAACCTGGCGCCACTACGTAACCAGTTGGTTTTCATGGTGGCACCTTTTACAACTGTAATTCGTTTCCCTCATGCATGTCGTCTTTTATTTACAATGTATTTAGCAATATATAGATGTAATGACAGCACCAGGGCTTGCTGCCGTTTTCTTTCCGGTCTCCTCGTGTTTCGAGTCAACCATGCAGTGGTTATATTCAGAATTTACCAGCATAGAACCTGCATCCGAGATACTTTGTCGTAGCTACGTCCGGGGTTCGGGGTTTTTGCGTGAAAGTGTGTGTTTTTTCCTGGAGTTCTGAGGCCTGAGATTTTTTTTCAGAGCCATCAAAATCGCTGAGACTGACCGCGTCACAGCAAGGTCGCGCATCCAGTAAACAAATCGGTTAAAGTGAGTTGCATGTTTTGCATGAGTGGAAAGTCCTCACGCTCGGCTACCGGTACTTCGTATACCGGGACGTCGAGTGAGAGGCCCGACGGTGGAGGTGCCGATATTTTTCTCAGGCGGTGTTTTACCCGATTTTACCGACTGCAGCGAGGCTGTGCCCCTGGAGGCTTTCCTTCTATGGGGCCCGTTGCGGGTCTCTTCGTGGACCCTTCCTCGCACGGCGCCGGGTTTGCCTCCGAGTTGAGGGCTTTGGTCGAAGGACTGTCAGGGCAATTGCGTCCCTGGCAGGCCGGGTAGATCAGACGCAGTCGGAGCGAGCTGTCTCCACTGTGTTCCCTCGGTGGGCAAGCAGGAAGACACACGAAAGCATGTTTGCATTCAAACACGTCTCTTTCGGGGAACCCCCGTTCCCAGTCACGGCTCTCCCACTATTTTGGGGGGAGGCCGAGGCTCAGGCTAATTGCACCAGGCCTTCTCTGTAGCCTCGGGCACTGAATGCCAACAGGGTGCTGGAAGCCAAGTCTCTGATCTCGGGGCAGGGCACACGTTGAACACCCCCCCCCCCCCCACACACACACACACACACACACTTTCAGCCAGCTAGGGTTCGTTACGCGGTAACGGTACAACAATAACGAATTTATCCTTGTGTCCGGTCCCCACTGTGGGTTTTGACTCCTTTCTTAGCGACCCATGGGCGTCCCCAGAGGAAACCGACCCTGTCATGAGACGCACAGTCGTACACGCTCCCTCTTACATATTTAAAGTGAAAGGAGACGCAGTTCGCTCGTGTCAGATACAGCCGGTACTCCGGAGCGGTTCCTCAGAGTCTTCCATCTGTATGACTTGGTGAGCCACGTTTCGGGGTGAGGCGGAGTATCATCGATCCAAGTGATACGATGTATATACCCCCACCCTTGATCCTAGAGCGACCACCTAAGGTTGCTTCAATGCTTATGGGATCACGGGCGTCGGGATCCAAAGCAACCCCGTCGGCACGTCTCTCCCTGTCCGTCTGAGTGCGGAGTGGGGTGCAGAGCACGCAGACAGTGTTGATGGGCGGCATTAGTCAGCCGCGGGGGATGTAATGCTTAAGGCCCCCGGATGGAGATAACATTAGGGACCACTTCCCACTGGACCAAACGCTACCCGGTCGGTGTGTTTCGGAATCAGACGCACGTGTTTTCGCCGACAAGCTGAGCCGGGGTACGTCCCCACCTCAGTGACGCAGACTGGACATCCTCCACCCTCTTTGTTCAGGGAATGGTGGGTACAGTCTCGGAGCTTCGGAGTGCAATGAATCAGAGGGTTCAGATCAAATCCGCTAGCCAGTTGGTCCTGCCATGGGCAAGCGGAGGGCACCCCAAGCACAGAAAACACAACTCCCTAGGACGGCGGGTGACCGATACCTGGACCTTCCCAGGTGGTGACATTCGTTTACGGGATACCGCTGAAATCTCTATTTCCCCCCGTCAGTGTCTCCCCTCCTGGGCACTGCCAGGGGACTCCTGCAAGGCGGAAGCAATCAGACAGGAAGTAGCAGTTTGCTGGGGAAAGACACCATACACAGGGTACATCAGCCAGAACTAAGTCCAGGCTTCTACCCAAATGTGTTCGTAGTACCAAATCTACAAGTGGCAGGCGTCCAGTTTTGGACCTAGGCAGACTGAATCAGTACATGCTCCTCGATCGGTTCCACATGGAGACACCATTCAGGGTTCTTCTCTCCATCCACCGTTTTGACTGGCTAGCCCCACTAGACTTAAGCAGGGCCTACCTGCACATTTCGATGCACCTAGCGAGTTGTCATCTCATTCGAATCGCCCAGCTGGGCCAAGTATTCAAATTTCGGTGCCCCCCGTTCGGGTTAGGCACAGCGCCTTACGTGTTCACCAGAGTGATGAAACAGGTAGTGCTGCTGCTTCACCAGATGTCGTTACAGCTCAATCCGTACCCAGACTACTGGTTACCAACAACCCGGGCAAGGGGTAATAGCCAAACGCGTCAGGCTAACACATGATTTACTTCACCAGTTCATTAGTAAATCGACAAGTCCCACTTCGACCCAACGCGTGGTTGGTGTCCCTAGGCATGGAGTTTTGACACAGAGGTTGCTTGGCTTAGCTATTTCAAGCGTATTGCTTAGCGCTAAGCAGCCTAGCCGAATGCCTAGTCAGCGTTCCCTCAGTGTCCCTCCGGGAACTAATGCGAATCATCGGAATGATGACCTCATTTTGAAGGGTCGTTCCCCAGGCGGAACTACGCAGCCGCCCGGTATAACGCTTGTTATAACGCCGAGCTCTCCTATGTGAACTAGATAGGCAGGTTTCGATATTGGACCAAGTGAAGGAAGCCCTGCCCTGGTGGTCGTCACTGGCCAACCTCGGGCAGAGGTGCCTCTTTGGACCCGCTCGCCGCAGGTATGACTCTGGTAACAGATGCCTCCCCCCAGGGTTGGGGAGTGCATCTATTGGACGAGCAAGCCCAAGGATATGACTCCCGCATAAGTTTCGGGACCACCATATCAACCGGCTCAAACTGTGAGCAGTGTACTTAGCACTACCACGCTTTCTACCCATAGTTCGAGGCCACAGAGTCCTGCTCCGCACAGACAATGCAGCGGTGGTCTCCTTCAAGAAGGAGGGGGCGACGCATTCCCCATTGTTGTCAGTCCTAGCGGAGAAAAAATCCTCCTTTGGTGCCTGGAATACAATATGGAGCTAACCGCACACCACCTTCCTGGGGTGAGGAACAGTCTGGCGACGCCCTTTTACGGCGACTCCGTCTCCAGGACACGGAGTGGCTGATACCCCAGTGGGTAGCCTCCAGGCTGTTTCAGCTCTGGACGCTCAAAGGTTAGACCGTTTGCCGCACCCTGGAACACCAAGCTCCCGACGTACGTAACACTCCTGCTGACTCCAGGAGCCTGGGCCAGGGTCGCTTTGCTACCCCGTGGACCCACTTAGTTGTGTACGCCTTTCCTTCCTTCCACCGGGCACCGGGGAAGACTTCAACAGGTGCACATCTGCATATTATCATTGGTCGCACCCAATTGGCCAAACAGGGCCACGAAACACCAGCAGTGCTTCCGGACTTACCGAACATGCCGTCCCAACCAGACGGCGTACTACCACGAGCCCAGTGGGTATCACTTACCCGCATAGAGGCTCTCATTACCCGCACATACGAAAGCTTTATCTGAGCGGGCCAGGGTGAACAGGGATTCCACCAATGCAGCCTACATTTCTAGGCAGCGAGCATACACTGGTTAGTGTAGCGGAAGGGAGATTGATCGATACCATCCCTCTATTGGCCAGGTAGCAGGCTCTTTCGTCCACCTGTTTGACAAAGTGGGTTTGTCCTACAGGTCGGCCTTGTGCCCCACCATTCAAACGTACGGAAACAAGACTAACTGATTGTCCTATTATTAAGAGACTATTTACTGCTTTCCAGATGCTGAGACCCCATACAAGAGAACCACCCAACTGGGACTTGTCGGCTGTGTTGTCCGCTCTAAGCAGACCACCTTTTGAGCCTCTCCGATCAAGCACCACTCAAATTGTTGACGTGGAAAATAGTCTTCCTACTGGTCCTCGCCTCAGGTAGGCGTCGGCCAGATCTGGGGGGCATTGTCCTTCTCGGATGATGTACCGCTGTCATAGACAATCAAGTTGTGCTAAAGACACGAATCGGGTTTCTCGCCTAGAACCAAATCCCAGGACACAATCCTCACCCGATCGTCATCCCCCGGCTGGCAAATATTGTCGGCCCGGAGGATCAGGAGGAATTGTTTCTCTGCCTGGTCCGAGCGCTGAGTTGCCGCAAGAACCGTACCAGGTTTTCCAGACAGGGAACCAAACACATGTTTTTGTGTTACGACCCTGGCAAACAGGATAAGCCGGCTTCCCCGACTTCCATCTCCAGGTGGATTACTGCGACTGTACTGGAGGTCTATAATACACTATCCTCCTCAACACAGACCTTGCAGAGACACCAAGTACGAGCACATGAGGTCCGTGCGATTGCTAACTCACTAGCGCTAGCGTCAGCCTCCTCCCCCAACACATTCTGAGGGCAGGCTTCTGGAGAACGCAGAACGTCTTCATCAACTACTACCTAAGAGACACCCAATCTATTGAGCAGGGTCTCTTCAGGTTAGGCCCTGTCGTAGCGGGTCAGGCCTTGTTTGCTGACCCAGCCCGAACAACCACAGGGGCCTCTGTGCATAGGCGATAAGTCAGTCTCGGCATTTTTGCAGGCAGATTGTCTGTACCACTAGCACTTCCTGGAAGCTCCCAGGTTTCGTTTCTGTCGACCTTACGCCCTCATGCGAACTGTTTCGGTCCAAGCTTACCACCCCTGAACTCGGCTTGGGTCTAGCTTTCTCGGGCACACCGAACACTGTCACCACAGCAGCATTGGCTTCTTGCTTCGGTGACAGCACAGGCAAGGTAAGACACCACCCTTCTTGGGTCTTAACTTAGGTTTTTGAGTTTGTTTTCATTCCGGACTGGGGAAAAGTCTTTCATCATTCTCCTTTTTTTTCTGTTTGCTTGGAAAAACCCGCCACCTATCGGTGTCTGACTCTGCCTACAGTTTAAAATAGTCATTTTGACTGACCGGAGTCTATGGTGGGTAATTGAACGTAGTGAATTTAGGCGAGTGTTCTCTGAACCCGCCTATTCACATAGTTCATACCCATCATAGACTCCGGTCAGTCAAAATGACCGTTGGTCTAAGTCCTCGAGGCGGAGAGAAAGGAACCAGAGTGATTGACGGCTACCTATGCCGCTGCCATGTGGCCTCGGTCACGTGGGTTTGTGACTTAAGAGGTAAAAGAATCTTGAGGTCATGGGGCTTCCCCTGACCTAGATTCTATCTCTCCGTCACCGGCAGAATCGCTGATTAATGCCTACAGTTCAAAATAGTCATTTTGACTGACCGGAGTCTATGGTGGGTATGAACCATGTGAATAGGCGGGTTCGGAGAACCCTCTCCTAATTCTGGACCATAGTGCCACAGAACCATGGCTACACCAAATGTAGCATGCCTTCCTTTTTTGATATTTCACTATAAACCAAATTATGGCTAAAAATTTTGTAAATGCGAACACCAAATGCATATATCTTAATATTAACTTGTCTGAGAAATGGCATGAAACACATGTGTTTTGCTCTCTACAGAGAGTCTAGACTGGCATATCATTTATAGCATATGAATATGAGAATTACTTTTGTTTGATAAATATAAACTTTAAAGTGATATTTTCGGCTAGCCCAATGTGAAGAGTGGGATGTACTCCTACAAAGAGATGGCACACTCCCAGTTGGCCATGCCTCTGTATTTTAGTTGCTTTAGTGTCAGTTAGCTGTTTTGCTATTTAGATAGCAATTTTGATAGCTATCTTGCAAAACTGCCGTTACAAAACAACTATGAATTAATGTATAAAACAGCTTGATGTATGGCAATTTTAGACTTGTACATGTATTCTCACAGAATCCTAATTTTTCATTTCAGAAAATTACTGCAAGACCAACCTAAGGACCAGGATGGTGTAGATGAAGATGTATCAATAAGAAGCAAAGAAGATGAGGTATGGATAAATTGTTTGTTTTCCAATTTTTGCAGTCGTTTTGTACCTGGGAGCTAAATATTATTCGTTTTATTTTCACACTGGAAAAGCACTTAATCCTTTGAATAATATATTTTACAAAATTTCATGTCTTCTTTTTAAATGTTAATTTTGTACCAAATGGAAATAATTTTCCATCGCCTGATTGGTTAAACACATTTCTGAGGTTACAAATATCTTATAGTTCAAGGAGCGAAAAACTGTTATCATTTATTAGTCCCCGTTCGGACGCAGTCCGAAAACAGGGACTTATGTTTTGACCTCCATGTGTCCGTGTGCGTGCGTGTGTGCGTGCATGCATCCGGACCTGTATCTTAGAAATGCCTGGACCAATCACAATCAAACTTCACACATACATCATACATGATATTATACATATGCAAGTCAATTTGTTTCACGATCTGATTCAAGATGACCGAATGGCGGCCATTTTTGTGCTAAAAAAAATCATAAAAATTAAGCATTTCTCGGCTGTTTACAGATGGATTTTGTTCAAACTTGGTATATACATTAGACATTATGGGACCTTAATGCAAATAATTTTGTTTTTCAGATTAGATTCAAAATGGCCGACTGGCGGTTCTCGTGCCATATGTCTGACTTGTTTTGACTGATTATGTTCAAATTTTTAATATTCATTATACATCATGTCATAGATATAAGGATATATTGGTTTGACGATCCTTTTCAAAGTGGCCAAATGGTGGCTATTTTTGTGCTAAAAAAATCATCAAATATCAAGCATTTCTGGCATTTATGGTTGGATTTTGTTAAACTTATAACAACATACATTAGACATTACAGGTTCCTGATGCATGTCATTTTATTTTTCAGATTGGATTCAAAATGGCTGACTGGCGGCTATTTTGTTTTATTGATTGGGCTTCTAGAGCCATATCTTTTAAATGCTTTGACTGATTATATTTAAATTTTATATATTCGTCATACATCATGTTATATTTATATATATATACATGTATTCAAAATGGCTGATTTTGAATGCTGTTCCAGAGCAATATCTTTACAATACGGACAAGTACTTGTTTGACGATCAGATACAAATGTCAATCGTTTTAATGTTTAAAAAATCATTTTCCTGACATGGTTATATTCCAGCTATATTACTATAAACAAAACTATATATCTTAAATTTGATAACTAACGGGGACTGTCCCATCCATGGCTTGTTATGTTTGGTTTTGTGCTAAATGTTATTGTTAATTTTATTTTTCAGTTTCTCACATTAGATGATGTTCGAGTTAGTGTTGGTAAAACTAATAACACAACAGATGAAGGTGATGTTACTGATGCTGTAAGTTGCTTTATTATCTCACTACCACATCATATCGGTAAAACAACAGTACTCGCATGAGTCTGAATGATACTATACTGTATAATACTGTATATGAGCTGAAATGAAATAAATCTTTATATTTTGTTTTAAGAATATGAATACACTTGTCAGGACACCAATGGCGTTATCATCGGTGGAAGAATCAGAGAAAGCGGATAAAACACTTGTTAGGTATGTGTTTCTACAGTGCTATAGTGCTCCAAGTGCACTGTTACATCATTTGTTTACATTATTGCCAACTACCATGGGCAATTCATTTTTGCAGTGGGTGTCGAAAAAAGATATTTGAGAAAACTGTTGTCTCTCTATTTGTTTACCTTACTACATTAAAATATTCCTAGGAATTTTTGTTAGTAGGTATGACTTGCAACATCAAATATAGAGCATTCTTACAAGGAGAAACCATGTCCCTTGATGTACAGTGAACATACATGTATACAGCAGTTATTAGTCCCCGTTCGGACGAAGCTCGAAAACGAGGACTACAAAAAAATGTATTAAGGGGAGAGTAGGAAATCAAACAGGCGGTGCACCGCGGTCATTACCGCGGTGGTGGTGGGTGGTCGACTGCATTTTATGCAAATTTATGCATAGATTCCATGACGCCAGCTGACCGCGGTCGTTCACGGTGGGCTCGCACAGCAATTCACACTTATTGTCAAGACCATTAATGAACACAAAGAACTGGGAAATTAAAAGGATCACAAAGTTCTAATGAAAAATTAAACCAGTTTAGCTGAGCCAAAAGCTAGAAAACTAGTCTATAATAGTTGACATTATTTTATTTGCCTGAGCCTTGGAATAAAATCACAAAACGATCCAGAAAGACGTAGAGATCAACATAATATAAAATATGATCGCATTATTTTGTGAATATATATCATGCATAGTCTCAGAAAATGTTTAGAAAGATTAATGTTTCGCGTAGACCAAATATAATCACGCATAAGTATAAATTCAAAGTGTTTTAATACATTGGTGAGAGGTCGAATTTACGTGAACAAGAACATGCACTAAGAAGGAAAAGCAAGCCAAAGTCGAAACATGGTGTATCATGGACTTGGTACAACATGCGCTGCGACAATTGAGTGATCGTCGACATCATTTTGGGGCACAATTGAACTTCAAGTACGTTGCGAAACTTGCTACGCGGCGATGCTGACATCAAGTGTGTGTTGACCGAAGTTTGACCCCAAGTCACGCACTGAACTGGCGCGTTACCTTAGCAACTCTTTTCTTTCTTGGTCCACGCGTCGATTTCGTAAAATTGTCATTATATCCGGCGGTACTGTACATCGTTTACTTAGTGTGCTGCTTTTCTAATAACGCAAATATGTTTACAGTATTGCACGGGCTCTAAATATTTCAACTTTGCAATGTATTGCTTTTATAATAATTACGCAAACTAAGTTATTTTTATTATTGTTGGGACACTAACCCGGGCTATTAAAGTGAATATGTAATATTAACCATACAATAACATACAATATCATGCGTAATGTTAACTTTTTCTATAATAAACTCTCAGCGCACTTCGATCGCATTATTCACGTACATTTCGACTGAACTCTAATAACCATGTGTTTGAATTACGTGCGGCAATGGACGATAACCTTAATGAGTTCACGCACCGACATTTAAATTCGGGCCACCCAGTTTGACGCAAAACGATACAGTTACTTAACATTTGTTCAAAAAATCGATAAACTCTCACAAATACCATGAACGCGAAGAGTTAACTGAAAGGCAACGTTGTTTTTGACCCCCTAAAAAACACATCAATACAAGATTATGTGTGCAAGGTTAGATTTATAGATTGTACTTGACCGCTTAACTCTGTTTTTTTTTAATAATCATGTCGCACTTGAAACACATTTTAGTTCGTCCATTTCTTGTTTACCGATCTTGAACTTTTTGTTTGGAATGCGATACTGGCAAAGAATAAACATTAATGATACCCACCGTTGTCAAATCAACAAGAGGCTCAAATCAGGAAGGCTCGGCTATTTAAAACTTCGTAAATAACATTCTTTTCATGTGGTAGACTTTATTCAAGTGTAACAAACGTAAGTGAAATGTATGGACGAGTCATAATACACGTACCTTCGAAAGTTACGACTTTTACTCTTGGAATTGGTGATAAATACATGCATAAAATACAACATTGTTTCACGCAGCAACAATTCATATACAGCATTGGACTTATGGATTTTTATATTAATAAAAAATGTGGGCCGATAATATTACCATATGCTTAGTATTTCCATGCCAACAATGCTCGTAACCTACTCGATTTAAAAACAGCTATTTGAAACAAAGACTCATGGAATCACAAAGAAAACTGTTAAGTACGTATTTCACACCTTTCCTACGACCGCGGTTGCTACCGGTACCGGTGGCCACCGCGGTAGAGACCCCTAATTATAAGCAGTCCGCGGCTCTCCCTGGTGTACCGCGTAGAGCCGTGGTGATTACCGCGGTGAACCTCCCGTTTGATTTCCTACTCTCCCCTTACTACATTAAAGTATTCCTAGGAATTTTTGTTAGTAGGTATGACTTGCAACATCAAATATAGAGCATTCTTACAAGGAGAAACCATGTCCCTTGATGTACAGTGAACATACATGTATATAGCAGTTATTAGTGCCCGTTCGGACGAAGCTCGAAAACGAGGACTACAAAAAAATGTATTAATTTGGATTTGTTCCGTCCGTCCGTACGTACGTCCGGAGCTATATCTTGGACATAGACGGATTTTTCTCAAACTATCAATGAAGACAATACATAATGTCTTACATATGCACGTCAAGTTACTTTATGATAGAAGCAAAAATGGCTGACTGGCGGCCATTTTGGATGTAAATTTCTGATACCTAAATGTGTCCGCAGCAGTTTCTCAGAGATGACTAGACCAATTTAGATCAAAGTTGATATGTTGATCATACATATTTGGTTATATGTGCACGTCATATTTTTTTCGTGATTCAAAGAAATATGGCTGCCTGGCGGCCATTTTGTTTTTCATGGTACCCATGCTACTTTCTCTTGACATTTCTGTTTAAATTTTGTACAAAGACAGTATACCAATAGATACATCAACATGAGCATTATTTTTGTAATTTGATTCAATATGACTGCCCAATGTCCAATTCTCATGTTTCTTTTTAAATTTTGTACAAAGATAGTATACCAAGGGATGCATGCGCACAAACATTATTTTTTTGATTTGATTCAATGTGGCCGGCCAATGCCCAATTTTTATGTAAAAGCACTATAAATCGTCATTTTTACATGTCTGGAGCTGTTTCTCAGAGATGATTAGGCCAATTTGGATCAAAGTTGGTATGATGATCATACATATTGGGTTATAGTTACATGTCATATTTTTTCTGTGATTCAAGCTAATATGGCTGACTGGTGGCCATTTTGTTTTTTATGATACCCATGCCTACTTTCCCATGAATGCAATGAACATTTCTGTTTAAATTTTGTACAAAGACAGTATACCAATAGATACATCAACATGAACATTATTTTTGTAATTTGATTCAATATGGCTGCCCAATGTCCAATTCTCGTGTAAAAGCACTAAATCATAATTTTTTACCAATCCATCTCCTATTAATGGTTTCAATCTAATCTCAATGACTTCATCAGCATCAAATTGATATGTCAGATCACTCAATTTTGGAAGGGGACTGTGTCATTAACAATGACTTGTTGAACTTTTCTTCACATCTTATCTTTTTAAGTTTCTTGGTCACAATATGTATATACGGGGGGGGGGGGGGTAATTTCTGTACAAGAACAGTTGAAAATATTAAAGTCAAAACAAACAATAATATTAATAGAAATATTACCAGAGTATAGCTGTGATACTAAATAGTGTACAGACTTTTGCCAAGCATATGTACATTAGTTTGTTCTTAGATAATGACTATTAACCAACTGATGGCTATTTTGAATGGAAGTATTTCAACATGTCATCAACCACTTCTCAAGCACTCCTTGGTTTAGAACATCAGACATTTTTGTTCATGATGTAATTCAATTCAAATGGTATCGTTTTTTTGTATGTGTTCATTCTCTGACATACTTTTACCATTTCATAATTGATTGCCTGTTTTCAGAAATATTTAATGTGGCATCCCAATTCCCCTGTTGTATCTTTGAATTTAATTTGCCAAATACAAACATTCACATTGACAATGACTTGACAATGTGTTCTTTAATTTCAGTCGAAGTGCTGAAATATTAGGGAGTAAAATTGATTACTGGATGAATAGAAGTTTAAAGGATTTAAATGGTTCTATGACAGTTGCTCAGTTATCAACAAGTAAAAAGAGTGCCCTAACAGGATTGATATCATTTCGAGGTAAATATCTTCAATGGTTGTATTTTCTGAGTAGCCAGTTGTACAAGAATAAATCTGTCACCGTAATGCCATAAGTTACAGCGTGCCGTAATTTTGCAGTATTGCACTGAGTATTTTCATCCAACCATATTAGGAAATGCAAATTCCAAATATGGAACGATTATGCGCGTAAGCGTCCTCTAATAATAAAATACAAACATAGCACCCCCCAGGGTTTTACTGGACCTACACAAAGAAGTTTGCTCAATCTGTTCTAAACATTTTGCATTTCAGCATTGGGAGGAAAAAGATGTATAATAATAAGATTATTACGAAGATAACGAAAAGTATGCACTCAGTCTACGCCGTCACATCGATACTGCATGCTGGTTGATCCTCTCGCTGTACTGTCTTTGTGCATACTTTGCAGTATCCTCGTAATAACCTCATATTATTTATTATGTATGTACTTGTATGCGTAGACTATAATGTTGTACATTCACAAAACTACTCATAGACACTTTACATTATTAGCCTTGATTCCTGACATATGGATTAATTTGTAAAGCAGATCAGAAAACTACAGATCTAAACTCTTGTATTGGAATCAGTACCCTACCTTACCATTGTCATTTACTCCTTGCTAGAGAACAGTATAGAAAAAGTAAAGTCTCTTGCCCCAAGGACATAATATCATGGAACTGTTAAGGTTCAACACATCAACCCTATGATTATGAGTTTCAGATCAATAATTCCCCACAAAAATGTGTTTTCCACATTGAAATAAAACAACAATAACTACTACTAGGGAGATTTGGTTAAAGTTCTGTGAGTTCCTGACTACCTTTTGTATGTATTATATAGATGATATACCGGTATGATGATTTCGCTATTTTCACTGATAAGTAGAATCCGCTAAATTAATTTTACATGAACATGTAAAATAACAATAAAACAATTGTTTTCTTGACAATTTCGTGAAATTAAAACACTGAATATGCTCAAAACAACAAAATAGTGAAAATATATGGTTTTACAGTATTTGCAGATGAAATCATGTTATGTTGAATCAGCTGCTGCTTAAAATTGTTTTTGAAGCAGGTCTGGAATTTGATGAATCTTTTGTCTCAAATCATGTTTTTTGTAGGGCTAGATGACAAAAGCACACAGAACATTACTGGTAATCAAGCTAATGATGTGGATGTGGATGTAATGAATGTAGATGCAAATAATGAAATACCAAGTGGTAAGTCATCTGATACAGATAGCAATACCCACAGCTATCTCTGGCATCACTGATCTCACTCTCTATATTAAAAACATTTGCGCGTTGACAGTTGATGGGTACTGTCTGTGAGGCAAATTTCTGAACATACATTTATCTCAAGAATCAGTAATCAGATGAAACTAAGCAGTCATATAGTATGGGACAATTGCAAGATCTGAATAGATTCTGGTACAAATTCATAAACAATTATTAGGAAAATTTGCATATTCTCTTTTCATGGATATTTAAAAGAACCAGTGCTCAGATTCATATGAAATTTAACTGTCATGTACAATGGAACAATTGCAAGACTTTTTTAAGTGTTAATGCATAATTAATAAGCTTAATTTTTGTTGGCAACTAAATACACAATACCTTTGATGTAATTTTAAAAAAGTATGAAGAATAATACCCTATTATTATTAGTCACCTCTGGAACTCATAGTTTAGCTTGTTTTCTTGTAAATGTGAATCGACTAGAAGTCTGTCATTCATGGTAGGTGTACATGAGCTGGTGGTTCACAACAATAGAAACACCATCTAAAAAATTAGGCAGGCGACCCCCAACTTTGAATAAATTCTTGGTATTGGCATTTTTAAGTAGGCTTCTACCTTAAAATTCAATCTGTGTGTAGATGAGTTTATAACAAATATACTTTATGCCATAGATGCTAAATTTAACGATGATGATGATGATGCAGGAGCTGAATTTTTTGATGCACCCCCGTCACCAGATTCACCACCTCAGGTAAGTGATGCATAGCATGGTACTACTAGTAATATGACTAATATTCACTGGGTTTAAATTTTGCTGATTTAGCAATTCAGGCATATTCAGTGGGTTTTAAATTCACAGTTTTATCATTTAGATAATGTCTTCTATGCTAAATTTTACATATTCAAATAAGCTAAATTAAAACCCAGTGAATAATTAATCCTTTTACAGTAATTGATTTCTCAGATAGACAGGCTGGCCGATTCAAAGACAATCATTCAACATTTATCCTTAGTATGAAGTTTCCTTGATTTAGTTTTACTTTATCTGAGTTGTTGGATACTGTAATGTTGCTTAGATATGCATTCTGCTTAAGTTGAAAATAACCCAATCATATTTATTCATTTTGTGATACAATTTTGTGTTTCTTATTTTGACTACTTCTAAACTGCATTTACTTTCTCAAACATGAGAGTTAAATCAGGCTGCTTGAGATTTATTTCCTCACTCTACTGTGCGGAGTGCGGATTGTCTTACTATATTCCTGTAGCGAGCTCCATTGAAAAAATTAAGAGGAATTTACAATAGACTATTACTAATGAGACCTTCCTTGTATTAAAATGGGGATCCCTCTCTAATATTTGGGAGACGGGAAGCAGAATCTGGGGTTAACACAATTGCCGTGGCTGTGTTTCAATGACAATACCTTCTTTTTTTTAGAACCAAGAAGTAGTCACGGAAGAAACCAAGAGGTATGGTCTGAGACAAAGGAGGGTTGCTGATGCATTATTTCCCCTAAAACCAACACATGATCCTTGGCAAAAACTAGATGCTCACGCTGCTGATGCTGCGGTTGTCAAAACGTTCAAGAAATGTAAGAGTGCACAGAAAACAATATTATGCAAATTTCTTGAAAATATACATGGAGCAAGTTTATTTCTTGCTCTGCCTGGCTGTTTTGTTATTGATTGTGAAATCCCAGCTATCAAACCTTACCTAGACTGGATATAAATAAATTTTAATTTTGTGTATGTCTTCCTAGTTTGGACCCATCATCAAACTCATTCTTTACACCATGACTCAAACTGTCATCTGTACAATGTATGTCTATCTTGAACAAGACAATGTTTTTATGTCCATTTTGCATAGTGTCCACATTTCGGATTCCTAACAAGCCTGCTGTCAAGAAGAGGAAGAAAACGCCACTGAAACCCAAATATGCTACTATTGATGAATTCCTGCAAAAAAAGTGTAAGTCCTGTTTCTTTCTTAATACATCCTATTGTCTTGGGCCTGGATGTGGTAGGCAGTGGCTTTGTGATTTAATCAAATTATTAGAATTATTATAAGTGTGTTTGAAACCATTTCTCAAATGTGAACAGGTTGTTGATTTCACTCTGTTGTATAAAATGACTCTAATCATTGCTGTATATACTGTCAATACACTTTCTAGCTCCGCTGTCAACTTTGTCAATCTAGCTTATCATATGAGTGATTGTTTGTCGTCGTTCGCTTCAACTTTTTATTTTTTCTTCGTGTGTCATTTTGTCTGACTCTATATCACATTTGTTAAATTGACGGCCATTTTGTATAAATCCTACAATCATATATTATGTAAGTGTGCCCAAAACCATTTCTTAGAACAGCGCGATTTCATTCAAATTTTGTATGAGAATCATGTGTATTTTTGAAAACAAAAATAGTGGATTGGCGGCCATTTTGTTTTTATTCATTTCTATTCCAAACGACAATGATTATATATATTTTGTATTTGATTTATAGTATTCATGCTAGTTTCTCTATCAAGACGTCCTTTTCGTTTCGAAGATGACGTCGTTTTACTCAAAAGTGCCTGTTTCACTCCAAAATAACATTGTTTGGTAATTTGTTTTGACCAAACTCTTCCTTGGTAAACAAATATTTTTCATACTTAAGTTCAGAATGATGCACTGAGCACAGATCAACTACTGTAAAAACAACATAGGAATTGTGCATTGTCAATGCTTGTATCATGTCACAAGTTGATTATAATTGTGGTTGTTGAATTCAGGTTTTTCAAATTCTGAGAAGTTTCCCAGCAATCCACTAAAAGTTCCAACTTTCCAGGAATTTGAAGTAGCTTTTTGGGATGAATTCAAGAGAAGACAAGCAGCTGTTCAGCTTAAAAAGAAAAAAATGGTAAAATTAAGCATTTTCACACTCATTGCATTCTGTTGATGTTACATGTGGAGTGTTATCAGCTACCAACAGCATGTTATCCAATCAATAAGACATCACTAGCAACTATTGAAGATTTACAGTCCCTACAACAGAACTTTTATCAATAATGTAATCATAATGTAATCACCAATTTATAAACATTGCTCTAATCAGTTGTAATATTTAATATATAATATATATATTAATAATGTTTTTATTACCTACTATCTCACTGAATGAGTGTGATCAAATTACATATGGTTATCAACATACTGCTTGTAATGACAGTTATCATTCATCGAATATTTCACATTAATAATGAATGAATTCACTCTGTTGTACAAAATGACTCTAATCATTGCTGTATATACTGTCAATACACTTTTTAGCTCCGCTGTCAACTTTGTCGAGCGAGCTTATCATATGAGTGATTGTTCGCCGTCGTTCACATCAACTTTTTAGCTCCGCTGTCGACTTTGTCGAGCGGAGCTTATCATATAAGTGATTGTCCGTCGTCGTCCGTGTCAATGTTTTACTTTTTTTACTTATTCTTATAAAACTACAAGCCTGAATGCTTTGATACTTGGGTAGACCTCTCTTAGGTTTATTCATTTCATGATGATATCTTCAATTCTCTAATTTTGGTGAATATTTTTGTCATTTTTGGTAAAAAGTGATATTTTCGACATCTTGTTAAAAACCTCAAGTCCAATTGCTTTGATATTACATATATAGGTACTACATGTGGACCTCTCTCAGATTTGTTCATTTTGTAATGATATCTTCAATTCTCTAATTTTGGTGAATATTTTTGTCATTTTTGGTAAAAAGTGATATTTTCGACTTCTTGTTAAAAACCTCAAGTCCAATTGCTTTGATATTACATATATAGGTACTACATGTGGACCTCTCTCAGATTTGTTCATTTTGTGATGATATCTTTAATTATCTAATTTTAGTGAATATTTTTGTAATTTTTGGTAAAAAGTGATATTTTCGACTTCTTGTTGAAAACCGCAAGTCCGATTGCTTTTACATTATATATATAGGTACTTCATGTAGACCTCTTTCAGATTTGTTAATTTCGTGGTGATATCTTCAATTCTTTAATTTTGATGATTATTTTTGTCATTTTGGGTAAAAAGTGACATTTTCACCTTCTTGTTGAAAACCACAAGTTCGATTGCTTTTACATTATATATATAGGTACTACATGTGGACCTCTTTCAGATTTGTTAATTTCGTGGTGATATCTTCAATTCTTTAATTTTGATGATTATTTTTGTCATTTTGGGTAAAAAGTGACATTTTCACCTTCTTGTTGAAAACCACAAGTTCGATTGCTTTTACATTATATATATAGGTACTACATGTGGACCTCTTTCAGATTTGTTAATTTCGTGGTGATACCTTCAATTCTTTAATTTTGATGATTATTTTTGTCATTTTTGGTAAAAAGTGACATTTTCACCTTCTTGTTGAAAACCACAAGTTCGATTACTTTCATATTATATATACAGGTACTACACAATTTTGATGAATATTTCTGGTAAAAAGTGATATTTTTGATTTCTTGTTAAAAACCGCTAGTCTGATTGCTTTGATATTATACATAACATAACGGTACTAAAGGTAAACCTCTCGCAAATTTGTTCATTCTGTGATGAAATCTTCAATTCTCTAATTGAAATGTGCTTTGCTATCAGCTGAGCTATCGCAGCTGAGAGGCTACTTGTCCTATAAATCACGCCCTCTAGTGGGTATACATGTAGGCAATGTTGTTTTCAATCGACAACTGTATTTGGCTATGAAGTCATTCATTTGCTAGAATCTAGTAAATTCTTCATTGATGGATGGCTGAAAACCAAAACTATATCAACATTTGTGTTACCCATTCAAATCAAAGACGTATTTTCTCACTTCATGTACATGGCGCTATTTATGTATTGAATTCTTTGATACCCTTGTTATAGCTTGAAGAGATGAGGTTCAAAGAATTGCAAGATTTAGAAGAAGAACAACAAGAGGAAGAAGAAAATGCAGAGGTGGCTGAGTTTGCAGCTGCTAATGATGATGATGACATGGATGACATCGGTGAAGGAATTCAGTTTGATGATCAGGTCATAGGAGCAGATACAGTGCAGCCTATGGGTGAGCCAAATATATATTCGCTGTTCTTTTGTTATTATTCAGGGTCAATAGAATATCTAGCTGCATCAATGTTTTTCATTTTCATCTTAACTTCTGTAAGCAGCCATTCATCAAATCTTTATGAATATGATAGACCCCTCAATTGTATAATCCATTCCTTGGTTATAAGTTACAACACATCTATCATTCATAGCATATTGCATTTGTTATGCATATGTGTTATTTTTGTGATGTTTAAGTCTGCAAGAGAAAAGCCCTGTGCCTTCTCAAACACCACATTGTGTAGCTTTGAGTTTGAATGAAAGGGTTATGACAAAAAACATAAGGATTTTTAATATGGTTGCCATTCACTAAAATATATAATAATAACTTTCTTAAATATTCTGGATATCATAATAGGTGATTTTTCATTTACTGCAAAATCTTGTATGTTGTGTAAAAAGGTGGAGAATATCGCGTTGAGATACTTTATCAAAATCATCAAATTTGTATACTACATTATTATAGATTAAATTCTCATGAAATATTTTCACGTTTGTTGAATTGTATGCGATGTTTGACTTCAATATAATACTACCGGTAAGACTAATTTTTTGTCCTGTTTTGGCACTTTATTTTATGCAAAACACAGAATTTTGCAGTGAACTGAAATTGGTTTGTTGTTCTATTAGTACCTCATGCTCTTGCTTAAATTAGAGAGATTTTTCTATGTAATATTATAATGTATGTTCAGTAAATATGTGGTATTTTATATGCACTTCATATAGAGCAAATATAGTGTTTTCATCTGTGAGTTAATATACCGTAACTCAAGTGTATGTGATGTTATTTTCTTTTGCTAGCATTGGAAGATGTTACATTACACCATAGTAGCATAATTCAAACCTATGAAGATCTAGTGAGAAGACATGTTGTAAGTAAAATGGTTTTCCCGGTTATACACTGCATGGAAATACTTAATAAACTCATTCACTCTATCCATACATGTCATATTTCTGTGCAATATCTTGAGATATACCATGCCAGATGATGGTTTATTGCTTAATTCTATAATACACACTGTTGTAGTAAAATGACAAGTTGGAGGTAAAAAAAGAAGGAGCACTGACGCCTAGTGTTTCCTTTGTGTACTATGACAGTTGGCGATTGTTTGCCAAGCCAACAATGCGCTGTCCGTTTTCCTGTTATCTGCATAATCCCTTAATGGGGATGGCGTGGTTCGGAGTCTTCCGACAAACTTTTTCACCAGTCATTTTGTATATGTGGTGTTGAAGAGACAGAACGCATGATTGCATGTGATGACAACGACTGCACAGTGACATGGTTTCATTGCCAGTGTGCAGGGTTGACAGCAAAAACTAGCCGATGTGCAGCGTCCTACCATCGCACCAATTGTCGCGATTTTCGACAACCGCTCGCAATCGCTCGCCAGTTAAATATTTTTGCAGAATTCTGTGGATCATATAAATAAAGTGTTTCAGAGAGCATAAAATATAGTCAATTTTCAACTACAAACAGGATTAAATGTCCAAGTGTCTAGTTTCCGGTGTGTAGTGTGAATGGTGACCTCTTGTTTGACTCCCGTGTGCGAAGCACAAAAGGGAGTCTTTGCAGTTACCCTGTCTGTATGTATGTATGCATGTATGTATGTCACTTTTTTTGTTCCATCGTTATCTCAAGAACCACTAATCAAATTTTGGTGAAACTTGGTACATAGATGCTCTGGGATAATGTGCAGAGTTGATTAGGTTTTGGTAAAAATCTATGAATATTAATTACCTAATTTGCATGATAATTAACTGATTTTAAGCTGTTCCATGACTGTTCCACTGATATTTGAAGAACCACTCATTGGATTTCAATGAAACTTGGCACATGGATGCTCTGAACTAATGCGCAGATTTGATTAGTTTTGGGTAAAAATCTGTTAATATTATTAATTACCTAATTTACATAATGATTAATCAATTTTCGGCTTTTCCACTGATATCTCAAGTACTAATCATAACATTTCAATAAAACTTGGTACATAGATGTCATATGACACTGCACAGACCTGGTAGTGTTTAGGGTAATATCAGTACATATTAATTACCTAATTTGCATAATTAATTAATTTTCAGCTTTTGATATTTCGAGTAGTAATGATCACATTTCAATGAAATTTGGTACATAGTTACTTGAGGACTGTGCAGAGACCTAATTAGTTTTTGGGTAAATAATTGTGCATATTAATCACCTTATTAGCATAATTAGTTAATTTTTAGCTTTTCACCTGATATCTCAAGTACTAATCATCACATTTCAATGAGACTTGCGACATTTTCTAGGACTATGCAGAGACCTGATTAATTTTGGGATAAAAAATTGTGCCTATTAATTACCTAATTTGCATAATTAGTTAATTTTTTGCTGTTTTATGGCTGTTGCACTGATGTCTACAAACCACTCATTGGATTTCAATGAAACTTTTAAAGAGTACCCATCACATTTCAATGAACCTAGGACTATACACCATATTAGTTTTTGGTAATTATGTATGCTTCTTAATCACTTAATTAACATAATTAATTAATACTGATATCTCAAGTATTGATCATCACATTTGAATAAAACTTGGTACATAAATGCTCTAGGACAATAGACAGCCTGATTAATTGTGGGTTAAAATCTGTTCATATTAACTCTCTAATTAGCATAATAATTAATATTTTTTGGGTTCTAATCACATTTCAATGAAACTTGGTACATTGTGCAGACCTTATTAGTTTTACACTTAAATCTGTTCATATCAGTTACCTGATTTACATAATTAGTTTTCAGCTATTCCATCAATATCTCAAGTACAAGTAATTTTGAATTAATTTTTAATGTGTCTTCAATACTCTCAGCACACCGGAGTTCTTTCTAAGCTTTCTTTGATTTTCAACAAAGGTCACTGCGCACAAGTGACGACCTCATTTATGGTCTGCGCAACTGATTTAATATTTCATCGGGAAATTGTTTCTGTGTAATCTGAATATTACCGTCAGTACACTAGTTTAAACAATCGCCAACTATCATCGATTCAAAGACCAAGAGAACAAAGGGATAAGGAGCTTAACTTGGCAATAAACAATTGAATTTACTAGGCTTATTTTCCGTCAGTGCTCCTTCTTTTTTTACCTCCATGGTTCATCCTATATGGTGTGTTTATTTATATATAATCCCCGGTATTTTGAATGACTTTTTAACAAACCAGTTTGCGTTCACGCACAGCTCCTTAGCATGGGCTAAGAGGTCAAATTCCTTAGCCCGTACTAAGAAAACGTGCGTGAATGCTTAGCACGGGCTAAGGATCAAATGCTAAGTACAGGTTAAATCTGATCCGAATTTAAGACGCGGTCTAGACCCTTAGCACGGGCTAACGAAGTATGCACGACGCTTAGCCCAGGGCGTACAGCAGCTCCAATTGTAGACAAAATAAATTTTGTTCGCTGTCTACGACATGCATTAATAAAACTCTGTATTCTTTTACGACCGTTGTATACTGTTTCTGTGCATCCAAATAAGTTAGGTCCATCTTCTCTCGCGTTCCTGTGCACGTCGCTTCAAAATTAGAACGAAACATGCCAGCAGCAGAAATAGAACCTCGCGCGTGTCATCCATTTTTCGTTCGTAAATAGCGGCTTACCAAAGGTCACCGACTAATGGCATGACTTAGCCTGTGCTAACGACTGGCCCTCCCTGTGCGTGGACGCAATTGGGTCTAGCCGAAATGCAAATATGCTAGATAAGCCTAAATCAGCTTAAATCTTAGCCCGTACTTCGTGTAACGTGGACACAACTATAGTGACTGTATTCCTCTGAGCTATATAGTGATTCACTAGTCCAAGATGACGTCACAGAAATGAGGAATACTGGGACTTTTATTTTAATTATATGCATAGACACAGTAAATTTAGCATTGACCAGTAATATAAATTCTTAATTTTTTGTGTGAATATTTGGTGTGACTATTTTCAAGAATTTAGATGCTAAAAGTCCAAGTGCAAATAATCATTGTATTTGAACACTGAGTCACATTTTGCTGTTGCTTAGAATTTATTCAGTTGCATCAGCTTCCCCCTTGTTAACTGGGTTCATATATTTACAAAGTATTGTAACACTCTGATAGTGACAATATGCTGTGTTCTAACATAAACACAAGATTCTAAATACAGGCTCATTCAACTCAAAATGTTTGTCACATTTTTTCTTGATGTCTTGTATGTAGATGATTTGGCCACTGAGATTTAATTAATAAAATATGTTTTCAATAACACAACGTTGTGTACCTTAGAATACTTTATTTTTTTGTTTGGAATTAATTTTCGCTGTAGGAATAATTCAGTGAAAATAAAATCCAGCGAATATACCTTTTTCCTATATTTTACATTCAACTTGTCAAAAATCAGTGAAAATAAATTCCATACAAAACACCCAAAATGTTGTTTCAGTGAAAATTAATTCCAGCTAAAATAAATATTATTTTACAGTATTTGTGTGTGTGTACATATGTGAAAGTACATGTTGCCATTATTTGTGCATGTGAATTCTTGGTGAATTGTACAGACAATCATGTGATGATACAACTGATCCGCTATTCCCAGCAAAACAAAATAATATAAAATTGCAGAAATATCTATTAACAAAAACGGGGACTTATAATTCGGTCTCCGTTCGTCCGGAGTCATATTTCAGAATCTGTTGGACCGATTCCGTTCATTCTTTACATGTGCCTAGTACTTTATGTGGGACATATGCACATGCAGTGGTTTAGCAATTCAATTCAAAATAGCCGACTGGGAGCCATCTTGTTTTTTGAAAATGTTTTATTTTTCACATGCTTTGTCAGTTTTCATTCAAACTTGGTACATAGATTATACATGTTAGGATACATGTCCATGACACTTTCTTTGTCAATTGGATCAAAGATGCCGACTGGCAGGCATCTTGTTTGTTTTTTTAAATGTGATATCTTGGACATGCTTTGTCAGTTTTCATTCAAATTGGACACATACTTTATACATGTTAGGATACATGTCCATGCAAAATTTTTTCAAAATCGGATCAAGGATGGCCGATTGACAGCCATAGGGCAGGGCACACGTTGACCTACTTCCAGCCAGCCAGCCATGGTTCGTCGCGCGGTAATGGTACAACGGTAACAAATTTATCCTTGTGTCCGATCTCCGCTGTGGGGTTTGACTCCCTTCTTACCGACCCACAGGCGTCCCCAGAGGGAACCGACCCTGTTATGAGACGCACAGTCGAACACGCTCCCTCTCACATATTTAAAGTGAAAGGAGACACAGTTCGCTCGCGTCGGATACAGCCGGTACTCCCGGCGGTCCCTCATAGTCTTCCATCCGTAATGACTCGGTGAGCCATGCCTTTGGGGTGATACGAAGTATCATCGATCCCAGTGATATGATGTAAATACCCCCACCCTTGATCCTAAGGCGATCCCCTAAGGTTGTTTCAACGCTTATGGGATCACGGGCATGGCAACCACGTTTGTACGTCTCCCCCTGTCTGTCCAAGTGCGGAGTGGGCCACAGGGCACGCAAACTGTGTTGATGGGCGGACGTTGATCAGCCACGGAGGACGTACATGTAATGCTTAAGGTCCCCGGGTGGGGAAAACCTTAGGCAACACTTCCCGCTGGACCAAACGCTACCCGGTCGGTGTGGTTTTGGGATCAGACCCCATAACGTCTACCCCGGCAGCGGGGGGAAGCGTGTTTGACGCTCACCCCTGCAACCGGGGGGGACAGGCATGCGTTCGGCGATTGGCCAGGTCACAACTTAGTGACTACTTCAGGCCTTGGGGAACTCACTTCAGGGGAGAAGAGAGCACCACCCTCATAACTGTCGAACCCATGGCCTCATATTCCTGTCGTACACAGATTGCGCCGATGTAGTTCGGTTTGGAGACAGCGGGTGACCGATTCCTGGACCTTTCCAGGTGGTGACATCCTGTTACGGGGTACCGCTGAAATCTCCATCTCCTCCGTCAGTGTCTCCCCTGTTGGGCCCAGACAGGGGACTCCCGCAAGGCGGAAGCAATCAGACAGGAGGTACACAGGGTACATCAGCCCAGGCTTTTACCCAAATGTGTTTGTAGTACCAAATCTACAAGTGGCGGTCGTCCAGTTCTGGACCTAGGCAGACTGAATCAGTACATGCTCCTCGATCGGTTCCACCATTTTTGACTGGCTAGCCCCACTAGACTTAAGCGGGGCCTACCTGCACATACCGATGCACCCAGCGAGTTGCCATCTCCTTCGAATTTCGGGAACTAGATAGGCGGGTTTTGATCTGGGACCAAGTGAAGGAAGCCCTGCCCTGGTGGCTGTCACTGGCCAACCTCGAACAGGGGCCCCCTTGGACCCGCTGCAGGTATGACACTGGTAACTGATGCCTCCTCCCAAAGTTGGGGAGCGCATCTATTGGACGAACAAGCCCAAGGATATTGACCCCGCATTAGTTTCGGGACTACCATATCAACCGACTCAAACTGTGAGCAGTATACTTAGCACTACCACGCTTTCTACCCGTAGTTCAAGACCACAGAGTCCTGCTCCGCACAGACAACGCAGCGGTGGTCTCCTTCAAGAAGGAGGGGGGGGGCGTTTCTCATCGATGTCAGTCCTAGCGGAGCAAATCCTCTTTTGGTGCCTGGAATACAATGTGGAGCTAACCGCACACCACCTTCCAGAGGTGAGGAACAGTCTGGCAGACGCCCATTCAGGGCGGCTCCGTCTCCAGAACACGGGGTGGCTGATACAAGCCTCCAGGCTGTTTCGGCTGTGGGACGGTCCAAGGTTAGACCGGTTTGCCGCACCCCGGAACGCCAAGTGTCCAACGTACGTAGTACTCCTGCCCACTCCAGGAGCCCGGGCCAGGGTCGCTTTGCTAACCCCGTGGACCCACTTGTGTATGCCTTTCCTCCCTCCCCACTAGTTTACCGGGCACTGGAGAAAACTTCGACAGGTGCACACCTGCATATTATCATTGGTTGCACCCAATTGGCCAAACAAGGTCTAGTTTCCACTTCTGTCGGAAATGCTAGTAGAAACACCAGTAGTGCTTCCGGACTTACCGGACCTGCTGTCCCAACCAAACTGCGCACTACCAACGAGCCCAGCGGGTATCACTTACACGCATAGAGGCTCTTATTAGACCCGCACATACGAAAGCTTTATCTGAGCAGGCTGCCAACGTCCTGGCCAGGGCGAACAGGGATATATTTCTAGGCTGCGAGCATACACTGATTGGTGTAGCGGAAGGGAGATTGATCCATACCATCCCTTTATTGGCCAGGTAGCAGGCTCCTTCGTCCACCTGTTTGACGAAGTGGGTTTGTCCTACTCAGCTATCTTTGGCTACAGGTCGGCCTTGTTCCCCACCATTGAGAACGTACAGGAACATGACTAGCCGATTGTTCTATTATTAGGAGACTATTTACTGCCTTCCAGACGCCGAGACCCCATACAAGGGAACCGCCCAACTGGGACTTGTTGACTGTGTTGTCCGCTTTAAGCAGACCACCCTTTGAGCCTCTCTGATCAGCACCATTCAAATTTTTTGACGTGGAAAATAGTCTTCCTACTGGCCCTCACTTCAAGTAGGCATCGGCCAGAGCTGGAGACATTGTCCTCCTTGGATGATGTGCCGTCGTTATGGACAATCAAGTTGTGCTAAAGACACGAATCTGGTTTCTCGCCTAGAACCAAATCCCAGGACACGATCCTCACCTGATCGTCATCTCCCTGCTGTCAAATTTTGTCTGTCCGGAGGGTCAGGAGGAATTGCTTCTCTGCCCGGTTCGAGCACGGAGTTGCTACCAAACCGTACTAAGGATTCAGAACGGGATGCCAGGCACATGTCTTTGTGTTACGACCCAGGCAGGCAGGATAGGCCGGCCTCCCCAACTTCCATAACCAGGTGGTTTACTGCGACTGTATTAGAAGTCTATACCGTAAAAATCATATTTGAGGCCGCAGCTTTAATAGTAGCCGCACTCCTAACTTGAGACATTGTTTCATGTTGAAATTGACAAGTTTTGATCACAGGAAAAAGACTGCAATATAAGCCGCACCCCAAACTTTCACAAATCAAACAGCCACCACATATTTCAGAAAAAGATATACCATATATTTTTAAATTAAGGCATAATTTTTCGAACATCTAATTTAGGTTTTCCGTAGTCATTGACGCTTATTCCAGAGTACAGGTTTATTGTTGGTAGCGTAAATGGGTAAACTGCGTTTCGACAATGAGCTGTTATTATCGTCAAAAGTGTTAAATTCTTCTTCAATGCTCAGCTTATCTTTCGAAAACAACTAATTTCTTGATTTAAAAAAAAATCATGCCGTTTTCCCATCAAAATCAAAGCCGCACTACAACAACGGTAAATCTCTTCCATGTTTCATTTACCATGAGATCTGCATATTTAAATGAGCTATGGTAATTTAATCACGTTGGCACCATCCAGCATTTCAATTGGTTAATTAGCGACTTGACCTATCAGGTCAAATAACAGTTTCAAGTCACTAAAGATGTTTGAACAAACATGGCGGATATCGTATCAGATCGGCGTTTATATGTGACCGAAATCATTCGCTTGTGGTGAAACTAAGTTGAATTTTCACAACAATTCAACGAATTTATTTTTTGTACGTTATTGTAATCACTACTGAGTAATAATCAGCAATTGTAACACTTTGAAAACAAGTAAGTTATTCGCTTGTGTGAAACGCAGCATGACCGTTACCGTGATCATTTGCTACTTAAGAATGCATTCGTTTTTGTTTTTACTTCTTTTAGAATATACTTTTCGTTATCAAAAAAAAATAAGAAAATAAATATATATTACATTAAATAATATACTGAGTATTTTTTTTTTTATCATGCGAACATTTTTTTTTTATGGAGTTTTTTTATTTTTTTATTTTAATTTCCCCAATGGCTAAATGTACAGTCACTCTGCCAGAAGTCGAACATGCCAGTAGTCAAACGCAATCGACGGTGTCAGACGGCTGTCTCTCAGTTGTGACCTATACCGGTGCTAGCGAATTAGTCTATTCAAGAGATTGTAGTACAGTACCGTAATCTGCAAATGCATACAAATCTATTTTAGATATTATTTATTGTGCAGTATGTTTGTTATACAGTGTGAAATTAGTTTGTGTACAAGTTTTTCTGTGTGTAAAAATCCGAAAGTGCCCTTAGAACCGCAACAAAGTTGCAATCGAGTGCTGTGCATCTCATTAGCATATCATTATCCCTTCTGTTGTCCTACTGTTACCGAAGTGAATGCTCTAATTGAAGCCGTACCAAGACTTCACGCATCTGAATTCGTCCATTGAAAAAATTTATTTTAATTAAAGCCGCGGCCTAAATTCAGAATTTTACCGTAATACTTTAACTTCCTCGACACAATGCTTGCAGAGACACCAAGTACGGGCGCATGAGGTCTGTGCGATTGCCAACTCACTAGTGCTAGCGTCAGGTGCCCCCCTCAAGCATACACGGAGGGCAGGCTTCTGGAGAACGCAGAACGTCTTTATCAACTACCACCTAACAGACACCAAATTCATTGAGGAAGGTCTCTTTAGGTTGGGTCCCGTTGTAGCGGGTCAGTCTTGGTTTGCTGACCCAGTCCCAACGACCACAAAAGTCCCTGCGCATAGGCAATAAGTCAGTCTCGGCATTTTATGCGGACAGATTTTGGAAAAACCCGCCACCTATCAGCGTCTGACTCTGCCTACAGTTCAAAATAGTCATTTTGACTGACCGGAGTCTATGGTGGGTAATTGAACGTAGTGAATTTAGGCAGAGGGTTCTCCGAACCCACCTATTCACATAGTTCATACCCACCATGAACTCTGGTCCCCAACCCCCCAACCACGCCACTCTTTCCGTAGCGTTGGTCTAAGTCCTCGATGCGGAGAGAAAAGAACCAGAGTGAATATCCAGCCCTGATGGCGCTGCTATATGGGCTCAGTCACGTGGTTCGTGACGTAAGGGAAAGAAAATCTTGGAGTCATGGGGCTTCCCCTGACCTAGATTCTATCTCTCCGTCACCGACAGAATCGCTGATTAATGCCTACAGTTCAAAATAGTCATTTTGACTGACCAGAGTCTATGGTGGGTATGAACTTTGTGAATAGGTGGGTTCGGAGAACCCTCTGCCTAAGTTTGTTTCATAATCAGATCAAAGATGGCAGAGAAACGGCTGTTTTTATTTTCGACCATATTACTATATCTCTGCCACCCATATATCATTTTCATTGATATTTAGCATGTCATAAATGGATACATGTACATGTCAATTCAATTTGCAATTTGATCAAATATGGCCGACTGGGAGCCATCTTGTTTGTTGATAACTTTAATATGCTTTCACTTATGATCTGGAGGGGTGGTTGCGCAACACATGTTTGAATTTGATGCAAATAAACAATCTGTTGTATACGCCACTAGGGACTCAAGTTTCAAGGACATGCTCGGACAACCCCTCCGCTTTAGTATGACGAGCACAAAGAGAACTTTTAAAAATTTAACGGGGACTGTGTCATTTTTAATGACTTGTTTTATTTATCTTATCATTTTTCCTACACCTCACTTTAGTTTAAAGTTCATGTAATTAAAGTGTGACATCACAGCCATTTTTTGTGAATTGGTAGTATTGAGTTGTTATTTTTTTCTCCTTTGCAAGGAATTGTATTTAGATCAAGCCCAGAATTATATCCAAGAAACCGATCTATCAAGGCGGATCAAAGAATGGGAAGAGAAAATAATGCCTGTATTACAACAAGAGGTATATTTGTATTTACATTATTGCAATGCTAAAATAATAAAAATGATTCAAATTAATTTTCAATTTAATCTTTCATTTCCAAAAATAGAATGATTTGTATCTGTAACAGTGCCCTCAGTATGTAATTTTGAATACTTAGAGGGCGCCCTGCATGTGTGGGTTTCTCAATAATGACTTGTTGTGTTTGACAGGAGGATCGTGGTCCCTTTGATATACATAGATATGGCAGTAAGATCCTTGATGTATTACTGGCAGAGAAAAACAAGACATTTATTTATTTCTCAGAGATTGTACAGAATAAAGAACCTTATGAAATTTGTAGATTATTTTTATCAACTCTGCAATTGGTAAGTTACCATTGTAATTTCAGAATTGTTACGAGCCATGTTTTAATCACTGCCAGTATTGGTGTATAAAAATGTGAACTTTGTAGGATCACAGTTTGCTACATTTTGGTAAGCTAGTAGATGTGCAGGGACTAGTGTATTTTCTGAATGTGCACTGACGAATACAGTTACTTTGCAACCTAATATTAAGATTTTAATGACACACAATGACAGAATTGTTACTTCATATTGTTTTTGTGATTGATACTGATATAACACAAACGCCACCATTTTAATTTCCAGTAAGATTACTAATATCCCTGACAATGACAAATGTTTTTGTCTAAATATGAGATTATATCACATTGACTTACATGTATGCTTTACCTTAATGTTGCTAATATTTTATTCTGTCGTTTGGAAATTAGCTAAAGTTGTAATTCAAATCTCAGACAAATCAGAACTAGAGCACTTGTAAAGGCATTCTCTGATTGGTTGACAAAGCCTATCTGAAAATTTCATAGTCAGAATGGACAGCATGAACATCAGTAGTGGACCAGAGACCAGACTCTACATACAGCTGATTTTTATCAAATTTTGCTTCAAAGCAACTGCAATTTAATTTATTTTTCTATATTATCTTGAAGGCTAACAATTTAAATGTGGAGATCAAAGATGACAAGGATTATAACGAAAAAAGCATTGACAAAATGAAATTAAAATTGTTGTCAACTCACAGACATCATGAAGATCTAGCTGACTACATGGCACCTTCACTGGGACAGAAATGAAGAATCCTGTATCACCACTGAAATGCGATTTTCATTTATTCAAGAGGGAATTATAATAAATGAAATGAAATGTGAAATGACACTAGGTTTTATCTTCTAGATTGCAGCAGAGTAAGATATTCAGCACATCACTAATTCAGAGGATATAGCATGGTTATGATATTGTAAATTGTTATTGTACCAAACCGTTATTATTTATTATAGCAGCAACATTCATGTTGTTTTTTAAAGTGTTAAGACATTGGTTTCTGAATCATGATGAATACACATATGTATTATCCTGCCAATTCGAAAAATGAATTGGTTGATAATAATTGTTAGTTAGTAGAGATGAGTAAGCAAGTAGTGGAGATTAATCTCATGATTAGCGTTAGATATTCAGCAACTTTGTGATGTGATCTTATGCCAGTATCACAATTCCACTGTGGATTCTTTTTCCAAATTCTCTAAACTGCCTTTAATAGTCTGTGTGAGACAAAAAGGGTTCTCTATTCATTATAGCAGTGAAAATTCAACTGGTGTTTTTTTGACAAGGGGACACTGATTTCCATGAAATGTCCCTAATGAACAGAAATGTATTACCTCACAGTGGGCATGTCAAACATAGATTTATGTTTGATTTTAATCTTTCATAGAACCCTAATTAATTCTTTGAAACTGGGAAGTAAACACTGTAATCTAACTGAAGGAAAAAATAGTTATACACGTATTTAGTTCACAATTGCATAAGTATTATTTCATATTCAATAGCTGCTGCGGCTTTTGTTATAACCCAATGCTTGATCTTGGTAATTCTTTCTAATATCTGCTTTGACTTAATTTTCCTTTCAATTACATATACAAAGTAAAAGCATGGTGTGCAAGCTTGGCTTATGTTTTGTTACTGTAATTTAGTGTATACTGTAAAATACTTTATTCTAGCTGCAATTAATTTTTCGCTGAAAAGACTTTTGCTGAGTTTTGTATGGAATTTATTTTCACTAATTTTTGACAAGTTACCGTAAATGTGAAATAGAAGAAAAATGGATTTTATTCTCACTGAATCAGCCCTTCAGTGAAAACAGTGAAAATAAAGTATTTTACAGTAGATAGCTGTGTTTCAACATTGAATGGTAGTACCATTGTATGTTTATAATGTGACCCAATACCAAATCATGTGTATCTTATCAATGACATTATTTTCTCTTGTTTTTATTTGGGTGGGTTGGGTTAGGGGAATGTTATATTTGGAAACTATCTAATACAAGGAAATGACAATTTTCATTGACGCGTATCTTTTATATTAATAAATATGTACATGATGTGAATTCTTCATCTGATTTGATTTTCTTAAATACATAGTTGGTTGGTGTAGTTGGTTTTGTAAGTCGACCTAACAATAGTATACTTTATAGTGGTAAGTCTTCCAAACCGGATTTGATGAGTGAGCTTTGTGCTTAAAATGTCTTGATTTTGAATGTTGTGTCCAGTTTTGGTATCGGCCCTTAGAACGGCTTCCATCCTGACTTGAGTGCTTTTGGACAAATCATTCAAGTACTGAAATGGTCAGGTCAATTTGAGACTGCGTTAACTCCGCCTTAAACAGATGGTCTTGAGCACATCCAGTTGATTCAGTTCTCTGAACCGACATAGAGTCCAATATTTCTTTCACTTTATCAGCATCCTTCTGACCTGGGGGGGGGGTCTTCATGACACTTTATCAACAACACCAGAACACTATGAACTGTTCTTTGGGTATCCACTATAGCCACAATCACTTTAACACACAGGTTTTCATTACAGTCTGCTCTTGAACACAAATTGTCTATTAGTGATTTAGTGAGAATATAGGATTCCATATTGACGACAGATATTCTAAACAGGCCATTGCCAAGGAATCTGCATGGGTAATTGTGATGGATGTTGTAGTGTTAATAGACGAGGACGCAATCATCCCATATGAGAAGATCTTAACTTTTTCCTAGTACAGATGGCATCAAGGGGAAACTTTTAACAAGCACATTCAGCTACACTCATTCAAGTTGGTTTGTCTCAATCCATAAGTGTATCACATGAACAATTTCTGAGTGGTAAGAATGCTTACAATCAATCTTTACTGAGGTTTGTAGAGGAAGGGATGGTATATTAATTCAAAGACTTACTCTTTGGTCTTTGTACGTCACCATTGACATTAACATCTGCTGGGTTGTGATAATTCAACTTCATCTTTTGAGTACTCTTGCATCGATGACTTGCTCCTCCAAAATCAATCGTGAAGAACTTTCATAATTTCTACAGTACACACTCTCATCTCAGGATGGAAAAGGGGCACAAGATGCTGTCTTCAGCAAGTGCAACACACAAACCTAGCTGCCCAGTCATCAATAACCCTGAGCAGAAACTAAAGAGCCAAGTAGGAATAATTATTTCTGTGCATATCCGATGCTGCTTGTCATTCTGGAGCTCAGACCCATACAGCGACGACTCCTGTATGTGTAGGCATCCATCTAGGAACTTACAAATCACTCTAGCAAATGAGACCCGAGAATGAGAAGCACTTCAGTGGTGGCCCTTCCTTTAAGACATAGACGACAGATGACAGTATAAGTACTGATACATCAAACAGGACCCTGGGATGAAACTGATTGTAAGGAACTTTCTACCATAAATACAGCATGCAGCACAAGACATGCAAGCAAATTATGTGGATGTACAACTCCATCACAACATCAGACTCTGAGTTTGACAGTACTGAGTGGCCTATCCTGCAATGGATTAGGCATTCCCACTGTCAAACTGTTCAGGTATGGGACATGCTGTCTTTCAGTCAAGATAAAATGGAAACTTATGCATTTCCTACTGATAGTTCTGATTTAGATTTTTAGTCCCTATTAAAACAGGTACTTGATCTCTGCGTTTGTAAATTCGTCTGTCTGTATCCTGCGGTATTTGACACATGCATGGGCTGACCAAGTTCAGACTTCATACATACATTATATCTAACGTATGTACATGTATTTGTTTGAGAATCCAATTCAAACGAATTAATGGCAGCCATTTTAAGGTCATAAATGTATCAAAATAATACATGTTTATTACAATTGCAAAACTGGATCTCAGTTGCGCATGGACGTATTTTGTTCAAACTTTGAACATACTTTTAACATAATTGGACCACCAAATCCAAAATGGCTGAATGGTGGCCATCTTGTTTAAATGATTGCAGGCTAATGCATGTCAGTTTGTTTTATTTTTATGTCTAATTATTTCTTGGACACATTTGGGCTGAGTTTGTTCTAAATTGATAAATTCTAAAAAATGTTTAAATTCTAAATTTTGTTCTAAATTGTTTTTATCATTTTAATGAGTTTATGAAAGGCTAACTCAATCTCAGCAACTGTATGGCCGAGATTAGTCACTCCATGAAGGTTTGGTGGATGTACCGTCATTTGGGCTCGCGCATTTGTATTTACTCAAAAGATTTGTCAAAGTGGCGTAATCTCCTATGACAGGATTAACCACTATGGATAGCAGATGTACGGCACTTTGATTTGTAAAATTATTTCAAGATGGCCGCTTGGTGGCCTATTACAAACCCGTATTTCGTATATGTTTTGAGCAATTCAGGTGTATTGACATTTTCTGAACCAGATCTCGGATATGATACATATTTACATGTTTTAGTGTAATTTTTCTATTATATACACTGGGAATTCTTCTGTGACAGCGACATTCTATGCACGGTAGAATTTCAAATAATTCGGTTCAAGCATGGAGCTAAAAAAAAGACTCGGGGCAAAGCAATTAGATATATACAAGTGAAAAAAAACACTGATATTGTTTTGGTATATTTTATAACTCACTTCATAACAAACGATATTTGTTAATGTTTTTCACACTTGCTAGTATTGCACTGTAGCATTTAATCGTAGCCGAACTATTACTCCTCTCATTAACAGGGGTACCATAGAGAGGGCACTCAAGAACGCAAACACAATAATCCAGTAAAATGAACGGAGCATCGAGAAAAAACACACTATAGTCGAGAAAAATAAACGCACACTCGAGCATAAAAACACTACGATCAAGAGAAAAACGCGATGAATTGTGGGTAATTAAAAATGGCTGCTTTCAAGTCAAGTCAAGCAAGGATGTCGGGTGAGTAACTATTTCTTCTGCTTATGTTTTACAAATCAAAGTATGCAAGTAAATATCATTACCAAAGTACCCCCCACTATGTCAAGCTTCTATTCAGCAAATTTTGTAACACTGAATAGAAATATCAAAACTGTTGTGATTCTAGTTTCGATGTTCAGAATCATACTATGCAATGCATGGCTTTTGTACTGTGTACAATGCGAGTTTCCATAGATTTTCTATTTTGGTGTAATATGTTATTATTTTTCTATTTTGATTGTGGTTTTGAAATTACTGTATTTTACCTTTATAAACAACATTACAATTTTAATAAATATTGTGTCAAAATAAATATTAATAAATTAGTGAACTAAAAATAAACTAAACTTTTTTTTATATATTTATCTATTGTAGCTATGGATATATTAAATTTAATACTGAAACTGCAGAAGTACCAGCACACAGTATATCAGAGGACATATCTGTCATCAGTACAGATATTTATACTGTTTGGAGGTGAATTCTGATATGGCAGAAGTGCCAGCACAGTGTACCAGATATCTCAGTTACACCACAAGACATATCATCTGTCACTAGGACAGACACTTAAACTATGGGTAAACCATTGAAGGAAATTCTGATATGGCAGAAGTGCCAGCACACAGTGTACCAGATATCTCAGTTACACCACAAGACATATCATCTGTCACTAGGACAGACACTTAAACTATGGGTAAACCATTGAAGGAAATTCTGATATGGCAGAAGTGCCAGCACACAGTGTACCAGATATCTCAGTTACACCACAAGACATATCATCTGTCACTAGGACAGACACTTAAACTATGGGTAAACCATTGAAGGAAATTCTGATATGGCAGAAGTGCCAGCACACAGTGTACCAGATATCTCAGTAACACCACAAGACATATCATCTGTGATCAGGACAGACACTTATACTATGGGTAAACCATTGGAGGTGAATTCTGAGAGAAACATGCTGGACATAAATATTAATGCGAAATATGTAGTAAGACCTGTAGTTCCAGGGCAAGCTTGAAACAACACCAAAGTTTCCATGGTGATACATTTTCATGCAACATGTGCGGCAAAACGTTTGGGTTGAAATCAAGGTATAATTCACATTTAGTTGTACCTGACAGCAAGTCATTAAAATGTTATCTTTGTGATTACACAACAAGCCGAAAGTCTGACCTCATCAAACATGGTACTAAGCATAGTCATTCAATGTTACCATTTTTGACTGGTAGTCTGTGTGCATGTGTATGTGTTCCAATGATATTTCATGAACCAATTATCAAATTTTAATGAAACTTAGTACATAGATGATCTGGGATACTGCTCACACATGATTAGTTTTTGGTTGGAATCCTGTGCAAATTAATGACCTAATGTGCATATTAATTACACAATATTAAGCATTTTCCCTTGTTCTCATATACTATTAAACAGATTTTAATGAAACTTGGTTCTTTTGCATGATCCACAGATCTGATTACTTCAGGGTTGAAATCCATGTATATTAATTATCTACATAGTTACACGTGTCCTTAATATGAATAACAAATGTACTGCTGCAGATGGTGACATGCAACCAGTGCATCTCACAATGTGATATAACTAATGTATCACATGACTATATGGTCATGTGACCTCAATAATAAGCATAAATTGTAGTACTGTTGCAAATGCAACTGGTTTTATAATTTTGTTGTCTGACAAGATATCGTAACGGTATATGACCAAAATATCAAGTCATTATATATTTCATTAAATAAGTGTTCTCCCCAGAAAAACTGCATACAGTATCAGTCAGTTTACATAACGAAAGCTATGTTTATGAATATTGTATTCATTGTTATGCTAAATTTGTTCTATTGTTTATCCAAAATTTTACAGTTGGGAACCCCTACTCCATAATGCCCTGGATAATTGTTAGACCCATTATGTTTTTAGAATACTGTATTTAAGTAACTCTTGCGCGTTTACGGTTAGGGTTGGATGAGTGCAGAGTTCGATCCAATTAGTTCGTTGCCGAACAGGACAGCTCCCTCAATCAATGAGAACCAATATATTTAAAAAGTTAGAGAATCTGTTTTGAATCTAGACGGTAACCCTTTCTTCCCGATGATCATCCAAATTCGTGGGTTTTCTGTCTTAACAGACCCTACATTGTTTGAGAAACTGGTACACTTGGACAAGAGTGGTAAGAATGCAGCAAACGATTTTTGTCAATCGTCAACGACATTTATTTTCGCGATCAAGGGGTTGCAATTAGTTCATCGACAGTTTACGCACGGAAATTACAAACGCCTGAGATGACTTGATTTGAATGGAATATGGTTTAAAGAAGGTGATAGAAAGAGTCATTTTAAGGTAGCGGGACTATTATTTGCATACTTTTTTTCATCTTCTAATTGGGACCAAACGACAACAAATAGACCCAGGAAAGTATATATTTCGATTCGTTTACAAGGTCAATGCCATGTCGGACCCTGTCATATCGGAGCTTAACCCCGAGACTTTATCGGAGGCGACGATTTTTGCTGACTCTACCTGTTAGGCTCCGATGAAATGCTTCTGCGCATTGCAAAATGCGTTTTTAAAATGTTTAATTCAATGTACATATTTGTTTGTGTTTTTACAAATAATTCTTAAAGGCAAATAATATATAAAACATTGACATTTCTACCGCTAGTAGTTTGTATAAATAAATGTCTCATTCCAAAATTATCGACACCGTACTGAACGTGACAAACTAAGGCTTACGAACTTCCATGCCCCATTTGGCGAGTCTTGGTATATCGTGGTTTACTGAATCAATTGCACAATATTAAATACTAGTATATGCATATAACCATCATAAAACACACTCGCTGGATGGATGGATGTGTTGTAAACTATCTGATCAATTAAACCTGTATCTCATCAAATGCACCACACGTATCAGTGTATGAATACATTAGTTGTGGTACGTTGTTATTTGACAAATCATTCCCCGTTTCTGTCATGGTGTACTGCACTCTATCTGGGCTATATGTTATATTTCTGGGGATATTTTCTTTAGAACTCTCTCTTGTATTTGAGTCTGAGCAAACTCTTCTCATACCGCGCCTTCTACCGTTTGAAGCCGCCGCCGAATCGGATGCGGCTCTAATACGAGGCGAGTCGCAGTGTATGTGGTACTCGTATTGATCCTGATTATTTTCAACGTTTTGCCCATGTAAATTAGTTGTCATATCCCCTGTGTTGGGATCGTATTCTGTGTTTAACGATGGTTCTCTGATAGAATCGTATTCTAACTCAACGTCATGATTCAAATTTATTTGAGTGGTATTCGCAAGTTGTTGTACTGGTGTCCTGGCAATGTCACAATCGTCTGTGTGTAAATTGGTCTGTAGTACAGATCCATTGGTTATCACATCTCCATTGGGAACCGTATTTTGGTCAGTAACCATTGGGTGTCTTTCATGAACTATCCGAAACGTCACATCAGGTATACTGTCATTATCATCGTCGTTGTTTTCATATTCCACAACGTCTGCCCGACGTCCATGTGGTGCCGGTGGTTCAGTCTCCTCCCGTATGATTCGAAGGGTGATATCCGGCAGACTCTGCCTGTGTAAATGTTCATTTTGCAGGATATCAACTGCTACATTGTCTAATCCTAGCGAGGTGGGATCAGCAATGCTACCCCTTGGCGTTAGGTCGGTTACTGACACGTTACTCAGAGATCTGTGCATTTCCAGCATTTCCCGGCTTGGCGATCCCGAGTAGTATCTGTACCGTCGAAATGACCCATGATCAGAAGGCACTGTAAGATAACAAAGTAATATATATGGAAAATTTAAGTTGGTATAAGGTGATGCGTTGTGTCATCTTGAGTAAACCAGGACGTCAGGTGTGAACATGATTGAATTGCTACATTTCTTTGCCCATAGTGTAAAATGCTTCCACCTGAACCTGTATCATGGTTCAAGGTCTGATTCCGTACAAAGCATAACACATTTCAGCGGTAATTCGATCTAGGGCTCCTAAGTTTAAATATCTTATCCCTACCTGATGGGATGGTCGGTGATTCACCGTCAGAACTGCTGTAATATTGATTTCTTATATTAGTTCCAACAGTGTCGTGATAATTTCGTAAGTGAGCTCGGTTGCTGTTCCTTATACTGGGTACATCCACAGAAGAATTGCGCACCTGGTGAGATAATGTCATATTGCAACCATTACTTAAATACCCGGATGTACAGATAACTTCACACAAAAAACTACACGACTTTCGTGTTTCTCCTTAAAAGAGTAAATGTCACATGACATATACACAAAGTGTACTTTATTTTATGAGAACAAATGAGGTATCAATGGTATACAAGGCCAATTTATGATAACAAAGAGATGTGACATGAAAAAAAAAAAGCCAAACTCGGAAACAACTGATGTGGGTAGGTGGGTTTTAACCTCTGAAACGACCCTAACCACCGTGACTTACATGCCTCTCTCGTAGCATCTCAGCTCGTTTTCTGTCCCATTTTACAGCGAACACACTGGACACAATGGAGATAATGGAGAGTTCTATTTCTGCCGTAGCCGTCATAATGAGCAAGATATTCACAATCAGTCTTGCAGTCTAAAAGAAAGATGACAAACAAAAAAGAGCAAAACATGATCGTCATTACAAAAAAATAAATAAAATGTGCCTTGAAAGTACTATATCACGTAAGCTAACTAAGTATGCGCGTAGTTGTACTGAATTGAAGGTAACAACGCTAATACTCACTACGCTAGGGGAGCATGTTTCACCTGGATCGTCTGGACATTCGTAGGTATCTCTGTCCTGAATGCTGCTCAGTGCTATTGAGGAGTTCAATATTAGGATAACCGCCATAACCACAGAGATGGATGACATTGAAACAAATCCACAAACCTTTAAAATGTAATATAATGTCTAAGTTCCTCTCGTTTTTCCTACACAAGTGGAAGTGATTGTGATCGAACGAGAATAAGCGTATGTCAGTATCTCATACAAAATAAGTTATGTGTCTGCTTTTTAATCTTTTTCAAGTACCCGCCTTTCTCTATATACAAGATCTGCATATTTTAGTACAGTCTATTTAGCAGAATTGTTTGACTAAAACCGGTATGACCTAATGTGACAGCTCAGAAAGTCGTCAAAATATTCATAAAGAAATTGTTTGGCAACGAATATTCCCTATAAGTGGTACTTTCTATCGACGAACGTTTCAGTGATGTAACAGGTTGGCCATTAGAAAGACGGGAAGCAGAACCCCCGAACAGAACAACATTTGTATGCAGATTCCTTTTTTTTTAAATCTCCCCGGCCCCACACTTATTTTAATAGTTAAACTCTTTATGTGTGACACTAAATCCACTGAACGCCAATATTGTTTTTGTCTTTAGTGAATGAAAATAATGATTTTTGAGCGTTTACTATATTGTAAATAGAGAACTACTATACAGCCAACCCCAGTTGTTACTTTGAACGATATTACTTTCGTTTAAATATTTAACTTTCGTTTGATGTCAGATAAGCTCAAGGGCGAGACAAGCCGAGCAAGAGAGGCAAATTTTGAATCTCATTTGGAACGTCATGAATAAAAATTGTTGATTACATTTTTTTCGATTCAACTCCGATTCTGATATTTTGCTGCCAAATCATAAAATAATCTATATATAGAGATAGAGAGAGATAAGAGAACAAATAACACCCCAGACTATGTTAATTAAAATATTAATTTACCATGTATTTATTTTTCCTGTTACGTCCCATGCCGTAACCAAGACTACCGGTAATGAAGAACTGAAATATCAAAATTATTAACTTTAATTACGAGAGCAATAGTTATATAATAATTTGTATCTAGAAATCAGTGACCATCTGTTAGTATGGAGCATGTTCAATATTTCCTCTGAACATCCGTTTTGCCTCCACATTGTGAACATGCATCTTTAACCGGAGGAAAAACGTCGCAACGAGTCGGCGACATGCATTCGTCGCATTGTGGTTACATTCAGAAGTTAAATTCCGGATCAAATTAATTCAACTTATTCAGAACTATTGATTCAGAAATGTCTTTACGAATGCAAATCATTGGCAGGGAAGTAATGTGACTTACCGCAACCCCTGTCCATATCGCGGTGCCTACCCAAAAGCCGTAACTCTGAGCTAACAGTGACAGTATACCCAGTATCATACTCAATCCGGCAGCCACAAAGTGGCCGCCACCGAGAATCAGAAATAATGTGGTCGGGACATTTGGCGGAAGCTCTGCACAAAGTGTGGGTCTTTCGCGCCAAGCATCGTGATACGACGGCGATGGACGGTCGTTGACGGCTGCGGAAGGCATGGTCCAGTCTTACGCCATCTTTTCGTTAAAATTGAACCCGTCTCTACAAACCAATAAAAGAAAACATGATCATTTTCACAACGATATTTACAAATAATTTTTCTAATGGGCTTTTATGTGACTATGAAAAAGACAAAAAGACACAGTAACAGTTACTTTCAACTAGATTTACAATTTGCATGTTTGGTCTTTATCCCATCCACTTTGTATACCATGGAGCTAGAAAGTACTGGTCACGTGACAATGTAAATATTTATATCGTTTATCTGACATTGGTAAGAATTAAATTACAACCACAACAACTCGATTATATATATATGAAAATGAAACGTCCGAATAGCTGTGTGCGTATGAGTCATTACATAACTATGTACATGTATATAACTCCGGATATAACTATGTTTTGTGAATCACGTGGCGGCCTTATTAGAAAATAGATTGGTACTCACCAGATTAAAAATAATGTTCATTTTACAATGACGCATACACGCACGGCAATTGTGTATGCCGATCCAGATCGACCTACGAACTACGAATCAATCTGGCTAACATGGCGGACAAACTTGTTTTGGGGATGTCGCCGGTTGTCAGTAACTGCTTACAACTCAAACAACTCTGATTATTTTCGCGACGTTGTATATACAATGGCACCGTGACGGTATCAGCAGGAACCTGTTAAACGTGGATCATTTCCCGCCTGGTACGGATTCTTGATCGACTCAACAATTACTGATAAAGTGTTATTCTGAACTTATCGTGACCTAACCCAGATGTGGAATCGCTCAGTGTGTCCACAACTTGTATCTAGTCTTCGTCCCCGTCAAGTATCCATCGACCACAGTAGTTACCAATATAGTAGGAGCAAAGGGGGGTTATAGATTTTGAGTTAGACCGCAGTTTTAGTCATCTACTCGCCCTCAAATAATCTAGAACACAACGCGTGAGTGTTGACGATATTTAGTATGCTACCTTCTGTTTAATATATAAACATGTGTACCAATATCGCCTACACGATGCCAACGCTAATAATGGTTAAATATTAATTGCTACTACACCAACGTTACATCATGTGACCTTCAATGGGACGACTCTCCGTAGCCAGTACGGCGGCTCACCGTTGATATTTATCTTATACCGGCACGGTGGTGCAGTCCGCGGAATCAGAAATAAGTCGTATATATTCATAAATCGGTATACTAGATTTGTTTTCTTGTTTAACGAAATTCCACGAATTCATAATATAATGTAATATAATACAATGTATAATATTTATAATAGAAAACATCTAAATTTTGAAGGTAAAAAAAAACACATCTTCACCCGATTTTTCTATGAAGAAATTCTCGGGAAAATGTGCAAATATTGAAAATCAGCTTGCAAAAGGAACGCGCGTGAGTAACCATTTACTCAAATAGCGCCACCGCCGGGTTTTAGAACAGTCTACAAAATTAATGTTTTCGAATATGTTCACGCCTACATTTTAAAGCCAAATGCGTTACTCATACATTCATTATTATCATTAGCATCATCTCTGTTCGATTAAATAATTACCGAACAACAGCTGTAATATCGTTACATGTACACTTCTTAAACTGTTCATGCATACTGCCTAATTTTATAAGTCTTGTGATTCTCTGACTATAATTAGTTTAAGAAAAAATGGAAGTGGCTATTGTATAGACAATTTGCATTTTTTTTATGGCGTTGTTGGCACCTGGGCTAGTACCCATTTCATGAATAAATTGCATAAAAGGCTTACAAATCTTCTTCTTCGGAACCACTAAACAAATTCATCTCTAACATTGTTTTTAGTCTCTATTAGAATCGTTTAAGGCCTGGTCGCGTCTTTTGGTCAGTTATTTCTTTGCTTTACAAACTTTACGCTTGCAGTACTTATCGGTTTCATATTCAGCAAACTCAGCAAAACCGGTAGTCACGTGACTTGTTGGTCATTTTGGTTTTATTGGCGAAAGATTGCGTACAAAATAAATAAGTTTTATCACTTGAATTTCTTACCGAACCCCAGTGGTCAAGTGAGCTGAGCTCCTTGTCTGGAAAACAAGTTTGGAAACGACCTCATAGTTTGACCGCCTCAATGAAATGACAAAAAAAAGCATAAATTCAAATTCTCAAATCGATGAGTCCCGTGGTTCAGCAAAACGTTTTTGATTAAAAAAACTTTACCATAACCAATAATGGAATAATATGCTTAAAAATGTATTACTGTTTGATAAGTGATGAACAAATTGATGTGTATAATTTGTTTCCCACGTAACTGCAACTCTGAAAAGCTCAACATAATCATGTACTCCGTCGTTGTTAGGTTACAATCTAGGATTTAAGAATATCCAGTAGTCATTGACAAGTGCTGTGTTTCTCTTACTTTTCAGTTGGGGTCCCAAGAAATCGGAAATCTGCGGTGTATAAACATCATGATTGTTATATGCTACCAACAGGGAATTGCTCCAACTCCAAATTTCTTTATAGACATACCTGTAATTTGCATACAGTATTAGTTTATTGTGGCAAAAAAAAAGTATTATCGCTACCAATCATGACCATATGTATCCGAACCAATTAAATGGCACATGATGTAAATGTCTTATCTTTCCACACGATGTCCCCTTCCTTCGCAAATACAGATGACGTTGCGTTGAGAAAGACGACGTTGTCTGAATGAGGAGATGACGTTGCGTTGACAGATAGATATTGCGGATGATTTTACACTAGGAAAGTTACGAGATAGTCACATCGCACCAACTGAAAAAAATAACATCCATAAATTGTAACGTCCAATCAAATATATAACCAAATAAACTATGTAGAAACAAAATCACGCTCTACAGCGTAAGATTTGACACGGTGATCAGTATATTGATGTGGCACAGTCGTCAAGTACAATGTGCGTTTGAATTTTGCGTGAACACACGATTTTACACACTCACACTCGCCATATGGAACACGACGCCGTGAGATTATCACCACTGTTTATTTGTTACTGCACTGATAAGTACACTGATGAGATGGAGATTTGATACAGCTATGATTGGGTGACTGCCACGACCTCGCTGACCCGTGAGCCACATTCATAGGTAATCGCCGACTTTGCTCGAGTTAAGTTTAAAGCTTTCAACGTGTCTGCCGATAGAACTGTTCATTTTTTTAAAAAAATTAAAATTCAAGAACGTCGCTATGACTACAACATTTTATGATTTCTCTGGATATTGTTTTTTTTTTTCGAAACTGCTTCAAATTATTTACTTTTCTTTCGCGTTTCTCGCCATTTTTAAAAAGTTGGATAAACTGAATATAATTTTGTTTAAATGAGTAGAATTCAAGTTAAGGACTTACATGTTATTGCATGGGACAAACAGGCTGTGGGGCTATTATGGGAATGGTGTTATTGTTATTGCGGTACGAAGTGGCAGTACCTGTCTGTGGCAGGCAGTACACACCTCCACCATCACGAGTGAAATGTACACACCGGTACCATGTCACTAATCATGAATATTTAATAGATAACATCATTCTAATCACCTGACCTGAACTTGACCATGTATTTGAAGAGGACGTTATGAATATTTATATCAGTCATGCTGTGGCACGAAAACTACCCAGTGCACGGTAAATCGATACATCTTTTTATTCCCACCAAAATTATACTTATTGCGAAATATTTCATTGAATATTACTTTTCGATTAGAATTATAGTTTATTTCCTGATAATTGGACAGTGTATATGGTTGCCCAATATCAATGTCACTATTTCCCGGTGTAAATTGTCTCAACATGCCGGCAACACAAAATTAATGTGGTAGATATTTAGAAGCATAACTAATTATTTTTTATTAATTTCATTTCCGCTGCTCCAACATACCATGCCACGTGGAATGCCTTTTCTGTTAATTAATATGCACACATATTCATTATTTAAATACCTATTTTCTAATTTGTAAATGGTATGTCCAATCGCATGTTCACTCATAATTCAGGTATTCTTTAGAATGTGGCGAAATCCTGACGAGCTGAATTAGACCTTCCACAGGGCTTAAAGAAAAGATCAATGTTGCGAATGTTTATAGTTGCCTAATATTATGTATTTATGTTATCAATTAAAATATATTTGTTGTTATAAATTGTGTGTGTGTCGAATTTAATAAAAAGGTTACGTACATCGCTATTGTTCTAAATACAAACGCCCTCACACGGCTATGACGGCCATTGGCGTAATATCGTCTGATTAATCTATGACAACATAGGGAGTATTCACTCAAAAACCCCTGGGGTCAAGATTCTTGCTTGTTGTCGGCAAACTATGTGTTCCAGAGAGATGCCGACCTGCAAATATTATGGGCGCGTAAGGATCGGCATGGCAAAACAAAAAACTTTCCCGTGTCCTTAAAAAGGAAGGTCTTGTATGGGAGACAAACATTGGATTGTTGTTAAGTTGTCTGCTGGTCAATTAATTTAAATACACAGTAACTCTGCTGGTCAATTCATTTAAATACACAGTAACTCTGCTCGTTAATTCATTTAAATACACAGTAACTCTGCTCGTTAATTCATTTAAATACACAGTAACTCTGCTCGTTAATTCATTTAAATACACAGTAACTCTGCTCGTTAATTCATTTAAATACACAGTAACTCTGCTCGTTAATTCATTTAAATACACAGTAACTCTGCTCGTTAATTCATTTAAATACACAGTAACTCTGCTCGTTAATTCATTTAAATACACAGTAACTCTGCTCGTTAATTCATTTAAATACACAGTAACTCTGCTCGTTAATTCATTTAAATACACAGTAACTCTGCTCGTTAATTCATTTAAATACACAGTAACTCTGCTCGTTAATTCATTTAAATACACAGTAACTCTGCTCGTTAATTCATTTAAATACACAGTAACTCTGCTCGTTAATTCATTTAAATACACAGTAACTCTGCTCGTTAATTCATTTAAATACACAGTAACTCTGCTCGTTAATTCATTTAAATACACAGTAACTCCGCTCGTTAATTCATTTAAATACACAGTAACTCTGCTCGTTAATTCATTTAAATACACAGTAACTCTGCTCGTTAATTCATTTAAATACACAGTAACTCTGCTCGTTAATTCATTTAAATACACAGTAACTCTGCTCGTTAATTCATTTAAATACACAGTAACTCTGCTCGTTAATTCATTTAAATACACAGTAACTCTGCTCGTTAATTCATTTAAATACACAGTAACTCTGCTCGTTAATTCATTTAAATACACAGTAACTCTGCTCGTTAATTCATTTAAATACACAGTAACTCTGCTCGTTAATTCATTTAAATACACAGTAACTCTGCTCGTTAATTCATTTAAATACACAGTAACTCTGCTCGTTAATTCATTTAAATACACAGTAACTCTGCTCGTTAATTCATTTAAATACACAGTAACTCTGCTCGTTAATTCATTTAAATACACAGTAACTCTGCTCGTTAATTCATTTAAATACACAGTAACTCTGCTCGTTAATTCATTTAAATACACAGTAACTCTGCTCGTTAATTCATTTAAATACACAGTAACTCTGCTCGTTAATTCATTTAAATACACAGTAACTCTGCTCGTTAATTCATTTAAATACACAGTAACTCTGCTCGTTAATTCATTTAAATACACAGTAACTCTGCTCGTTAATTCATTTAAATACACAGTAACTCTGCTCGTTAATTCATTTAAATACACAGTAACTCTGCTCGTTAATTCATTTAAATACACAGTAACTCTGCTCGTTAATTCATTTAAATACACAGTAACTCTGCTCGTTAATTCATTTAAATACACAGTAACTCTGCTCGTTAATTCATTTAAATACACAGTAACTCTGCTCGTTAATTCATTTAAATACACAGTAACTCTGCTCGTTAATTCATTTAAATACACAGTAACTCTGCTCGTTAATTCATTTAAATACACAGTAACTCTGCTCGTTAATTAATTTAAATACACAGTAACTCTGCTCGTTAATTCATTTAAATACACAGTAACTCTGCTCGTTAATTCATTTAAATACACAGTAACTCTGCTCGTTAATTCATTTAAATACACAGTAACTCTGCTCGTTAATTCATTTAAATACACAGTAACTCTGCTCGTTAATTCATTTAAATACACAGTAACTCTGCTCGTTAATTCATTTAAATACACAGTAACTCTGCTCGTTAATTCATTTAAATACACAGTAACTCTGCTCGTTAATTCATTTAAATACACAGTAACTCTGCTCGTTAATTCATTTAAATACACAGTAACTCTGCTCGTTAATTCATTTAAATACACAGTAACTCTGCTCGTTAATTCATTTAAATACACAGTAACTCTGCTCGTTAATTCATTTAAATACACAGTAACTCTGCTCGTTAATTCATTTAAATACACAGTAACTCTGCTCGTTAATTCATTTAAATACACAGTAACTCTGCTCGTTAATTCATTTAAATACACAGTAACTCTGCTCGTTAATTCATTTAAATACACAGTAACTCTGCTCGTTAATTCATTTAAATACACAGTAACTCTGCTCGTTAATTCATTTAAATACACAGTAACTCTGCTCGTTAATTCATTTAAATACACAGTAACTCTGCTCGTTAATTCATTTAAATACACAGTAACTCTGCTCGTTAATTCATTTAAATACACAGTAACTCTGCTCGTTAATTCATTTAAATACACAGTAACTCTGCTCGTTAATTCATTTAAATACACAGTAACTCTGCTCGTTAATTCATTTAAATACACAGTAACTCTGCTCGTTAATTCATTTAAATACACAGTAACTCTGCTCGTTAATTAATTTAAATACACAGTAACTCTGCTCGTTAATTCATTTAAATACACAGTAACTCTGCTCGTTAATTCATTTAAATACACAGTAACTCTGCTCGTTAATTCATTTAAATACACAGTAACTCTGCTCGTTAATTCATTTAAATACACAGTAACTCTGCTCGTTAATTCATTTAAATACACAGTAACTCTGCTCGTTAATTCATTTAAATACACAGTAACTCTGCTCGTTAATTCATTTAAATACACAGTAACTCTGCTCGTTAATTCATTTAAATACACAGTAACTCTGCTCGTTAATTCATTTAAATACACAGTAACTCTGCTCGTTAATTCATTTAAATACACAGTAACTCTGCTCGTTAATTCATTTAAATACACAGTAACTCTGCTCGTTAATTCATTTAAATACACAGTAACTCTGCTCGTTAATTCATTTAAATACACAGTAACTCTGCTCGTTAATTCATTTAAATACACAGTAACTCTGCTCGTTAATTCATTTAAATACACAGTAACTCTGCTCGTTAATTCATTTAAATACACAGTAACTCTGCTCGTTAATTCATTTAAATACACAGTAACTCTGCTCGTTAATTCATTTAAATACACAGTAACTCTGCTCGTTAATTCATTTAAATACACAGTAACTCTGCTCGTTAATTAATTTAAATACACAGTAACTCTGCTCGTTAATTCATTTAAATACACAGTAACTCTGCTCGTTAATTCATTTAAATACACAGTAACTCTGCTCGTTAATTCATTTAAATACACAGTAACTCTGCTCGTTAATTCATTTAAATACACAGTAACTCTGCTCGTTAATTCATTTAAATACACAGTAACTCTGCTCGTTAATTCATTTAAATACACAGTAACTCTGCTCGTTAATTCATTTAAATACACAGTAACTCTGCTCGTTAATTCATTTAAATACACAGTAACTCTGCTCGTTAATTCATTTAAATACACAGTAACTCTGCTCGTTAATTCATTTAAATACACAGTAACTCTGCTCGTTAATTCATTTAAATACACAGTAACTCTGCTCGTTAATTCATTTAAATACACAGTAACTCTGCTCGTTAATTCATTTAAATACACAGTAACTCTGCTCGTTAATTCATTTAAATACACAGTAACTCTGCTCGTTAATTCATTTAAATACACAGTAACTCTGCTCGTTAATTCATTTAAATACACAGTAACTCTGCTCGTTAATTCATTTAAATACACAGTAACTCTGCTCGTTAATTCATTTAAATACACAGTAACTCTGCTCGTTAATTCATTTAAATACACAGTAACTCTGCTCGTTAATTCATTTAAATACACAGTAACTCTGCTCGTTAATTCATTTAAATACACAGTAACTCTGCTCGTTAATTCATTTAAATACACAGTAACTCTGCTCGTTAATTCATTTAAATACACAGTAACTCTGCTCGTTAATTCATTTAAATACACAGTAACTCTGCTCGTTAATTCATTTAAATACACAGTAACTCTGCTCGTTAATTCATTTAAATACACAGTAACTCTGCTCGTTAATTCATTTAAATACACAGTAACTCTGCTCGTTAATTCATTTAAATACACAGTAACTCTGCTCGTTAATTCATTTAAATACACAGTAACTCTGCTCGTTAATTCATTTAAATACACAGTAACTCTGCTCGTTAATTCATTTAAATACACAGTAACTCTGCTCGTTAATTCATTTAAATACACAGTAACTCTGCTCGTTAATTCATTTAAATACACAGTAACTCTGCTCGTTAATTCATTTAAATACACAGTAACTCTGCTCGTTAATTCATTTAAATACACAGTAACTCTGCTCGTTAATTCATTTAAATACACAGTAACTCTGCTCGTTAATTCATTTAAATACACAGTAACTCTGCTCGTTAATTAATTTAAATACACAGTAACTCTGCTCGTTAATTCATTTAAATACACAGTAACTCTGCTCGTTAATTCATTTAAATACACAGTAACTCTGCTCGTTAATTCATTTAAATACACAGTAACTCTGCTCGTTAATTCATTTAAATACACAGTAACTCTGCTCGTTAATTCATTTAAATACACAGTAACTCTGCTCGTTAATTCATTTAAATACACAGTAACTCTGCTCGTTAATTCATTTAAATACACAGTAACTCTGCTCGTTAATTCATTTAAATACACAGTAACTCTGCTCGTTAATTCATTTAAATACACAGTAACTCTGCTCGTTAATTCATTTAAATACACAGTAACTCTGCTCGTTAATTAATTTAAATACACAGTAACTCTGCTCGTTAATTCATTTAAATACACAGTAACTCTGCTCGTTAATTCATTTAAATACACAGTAACTCTGCTCGTTAATTCATTTAAATACACAGTAACTCTGCTCGTTAATTAATTTAAATACACAGTAACTCTGCTCGTTAATTAATTTAAATACACAGTAACTCTGCTCGTTAATTCATTTAAATACACAGTAACTCTGCTCGTTAATTCATTTAAATACACAGTAACTCTGCTCGTTAATTCATTTAAATACACAGTAACTCTGCTCGTTAATTCATTTAAATACACAGTAACTCTGCTCGTTAATTCATTTAAATACACAGTAACTCTGCTCGTTAATTCATTTAAATACACAGTAACTCTGCTCGTTAATTCATTTAAATACACAGTAACTCTGCTCGTTAATTCATTTAAATACACAGTAACTCTGCTCGTTAATTCATTTTTAGTGAAATCTCGAATTTAAATCATTTCAATCTTTCCTGACTCCTAAATTAAAGTCGAATTTAGGTTTACAGTCATTGACGCCTATTCAAGAGTATGGTGTTCATTGTGGCTAGCGTGATAGGGTAAACTCCCCCCCACTCCCTATATTTGGTGGGGCTAAGCTTGTTCCCTCATTTTTTTTGACCCCCCCTATCTAGGGAAAAGAAGAAAATTTAACCCCCCCCCCTTTCACGGGCTTTTCCGATGAATTTCACCCCCTATCTAGGGAACTTTTCAGTCTAAAACTCCTTTTAAACCCCCCTTTTTGTATATCTCGGGAAGTGTTTTGAAATACACCCCCTATTTTGAGAATCTCGGGAAAACAAGCAAAAAATACCCCCTTTTCTACGATTTCCTCGGGGAAAATGTTCCCGAGACAGAACGTCAAAAAGTACCCTCTTTCCCGAGAAAATGGGAACGCGCATGCGGCCCCCTATGGATCCTGAGTGGGGGGGGGTAAACTTTGTTACTTCAAGGCTCAGTTTATCTTTAGAAAACAACTATTTGTTTTATTTAAATAAAATCATCCTGTAATCCCATCAAAATCAATGCTACTATCCGTAAATCTCTTCCGTGTTACGTTTGTCATGAAGGCGCTGAACTGTCAATGACATATTTAAATGTCATTGATCTATGGTAATTTGAACACGTTGGCACAATCCAGCATTTTGATTGATTAATAAGCGAATATCTGGTCAAAGAACACAGTTTCAGGTCAACTCGTGTATGGAAAATATTGTATCTGTATGGCAGAAATGGTATACGTATATGTGTGCGTTGTTTCAAATATTTACTTCCATGTATATTGATAATACATCTGCCGCAGACACATGTATATGAATGAAAAATGTTTACACTCACAATTTAAATCAGTATGTTTATTGGTAAGTAATACACACAAATAAGCTGCGACTATACTATTATAATTAAGGTTATACTAAACATTACCGTGTTGTTCACTTGGCACCACAGATAATGTTGCCTTAGTCTTATATAGAATGAAAATACTTATAATGGTGAAAATACAGTTCGTGATCATTTATCAAAAAAAAGAAAAGAAATGCATTAAAAATCTATTTAGTATAAATAGACGTGGTATGCAAGCCCCGCTATAGATTGACAGTATCCAATTGTCAATAATTGTAATATTAGAGTCGATTTAGTCATTCCAATTTTGTTAGACTTATTTGTTCTCGTTAAATGTGTAATTTACTCAAATGTGTTACTTGAATATATTCGGCTGAAACCTCAACATTAACCCCAAGTTGGCAGATTTTACCACAATTAACTGTATGTCGCACGCCCTCAAACACTTAGCGCTTAGTGCTATATCTGAGGGAAATGATGTGTTTATTGCAACCACAATCCCTCAAGGTACTGTGTTGCAACGAAGACCAGATCGGGCAAGTCGATATGTTATCAGTTTCAATTGTTTTGTCAGTTTACTAAAAAAAGTTTGCACAAATATTTAGACATTCGATCGTCTTCATTCACTTGCCCACAAATAGTTTTCAATAATGAAATAAGAAATTTTGGAAACGCGTAAGCGAATATAGAACTTCTGTTCTTGACTCCGGTATGATCAGCGCGAAGCCTATACACCGTTATTGTTTCGATCTGAGATGAGCTGCACCACCTTCACATTTATGATACAGCAACGCTGATTGGTGGCGCCAGCTCTATGGCGCGCCCAATTAAATTACTAAATTTAACTGCAGTGAAATACAGCTTTTTCTAACACGATCACGCACGGGTTTGTGGGCCGGTTATGAATGACCGGCTTTAGCGAAACCGTGCGATTCTGGCGATTGTAATAATGACGTAATAAGACATTACCTGCCAGTCAATTGAACATTTGTACATTTCGTGATGAACACCAGTTACTTATAAGTGGCTCAAAACTTCAAACGAAAGTTACTTCCCCGGGTTACTTCATTATGTAAGTAATTCCATGGTACATTATGGTATTAGATTGCGCAATACTTGACACAGTCGTCACGACGCGCCCTGGACGCTATGGGCCCCATGCGACGTATGTAACGCATGTGAATGCTTTCTTTTCCACAAAATTCGAAGGCGCACTACACGAGGACTGTGGCACATAAAAGGGTAAGTAAATAAGACAGAATACACGGCAAGGTAAATACTGCGTGCGTGACTCGATCCGACAATCACGTACCTCACCTAGCTACCGTGACGTCACGCAGCGTCTTTCGCTCGGACACCCCACGTACTACCCACGTCACACAAGACGGACATACATCTTGTGCTTAAAAAGAGCATATGCATGGCTCAAATTCAGCCACAGCTGAACCAACACTACTATTATATCCAATTGTAGAAATACTTAATACTCGAAACGAAGCTTACTCAACCTAGTACTCTCTACGTCAAACAGGTTATGGCGCGATATAAAACCGGCGGTTATAACATTAACACATGAATTTCCATATTCAATAATATAATAATAATTTTATTAATTGTATAATGGCCTCCGGCCCATTACAATCATGCAAATTAATTATTGACAAGAAATAAATTTACATTACAAAATATGTATGAAAATATAGATGAAGAGTGTGTCAATACATAATATAGGCTCTATATAATAATGTGATGGGGATATTAATATATATATACATACAAGCTTATTAGGTTATTCTCATTTGATCTTTGATTAAAAAACACTTATAAATAAATAGAGCCAAAGAGTTAATGATTTGGCTTTTAGAGGAACTTAATAGTTGTACTAGAGTATTCAAATTTGGGGGTTGTGTCTCATTTGGAAGATACTTTTTCCTGATTGTGTCCCATGCAGTGCATTTTAGTAAAAAATGATATTCATCATCAATTTCTTGCAGGCACAAATGACAAATACGGCCCTCCCTAGGGATATTATTATGTCTGCCTCTTTCTATTTCTAATGGGTGGCACGCACATCTTAATCTTGCTATTGCTCTGCGCAATTTTAATTGTGGCAATGACACATAGTTTTCAATCCCAAAATTTGTTTTGTATTGCCTATAATACTGCGTTTTTTTGACAGAACAAACGTCTATATACCAATCTGTAATTCCAGTATCTTTGACCCTTTCACAAACTTTATACAAGAACATATCAGAGTCCCCCACCCCTTGATTAAACCAGACATAACCAAATCCATATTTAAATAGCAGTTCTTTAATTTCTGTGGCCCATGACCTTTGTCCTTTTTCGTCCAGTGAAAGTAGCATCCGGTAAGCTTTCTGGGGTAATCTGTTTTCATCCATGCTAGTAATTTTTAACCAATATTTCACACATCGTTTAACATGGTAACAAAATAAGGGTAGCCTCCCACAATCCCCTAATACTGTACAAGTTGGAGCATTTTTACCTACACCGAGGTATTGCCTACAATAAGATGTATGTACACTTTCTAAATGTTGATATTGACCATATCCCCAAATTTCAGACCCATATGTAAGTACTGGTTGAATTAATGTGTCAAAAATCTTAAAATACAAGTCTGCTTTAAAACATTGCATATTTCCTAAGTATCTTTTGATTGCAATCAATTTCTTTTTGCCTTTTATAGCTAAATTTTCTGTGGTAATATTAAAGGAGCATTTACATGACATTGCCAATCCCAAGTATTCATATGAACTAACAGTACTAAGTTGCTTGTTCCCGAAGTACCACTTTTCATATTTACTGAGATATCCCCCATTTCTGTATACTACAATTTTAGTTTTATTTAAGTTGATATTTAGATCCCACTTGTTTGTAAACTCATACATCATACTAATTAGTCTTTTCAAGCCCAAAACAGAATTTGAAAATAAAGCAATGTCGTCAGCATACAATAATGAAAACAACTCTAACATGTCGTTCGGGATCAATTGTATTCCTCTATACCCAGAGTCATCCAACATGCTTTGTAGCTCATTAATGTAAAATGAGAATAAAATAGGGCTGATCATGCACCCTTGTCGAACCCCATTCTTCAATTCAAAGAATCTCGAAGTGACTCCTCCTTCACGAACACATGATTTGACGTCTTTATAAATACTTTGTAAAATTACATACATTTTCCCGTTGATACCATTATTGGCCAGTCTAAACAATAAAAAATCCCTGTTAACAGAGTCGAATGCCTTCTGGAAATCTATATAGAGGCAATACAATTTCCCTCCTTTCCTGGCTAACTGTTTCTGAATTATGGCATATAATGTAAATATTTGATCAATAGTTGAATAGCCCTCCCTAAATCCAGCCTGTGTCTCTGGGATTATATCAAAAACCCTTGCCCATTTTGATACTCGTGCTTCAATGATACTGGTGAAGATTTTTCCAAATATACTCATGAGTGATATAGCTCTATAGTTACCGGGATCATTTCGACTGTTTTTCTTGTGGATAGGAATAATAATACCTTTTGACCAACCTTCCGGAAAGATACCGGTATTAAAAATTAAGTTAAAAAGGGCATTCAAAAATGTTATCGACACATCACATGAAAATTTTAAAAATTCAGCGATTAAAAGGTCAGGACCTGCAGATTTGCTATTTCTAAGTTTATGTATTGACTGAATAATTTCTTCATTCGTTATTGGCACATTCAATGATGTGTCAGTTTCCCCAAATTCTGGAGAATGCGGATCAAAACTATACAGAAAGTTTTTAACTTCAGTAAGATGCTCTCGATCTATGTTATTGTTACATGAATCCTGGTTATACAGTTTTTCGAAGTACATGGCCCAATCTTGTAATGGGATTATAGATGTTTGATTTTTACTCTTATTCTTTCTAATAGTTTCCCAGATACATTTTTCACTTGTTATGTTTTCTCTAATTGTATCCTGCAATTTTTCGTTATATGTATGTTTCTTTTTTCTCACCAGTGAGCGAAATGAATTACGGGCACTTCTGTAGTTATTTAAATCAATCTCACGACCAGTATCACGATATCGACGTAAACGGGAAAGTTTATATAATTTTGCCATGCGACATTCCTCATCATACCATGGTAGTTTATTTTGTCTGTGTGAAGATAATCATTTGTTAGGGATCTGTACTTGCATAATTTCTCCCGATTCTTTTAAAATATCTGTAAATTGGGTAACTGTTTCGTTTAAATTATGAGCCCCGAGTTGATTAGTCAATAAATTAATTTCAGCAGTTTTCTCCAGAACACGTGTTTTATAAATTTGCAATAGTTCGTTGTTCCAACGAAATTTCACAATGGAATTATTTCCGATCGAATTTTCGTCTGAATTAAGTACACCAGAAATTCTAAGTTTATAACAAAGTGGAAAATGGTCAGACTCACTCCTGACTGGTATTGTGAAGGATGTCACATAGCCATACAAATTTCAATATTCAAAACTTATTATAAACTTTTTTTTTTAATTGTGGGGGCGATTTAAGTGCGTGATTGTCTTCTTTGATAACCGGGTCGCTAATCGAAAACACTTCATAGCCCGCCCTCTATAGACTCAAATAATGCTTAGCATTGTTTGATATTATCACAGTCCCTCTATCCCAGTCGATAGATGGATAGAGGGATTGTGATATTATGTTATAAGATCTCCGGCGATTCATTGGTTTGTACTTCGTCTATCCTGATTTTAAAAGCTCTACATCACAATATGATTTTAATAAACGACCTGGTGAAATGTAACTCCAATCCCATGACGATAGAGCTCGTGTTTCCTATCATGTACATTTATCTTCAACAAGGCAATGCAATCAGTGAAGTTTTTAGCAAAGTTCCTAATTTACCGGAAAACCACAACTCTGTTTCTGAAAATAGAATCCATTTCCGGACAAAATTTCATCCAAGTTACTAGCTACTAGGTGTACCTATTTGATATTTTGCGTTGAAATTGTTTGAACATTATAGAAACAATATAAATCAATTATAAGCTGTGGTTTTATTATTACTATTACTATTTTTATAATCTATAATTTTATTTTTGGCCTTTGTTAGCTATTACTATTTATTATCGTCAACATTTCCATAATAATAGTTTCCTATAATGCTTGGAAATTAAAATTAGATTTATTGAACAGTCATTAACAAAGGTTGTCACGTGACATCTGACAAGCGGGCAGTATTGTGGTCAATATCATGTTCTGATTGGATAACATTCCAGGTAAAATATGTAAATATGTACATAGTTAGTGAAAATAATATATGTTTACATTAATTAGATCATTAAAAATCAGTTCAATGCGTTTACTTCTTAGATATGTAATATATATACAGTGTCGATGAAATTAATACTACTAGTATTTTCTTCCAATTGCGCAGACTCCAGTTTACTTGACAGGTCTTACTAAAACATTGTTCCCATATAAACACACGTACGCGTTGTAGGAAGAGGTCGGGCAACACTAAACCTGTTGAACCTCTGACAATGAATTCTGTTGGGTGTATCGCCGCTGAATGGATGATTCTATTTCAATGTTACCTTGTGCAGTCGTCAATTTTGGAAGAATTGAAGGTGTTTGGAATTTTAGAGTGTGTACAGGCTTGTTATCAATGCCCCGCGTGTAGCGTATTTGCGTATAACCGACACACGAGCTCATGTATACTTAGAACAGAATTCGATGAGGATTTTGACAACTATGCACAACTCAACAACGATTATCCTCACCCACAGGTAAGTGTTTATTAGTTTACGTGAAGAAAACTAGCAAATAAACAATTAAATAAATAAAAAAAGGCGCCATACCACATCTTTTTCAAATTCGTCGTCTTTCGTGTTTTTCAATATTCCTGCATCTAGTATTTACATTACCTATTATAGCAAACTGTGTATACGAGTCTTATCCATCAGGCGCCGGTGAAAATGTTACGTGAATATCCGTGAAATAGGCAAGTGAAATGGATCAGCTCACAAATTCGTATTAATTTAATAAGTCTCGTTTTTTAAATGGAGAACATTCTCTTACGTAGCCCGAGTGAAACCTAGCCACAGTATATGTAATGTCATGCTTTATATTATCTTAAAATATCAGTAGTCGAATTTCATAATCGCAATACAAATCACCATCAGTCTATGACACTCGTTCAGTTTGCATTTCATCAACAACAAACATTTGAAAATGTCATGACAGTGAAATAATCAAATATATTATATATAGATTTGAATATGATATTATTTCAAGATAGTCATCTCGCATTACGATCCAATACAATAGTTTCTCCCAACCAAATATCAAGTGATTTTTGAATAAGTACTATTTGAAAACGTAAAAACTCTCCTATGTTACAAAGTAGTTTGAAGACTACCAGCAGCGTGTCTGAAATGATACATTCACTGATTGTAACGTATTGCGATGTTCTGTAACATTACATTAGTTACTGATATATGTGCACTCAAAGAGAGTACACACTGTCCAGGCTCGCGACATTCAAGGTTTGGACAAATGCAGCACCAGTCGGAGGGAACGCAACTTATCCAATTATCCAACACATGTGCTGTATCACAGTATTCAACAAATAGATGAATACTACGGCATGAATTGAACCAACCCTGTGTAGGCATGTCTAATAGACTACCCTGCATAAAGAAAGCGAAATAAAGTCTATATATATATAATTTATTTATTTATATACACGTAACACACTTCTCCAATAACCCAAACTAAACAAAATAAGCTGCGCTATCTAGCGTTTTCCAATAAGCTGCGCCCTCTAGCGTTTCCTAAGAAGCTGCGCCCTCTAGCGCTTTCTAATGAGATGCGCCCTCTAGCGCTTTCTAATAAGCTGCGCCCTATCTTGACGAAGCGCTTCTGTGACATAATATGTCGTTCAGACAACTGTGTTCTCTTGGGAAGATACCAACTATCCAATAACAGACAATGTTTTATTGACCAGCGACCACATACCGAAATAATACCCCGTTTACGTCACTGAAGCGAATTGTTTCCCTTGATAGAAACAAACTGTTGTGCATTGCAGTTTTTTTTTTCTACATTACACGCGCAGGTTTATTTTTTAAAGTAAGTAAACGGAGTCAGTGACACGGTGGCGTGCTTGCCATATGTTATGTTGTTTTAAATACTATATGATGTTAAGAATCTGATTTTAAAAGTGATAGATGAGTTTCGACATGACATGACAGTCGTCAAAACGGTGTTTGAATTATTATATTTGTTTGGTACTACAGGTCATTTTGATTGTGAGATACCGCTTTCACAAAATGATCGATTCTAGCCAAGTATAAAGTGACCTTGCAGTGACTGAAACAAGTGTCACGTGTAGAGGAATAGCTTACTTGGTGGTTTGTACATTGTTGGCTCTTCTTATGTTAAAGGTAAAATAAAATAAAATAAAATAAAATAAAATAAAATAAAATAAAATAAAATAAAATAAAATAAAATAAAATAAAATAAAATAAAATAAAATAAAATAAAATAAAATAAAGATGTGATCTTGTATTAAACATCTGAGTTTTTGTTCGTTGAAACTATGACATTCTGTATTGCGCATGTGCGTGCGGTTGTTTTGGTAAGTGCAATAACAATTACTGCACATGCGCATCAGTGTAACAAGTATTGCACATGCGCATTCGTTCAAGTGTAACAATTATTGCACATGCGCATTAGTGCTGTGCGTGTCGTGTGCAGACACAACGTTTTTATTTCACGATGAATCATAATCCGATTACAGTATGACGTAATCGATAATATATGTTTTCGTCCTTATTGCATCTTTAACTGTTAATTAGGCACATTACCATCAATGCGTAACTGTTCAAAGGAGAGGGTTTCCATAGTCGCTGTGTCGAGTACGAACACAAATATTACCGTCGACCACTTCAATTAATGTGCGACCGTATTCCAACAAGTAGCAACTGCACTACATGTTTCATGTGAAGTGGATACACGAGGTAGTTGCACAGCGTATCGTTAGAATTTCATCTCATTTTGTGCTTGAGATATTAAAACACACTAGAAAATGTCAGGGCATGTGCAGCTGAGTATTCAGAGGCATACATCTTACCACTGCTACTGATCTATGTTGCAAATATCTTGATAGTCTTATATAGTGTCTAGTTCTCATGTATTTCGTTCACGTACGAATGTATGCGCCGCAATCTTCCGCTAATTTGTAGCATTGTATGACCATATGTGCATGACGAGAGATACCGATGTCATTCATTCATTCATTCATTCATTCATTCCGTCGGTCAGTACAAGTAAGTTAACATAAGTCAGGTTTCTGAACACTTGGTTAATTCATCACCAGACTTTCTCGCCCAATTTTGTCTGCACTGTTGTCTTATATTATTCAATATTTCTGGAAATGAACCCTAATTTTGGAGCCAACAGACAAAACTTCAGTCAATTTTCAGTTTTTACTCAACAAATTTGGCTACTTTTTTCACAATCTTTTGAACGAAAGTGCAGACTACAAATGGGAGTATTTTGCAGATTTGTTATGAAAAGTAGTGGTGGTGAAAAGGTTAATGTTTCTGCTTTGATTGCAACTGGAAGTATATGCTGTGTATGTGGGCGTTGGGTGATAGTATAGATCACCCATTAAAATGTTCTCTTTGACAGTTGAGTTGAAAGTTGTTTTTAATAATCAGAAATGTTCCTTATTCATGTACCGACAAGGATGCCTCCACTTTAGCTATGCATTTAATATCAGCTTGCTTACGCTCCTGTGGGGAGCTACGGTCGTGGCATTACCAACGTAGTCACTTTACCTATTATCACGTGGAGCTAACATCCAACAAATGCATCAAATAATTTTCATTTTACACCCAAAGGAATATTAACTATGGGTTGTAAACCGTCTGTAATCATCCTGCGTTTACATCTTATTCCCCAGCGTGTTTAGAATATAATTCGTTGCGAAGACGATTTGAAAATCGTAGCAGACAATGTATGTGCCTGTTCTACATTGCCAATCAGTTTAGGGAATGATCCAGGCATGACACTATGAGGTTATTACGAGGATACTTCAAAGTATGCACGAAGACAGTACAGCAGGAGTATCGACCGACGCGCAGCACTGTCCTTTCCTCCAAGGAATACATCATGAAAATGCCGAAATCCAAAACGTTTAGAACAGATTTAGCAAACTTCTTTGTGTGGGGTCCGGTCAAATCCTGGGACAGCCATGTTTGTTTTGTATTATTAGAGGACGCTTACCCGCGTAATCGTTCCGTATTTGGAATTCGCAGATTTTTGGATTTCGGCATTCCCATGATGTGTCCTTGGAAGGAAAAGATGTATAATAATAAGGTTATTACGATGATACCTCAAAGTATGCACTCAGACAGTACGCTGCCGCGCTGCGCGTCGGTCGATACTCCCGCTGTACTGTCTTCGTGCATACTTTAAGGTATCCTCGTAATAACTTCATAGTTACTGTATAACATAGTGTATCAGACATGAATGTGTGTCGTACTTCATAACATGCTATGGGTATGGTGGTAAAATTTCAAAATGTTATTCTTATATGTGATATTATGTAAAATAATAATTATCCCCGACAGTTGTCTGTGTAAAATATCTTAAAATTGCGTTTAATTATTTTTTGTTAATTTTTACATTTTGACAGTGAAATAATTAGTTCATACAGAGTAAAATAAGTTGTTGCTATTTTATTTGTCGGCCATTGATCTATGGCGTATCAAAGAAAAAAATGATGGGATTTGTGCAATGCGATGTTAATATAAATTGTTTTGCAGAGAACATCTCTGTATGTAAACATATTTGCCAAATGGTTCTCAGAATTTTTCGCGTACTAAAATACATTGTCCTTGATATTTAAGGTTGTATTTATTTTTCCTTCGCACAATTACTATCATATACCAATGAATATTAAGTTGATAGTATACATGGTATAATAAATTACATTTTTTCAGAAAATCACACGAATTTTTGAAATTAGTTTGGATATTCTTTTCATCAATTTTACCAAACCTACCATCAACATTTAGCATATGTGTCTAAATTAATAACGATTGTTGATTTCGATAATGAAATGGACACACATATCATTCATTGGGCAAACGAGGCGAGACAACTACAACGCTAGATGCTTACTCACCCAGATGGTGGTAGGTTATATTATTTATTACAAATCGAGGTACACATTAAAAAGCTATCGATTCGTAGCAATTGAAGTTTAGTTTTGTTTCTAGTTTGAATTTCAAAACCTGACGTAATAATAGAGTAAGACGAACAGTTTAATCTGGGTGCAAATCCTCTTGTAGAGTGCCATTAGCAATTTCCCTCGGTGTGTACGCTATCTTGTCGTTACACATGACCGACTAAGATGGTATATGGCTGTTACACACGACTGACTCCACGATATTCTCCTGTCAACATTCGACTCGTTCAATTACAATGAAATGTGTTTCTTACTCAATATATGTGAAACATTGGCTGGCGTTCTTGCATAATGATGTTCGCCTAGCCATTTTCAGTTCATAATTGCGTTGCATAACATTATTATTTTACTATTGTCCAGTATTGAATTTCAAATCTCGTAGTGTACTCTCACGTTACCTAGAATTTTTGGATTTACTCTGAGTTTCCTAATCTAGTCGTGAATAAAACATATTTTCTAGATACTAGCTAATCAAATTCATATACATGTGTTTACTTATTGATAAAATAATTGTAATCATTTCATCTTAAAGGGGGGAAATCCTTATTCACCAGATTCATCTAGGTTCTGTTGTCATATTATTTGTAGTGGTTACCGAGTGTACCACACACTACACGCCTGTTTCGTACGCAAATGTAGGTTGAGTAAATACCAGATGAATCTGCATATTTTCCACCGCAGCCAATCAGAAGCGGTCAATCAATAATCCAATGACACTTGAATGAAACCTACATATTATTACCAAATATGCACATAATAATGCACATATGCACATAATAATGTGTATGGCAATGATTTGAATATATGCATGACTGTGCAATGTACTATATCATGTACACATACGGTTAGGATGACACGTTGGTAATTCACTGACTGTGAATATTTTACAATCTTTCTACAGATTTACTAAACCATGTCGCGTGTACATGAGTCATACATATTGCATTCAAGGAACTACACTGTATTCTAGTAAATGTACGTGGAAATAACTGACACATAATGCATTACTCAATTTCTGAGCGTTTGGTGATTCTAGATGTGATCCTTTTACCTTATTTGCCCCTTGTGCTGCTACCCATGTTGTTGCAAGTCCTTCTCTATATTTATAATTAAGTGTTCTCAAACCAGGTTAACCATGCTGGCACGTAGAGTTATTTGTGGTTGAATTTTTCCACCAGACGACATTGCCCCCAACAATGTTAAGATGATATTAATAACGAATATAAATAAATACAGGCAAATTACAAAATTACAAACACGAAATACACACGAGTTTTCTTTATATAAAAGTCCTAAGAAGTAATTGTTGAAGCTTGTTTATTAGATTTTGTCAGATTTAGACTTCATCCTAACGGATGTAAGCCTCCGTAAAAGCAAACTTCTGATCTGTATATTGGCTCAATCACTAGGTAGATAATGTGACCATTGAGTTGGGATTGAAGAACTTTTAACTTTTGTGCCTATGCATGTATTTTTGGATCTGTATCAAGTGTATTGTAGTTATAATAATATCTCATATATTTGATTAAAATATCAAGTATCTTCACTTCACTTAATGACATTTATTTAACATAAAATTATCACAATAATTCTGATGACATTTATAACAAGAACCCCAAGTGTTGTTGACGTTAGTTTCATTCGTCAATTGTCTACACGTGTCTCCAAGATTCCCCTTTGATGTAGATTTGTGTAGTCACGTGACATTATATGCCAGTACACATGCGATGTCTAAGTGCCTGGCGATGCAGATTATTTACCGTAGTGTATATATGTTAAATATAAAAATATATTTACACTATATTTACGTATTCCGCCATTCAAAGTGTTTTACTACATTTACTGATTGACGCCTCATTCGTGTGTACTGATAAAGTAAAATTTGGTTTAAATGAGTGAAAACATGTTGAAGTGACACAAACTATAACGTTTATGATTTATTCGTATTCAAAGAGTAATCGACATTGTATTTGAGATTTGTGCATTTATTAAAACCTTCACAGCTTGTTGGGTGTTATTTGCATACAAACATTTGTAGGTGTAAGCATGGACGTACTAACTAACTAGTACGCCCATGGTGTAAGTAAATGAAGTGTGCAATATCACGAACATCACAATGGGGTGTTTGAATGCAAATATTTTAATAAATAAATCATGACTGATTTTTCGTGGGTGAAAATAATATTTAGTTGATAATTATCCATGTGGATCATATCAGTAGACACTTATTTCAAAATGTGTTGTTATTGGGAAAATTGACTTTTTTATCAGTTCCGTATATTTACATCAGAATAATGCACTTTGTACGTAAGCAGAAATTAAAGGAACAATTTTAGATATTACGCCTTATTCCCCAGTACTTGTACCGGCCGAGAGAGTATATATTCTGAGTATATTGATTTGTCCTGTATGTACTCGGTATAGACAACAGAAATAAATGTATTCTAAGTAATAAAAACTGTACACTGAACTTGTAACAGTGAATCAAATTTAATAATAATTATTAAATATAATAGTGAATGTATTACAAATTTCTTGCATTAATGAGGGACAAGCCGTAGTGTTGCTGGCAATAATTTCTCACTGCAAACTTTAAAGCAGCTGGCATGATTAATTGTTCAATTTGTTGTTGGGAGGATGGGGTTATTTTAACCAGTGAAGTGGTAAAGCAGTGTGGTCCTTGCTTCTTAGTAGTCAATGTCAACGGATAGTGGAACTTAGAGAATGATTTGTTGATAAAAAAATTATGTTGACCTTGCTCAGTACTTACAATTTAAATTAATAACCCAGTGTATAAGTAGCTACACTACGCTCTCCAACTTCCATCTGTCCCGTCATTTTGCCTACACTCATATCTTAGGCATATGACCAAACTAACTCAATAACAGAACCAAACTGAAATCATTACAATAAATATTTTTATTAAATTATTATTTATTAGAGTAAATAACGATTTCAATTTTAACTTATATCAGTGAATAGTAAAACTAAACTGAAATTCTTACAGTAAATAGCGAAATGCAATCTAAACTCAATACCAACTTGAATAAATAACGTTTTGGGGAAGAATCTTTGATTTTTGTTTTTAAAATACAGTATAATAATCGTCAGACTCACGTTATGAAGTGTAATTCTATCAGACGCTAATCCCAAATGAATGGACGCTAATTGATGTAACACATATTATGTTTATCAAGTCACGCAACCTCGAAAAATTCGGTTAAGCAAATTAATATACTGATTTGCTTGTCATTCAATCAATTCGTCGATAATTTATTAAACTCGAGAATGCTCTTATCTAGAGAATCAGTGAACGTTTTCCATTAATTTACTTTAATCTAAATCTGTTCAAATGTAAAAGCTTTGTAGTCAAATTTATTATCGAGCTTGTGTTCGTACGTGCTCGTGTGGCTCATAGCGACAGTATGGAGTATGTTATAAATCCTCGCAGTATATTGAACATATTTAGATTAAAATAAATTAATGGAAAAAATGCCTAAATCTACGCCGTGTATTATAAATCCATGCAGTATGTTATAAATCTGCGCAGTATACTATAAATCCGTGAGTATGGTATAAATATGCGCAGTATGTTATAAATTCACACAATAAGTTCTAAATCTGGATTGTATATTACAAATCTGCGCAGTATATTTATAAATCCGTGACTATGGTATAAATCCATGTAGTATGTTATAAATCCACGTACTGTGTTATAAATCCACGCAGTATATTATAAATCCGTCAGTATGGTATAAATCTGGTGTGTATGTTATAAATCCACGCACTGTGTTATAAATCTGCGTAGTATATTATAAATCCGTGAGTATGGTATAAATCTGGTGTATATGTTATAAATCCACGCACTGTGTTATAAATCCACGCAGTATATTATAAATCCGTCAGTATGGTATAAATCTGGTGTGTATGTTATAAATCCACGCAGTAAGTTATAAATCTGCGTAGTATATTATAAATCCGTGAGTATGGTATAAATCTGGTGTGTATGTTATAAATCCACGCACTGTGTTATAAATCTGCGCAGTATATTATAAATCCGTCAGTATGGTATAAATCTGGTGTGTATGTTATAAATCCACGCACTGTGTTATAAATCTGCGCAGTATATTATAAATCCGTGAGTGTGGTATAAATCTGGGGTGTATGTTATAAATCCACGCAGTACATTTTAAATCCGTCAGTATGGTATAAATCCACGTAGTATGTTATAAATCCACGCAGTATATTTAAATCCACGCAGTATATTATAAATCCGTCAGTATGGTATAAATCTGGTGTGTATGTTATAAATCCACGCAGTAAGTTATAAATCTGCGTAGTATATTATAAATCCGTGAGTATGGTGTAAATCTGGTGTGTATGTTATAAATCCACGCACTGTGTTATAGATCTGCGCAGTATATTATAAATCTGTGAGTATGGTATAAATGTGGGGTGTATGTTATAAATCCACGTAGTATGTTATAAATCCACGCAGTATATTATAAATCCGTCAGTATGGTATAAATCCATGCACTGTGTTATAAATCCACGCAGTATATTATAAATCTGCGCAGTATATTATAAATCCGTCAGTATGGTATAAATCTGGTGTGTATGTTATAAATCAACGCACTGTGTTATAAATCTGCGCAGTATATTATAAATCCGTAAATATGGTATAAATCTGGTGTGTATGTTATAAATCCACGCACTGTGTTATAAATCTGGTGTGTATGTTATAAATCCACGCACTGTGTTATAAATCGGCGCAGTATATTATAAATCCGTGAGTATGGTATAAATCTGGTGTGTATGTTATAAATCCACGCAGTATGTTATAAATCTGCGCAGTATATTATAAATCCGTGAGTATGGTTCAAATTTGGGATGTATGTTATAAATCCGCGCAGTGTGTATTACATCATAACTATTCGAATTTAGGTCAATTTAAATATGTTTTTCATTTAAAACTTAGGATGGCACCAATAAATAGACCGCTTAAAACAAAATGATCATAGCTGTCAGATGACACACATTGTCTGTAACCTTGTCTGAAATATTAAAACGCTTGGCTGCTTTAATTCACTTACAATAAGTGACACTTTCTAGTATAGTTCCTTCAAACCTTGATCCAGACCTCATAGTACCAGTGGGTGGTGGTCATAAATAGAATCACTTTATTGTAAAAATTAGAGCAACTTATGGAACAAACCATATGTGAGAACACAGTGTCACGGTGATCACAATGATTGAAAACTCATTCGAATAAAATATGAATTCTAGAAAGTTTATGACTGTTGTAATATATTGACCGAAAAACGTTATATTTGGCCTAAAATGTAATAATTGTGTCTGAATATTTTCACAATACTTACAATATCGTGAATAGTCTCCTTAAAATCAGCAAAACAAAAGTAATTTGCAGAAATTGATTTTAGGCTAAAAACAAACTTTTTAGTTGAATATTATTGTTGTTGAACATAAACGTATTTAAAATGACGTAATTTTGAAAAAAATACAAATTTTTAAATAACACTGACTAGCATCATATGCGTCTACTTAAAATAGTGTTTGATTAGTATTTGATAGTTCCAACATGTTACAATATATTACAACGCCCACAGTATGTGCAAACAAAAAGTTTGCATCTAGTTTATACAATACTGGCAAATAGTACATGATTTTGTTTCCCAGGCGTCGCCCAAAAAGCATTTAGGTGCATGATCTCTCATTTTCTCGTGTTTCTGCTCTCGGCTAGTCTTACTAACTTAGTAAACAACTATTTATACATATTAAATGCATTGTTTGGTGAAGTCAGATGATAAAAAAAATATAAAATGTAATTGGTCGATACTATGAAACAAAGGCTAATGGGTGTGCATAGATATTTCATCCTCATCCTAAGTAAAACACACTAATTGAAATATTAAGACAATAATATACCCATGTTGAGAACACCATAGATCCGTGGTACATCGTGGCCATTTCACAATGTAATCTCATCCTTGCAATTAACTAAATACAAATTTAGTACATTAGTCTTATTATTGACTCGCTGTTAACATAACTCTGTACTATGGTATTGGTGATATATGAATTGGGTGCCATAGGATGGTACTTGATGGCCAACCAACCTAATCAAATATGTATTTTGCATTTGTACGAGTGCAAAATAAGTTATTAGGATATTAGTACCAGCTGTTTTATACGCATGCGCATTGGCCGATCCTGTCAAATGTCGTCATCTGTTTTGGGGCGTGTCTGGTCGATGTGAAATTGCTTCAGCCATTGGGTAACAGAATTACCTGGTGTCTGTAAAAACCGCTGTAAAGTGGCAGTAAAATGAATTTGCGCGGTTTTTGCGCTGCCATTTTCTGAATGATTTTGGAGCAGCAATGGAAGCTGACCATTTAATTGTCCAGAATATGATTTTAAATGGCCGAACTTATAGAGAAATCAGTCTCGTATTGGAAAGCACGTTTCCGGGAAGTAGAGGTATCGAGGTGGAGTGGCGTGGTAAGTAGATTTCCTCCCCAGCACGCCGAGTTAGGCGTCGGTACCGAGAGGGAATATGGTGTCGAGCGACAAACATAGTAAACCAAACTTAGAACACGCGATACTGGTGCAGACGACTATGGTCGAACAACCATGAAAAATAAATGGCGGGACTTTGATGTTGCACATTTAGCACAGAAGTAAAAAAATAACACGCCCACAGTTTAACATACACGATGTGCCGTCATCCAATGGCGGGATGAGCGGCTTCCTTTGGGTACAAATCAGCGTCAACTTCATGAGTGAAACGCGACGCACTTTCTAAGCCAGACCGTCTGATGGCGCCCTACTATTTCATCAATAACCAAATATACTATTATCCTGTTCCCGAATTGGACATTTGTTTATTTGGAGTAATTTCCAATTCTACGCCAGGTCCTTAGTAATTAATGATTCCACGTATTTATTTGGCTGTTATTTGACAGACGTAAAATGCCATAATGTTAATTCGCGGAAATTTAAACACACTGATACTGATAGTGAATTACAAATTTGCCAAAAAACACTAAATTTGCTATCCCATGGAAATAATTGAAATCAAAATATTTGGCAATATATTAAGTTTTGCGTCGCATGCACACGATTGAATTATCATATAAAATGGGCCTGATATACTAATGTTGTAATTATTTAATTGTAAGAACGAGTTTACATCCTGGAATGGCCACGATGTACCACGGATCACCATCTTATCTGATGTCAAATAAACATCTGATTGAAATGAGCCAACATTAACGACCACTCCACTCAAAGATTCTACTCACTACAACCCAGCATCAAAGAGCGAATTCAAAGATCAGCGATGAACAGGTTTGGAAACCACTAATGAACCTGAATTCAAAACTAGTTTATCTACTGACTACCTGAAGCAACTGACAGACATGCTGGCAAGTGAGAGCAGAAGAAGACCGTTCGTATGAACCAATGACCACAAAAACTGTAATTCTAAGGTAAACCAAATTGTGACTGTTTAGATTACTACAGTGCCATACAATTAGTCAACCTGAATAGTGTCATAGTTGAAAAATATTTGTAGACCACAAATAGCTGTCTTCTATGAAGTACAACAGATGTTATGTGACTTTGGGACAACTAATATACCATTGCTGCACGACGGACGAAAAGTCGGGTTATTTCTCATTATGAACGTGATGATAAGCATCGACAATAAGGCTAGAAGTATAAGTCTGAAATAATGGACGAACACTTTGAACACTTCATGCAAAACTATGTTTTGCAATTTTCAATTGTCTGGTGAAAAGTATAATATAATACCATAGCAACCCTGACTACACGTTTTGAAGCCATGTTTAAAAGTGCATAGCAATCACTGACATATTCATAGCAACGTAGATTCAGTAGGATATTGGTCCAATCCAATCATTGCTGCTTGCAGCTATATTTGTTTTATTGTAATTATTAGATTCCTTTTTCATTGTTTAATATTGTTCATCGTTTCATTGGCTTAACTAAAATGTACTAAAATTTACTGAAAGCTAAATTCTGCCAACTGGCATAAGTTGTATGCATATAGTAAAAAATGTGCACGGTGTTTACGATTGGTAGACAACGGCAATTGTATCACAAGCATTAGGTGTTTGTCGTCTTGCATATTTGCCGTGTACGTTCATATTTATATTTGAATGTAAGCTCCGGGAATTATTGACTTCCATTTCCCGTGTGACACAGTTATTTAATTCCCAGTTTGCATTTGCCGTTTGATATAAGTCATTAGTTTTGTTTATTCTTAATGCGTGAATTATGTAGTCTAAAATGAATCAATTTGCAATATTTTATTATGATTCCGAATACCTGTTTTTTGTTTTTCAGAATACATTTAAGTCGTTCATCGGATACCGCACTAATCGTTTTAAGTCGTACTTTGACTAAAATTATTTTAAATTTTAAGATACCGAAAAAAAGGTTTTAGGTTTTTGGTACAAATCTAGCGGCTCACTGAATACTGCTCTGATCGTTTTAAAGTCCTAATATGATTACAAAATATGTTGATATTATAAAGTGTACCGAGAATATTTTTTTTTTCGGAATAGGTTAAATAAGTAGGTCTCTCACTGATATTTAAGACGTGCATCAGGTATAGAAGCATACATTTCCGCCATAGGTGACGTGGATGGTGTATACCATACCGTTGTGGAATAAAATATACAGTTTATGAATATGTGTTGAAGCACAGCCACTAAAAAAATTATTTTATACTTCGTGTTTTTATTCTACTGTATTTGTTTTAAGGTCGGATATTTCAGCGTCTTTTCAAAATTGAGGACCATTTCAATTTGTTAAATGGATGCTATGACACCCACCGATATTTTATCCAATTGATATGATAGTGTAATTCTATGTAAATGATGTGAAGTGTCAAAAATCAATGTCAACAATCTGTCACTGTATTCTTTGTAATAGTTTTCCCCCCACGTTATTGTCAGATTTCAATGAAATGGCGCGAAAACATCTATAGCCATGCCCATTAGACTCGGTTTCATAGTATTGACCAATTGCATTGAATAATTTATATCATGTGACTTCACAAAACCACGAGAAAGGAGGGTAGAATAGACACAAGGAGACGAGAAAGTTGATATGTGAATCATCTGGGTATACCACTGAGTACGCTTTTGTGGTCACATGGTGCGTTGAAAACAAAGTCACGTACGTGACCATGTGTTAGTATTGTATAACCTCGATGTCATATATGTGTGCATGGGCTCGATAGTGAATTTAGAATACAAAGCTTTAACACTTCAACAGATTCGGATTGAAGTAACTTAATGGAAAACATGCATGGATTCTCCGGATAAGAGCATCCTTGGATATAATAAATTGTAGTACGAATTGAATGAATGTAAACCAGGAGAATGTACTCAAGCAAATCAGAATATCAAATTTGCTTAACCGAATTTTCCGAGGTTGTACTGTATTTTCAAATTCAACATCAGGGATTTGCGATAGTTTTATATTCACTATTATAATAATACTAAAACACGTGTAAATAATTCGATTTCTTGGACAGTAACTTGATAAAGTTTGCTATTGCGTTGTATGTCATCTGATGTCTTCAAATACGTAAGTATCCGCAATAAACAAACAAAAACTACCGCTCCGCTGAGTAATTTTAGTAATTTCAACCCAACAACAAAGCAAATAAATATGTGACACTATAACGAGGGACGTAATTTCCAAACCATCTGCATGATATAGACGCAACATTCAGAGACAGACGTAGCAGTTACCATGCACGCATTATACCTGTTACTGTGTACTTGATATTCACTGAGAAAAGCCGAGTTGATATGGCAACTGGAAGTCATTTTGACTTTGAATATTAAGTCATTAGGCTTATTAATTTATGTGACGTATCCTCTTAATCTATTTCCCTCGATATGTGCATTCAATGATTGTCAGTGATTACACCAATCACCAACGTCATATCGTCTTTTGAACTACGCTGACAACAATTATTGAAAGATTGTACCTCTTAAAAGGTGTCGTGCAAGCCATCCAAATAATCAGTTTTATTTAAATAATTATCAGTATTATGGATTGAGAAAGATTGGTCAGTCGTTCAAAAGAACTGGCCAATTTCGGTGCAGCGTGTGATGACTGTTTGATCACGTGATAATCACCATAATAGCGACCCCGTCAATGATAATACATAGATCAAAGCACTGTGTACAACAAGCAGAAAATACGATAATGAGACAACTTATACGCCTATATAAGAATTAGAAACATGATAGCAAATTTACTTATTAAATCTATATAAATAAAATATAGCGAAAGGTAGACAATGAGGTCCCGTAAAAAATAATATAGCCCCATACCATTGTACATATATATGGAAAAATTTATTGATATTTAAGTCATAATACCACTGGTAAATCTGGTAAACCGAAAACGTGAAATTGTAATCCCGTCTATCAAGAAACTAATTAACGTATTAATATATTTAAGGACAAATACAAATGAAACGAATGGCCGTGAATGTGAAAATGAATCGATAAGGCCGGAAAAAGAATATTATAATTATAATTTCAATATTTAAGAGGCTTTCGAAAGAATAGTATGCTGAACACATCGAGATGTGAGATAAAAACAATTTGTTAACGTATAGATTCAGAAGTGTCACCAGGGGAGGAAGTACTCGCCTGAACATGAAGTTGAGTACCGTACCTAGAATTGGGAGTCGGTAAATGACGTAACGCAGCAAGTAAAGTCAGTAACGATATGGTTATTGTAATTACGTTGAAAGACATTCTGTTGTTTATGACAGTAATAGACGTAATGTCGTGTTCTATGGACCTGTGGTATACAACGTGGCCTTGGATAGTGAACACGTTATTTTTTATTACGTGTAGTTATATAACGTGACCTTACAGGGCGAAAGTATCTCGTTGACTTATATACAATATGTTCGTAGAAGGCGAACATGGTATCTTCAATTGCCTTGCGGTATACAATGTGAAAACACGTCAGACACCATGTTACTTCATAACGCATTAATACTGAATTATTACACCACTGACATAACAATATATACACTGATTGCTATTTCAGAATTGCCTGAGAGAATCGAACATCTGTGATGGCATGACGTCACCGTGTAATGGTGCTGGGGTATGTGAAGAAGACTGTGGAAATAACTCATACATTTGTAAATGTTACCCAGGGTTCACAGGGACAAACTGTTCAGACTCGATCCCAATTATATTATCGATGAGTAAGTACACACGTGACTTCTTGATGACACATAATAACACATTGTTTGGATTGTGGTGTGACGTCATACTTTCTGATCGATATTATATTACGCAATCACATAGTAATTTCACTGACGAGCCAACAAAACAACACAAACAAAAATAGGGATATTCTTTGTAAATCAGGAGAGAATATTGTTAGACTTTGTTTATATTTCATAGAAAATGTGTGTGCAATACCTTACCACATAGTAAGTTCAGATCCTTAGGATTGTTGCCACATTTGCCGAACACAGTAAGAAAAAATAAGTACCGATCAGGATGTGTGATGTGACGTGATATGATATGATTTTCAAATCAGCCACTTACTACATTGGCCGTCGTTGGTAAAACTGGATCTCCAAGCACATATAATCATGGATTATTTGCTGGATTCCAGTAGATATTAATACTTGAATCTGGAATGCAATGGGCCATTTTAGTGCACTTAACCAATTCATTGCATAACTAAATCTGTATTCACTGTGAATTCATTCCCGCCTTGCTTCGAGTCTATGAACGCAAATGTAGACGTAATAGTCTATTTCCTCCCAAATCCGACACAAAGCAAATAAACGTATTTTATATGTCTTATTTCACAGCCACTGAAACACCAATCACGGCACCGGCAATGGACTACATTGGTTGCCATGAGGACTATGAATTCTTTGGACAAATACGTGATTTGCCATTTGACTTGATTTCCATCTCGACGACGCCGCAAATCTGCGTTGATCATTGTCATAGCAACGGGTATTTATTTGCGGGTGTGCAGATTGGTACAGAATGTCGCTGTGGCAACGTCTATGGTCGATATAGCGGTGTATTATCCGATACAGAATGTAGCGAGCCATGCAGCGGTGACGCTGGTCTTAAGTGTGGCGCTGATATGAAGAACTCAATATATTCTACTGGTATAGGTATGTTAGCTCCGTGACCCACAATTCGACAAGTTTTTCGTTACGCAATACATGTTACGCCATGCAATACATGTTACGTCATGCAATGCGTATTTGGCCACGCAAAATTGATTTTTCACCACGTAATTTGTATTTTATACTATATTATCCTATCATTATTATACATGCATTATCATTGTATTATCCATTATTGTGAATGATACAAGCGCATGACATCACTAGTATCAACTAGCTTTACAATCTTATATTATTATTACACTTTGGATAAAGTCCCATGTTTCACATGTAGCACAAGAATCGCACAGGAACAGACATACTCACAGAATTCAAAACAAGTATGTAGAAAATTTAATGCAGAATAATATTCAATCCTTTACTGACGTCATTCTTCAAGTGCGGAAGACAAAACATAAATCTGCTTCTAAAACTGAATATAATATTGCGGCTAAAAATGCCTGAAATGCCCCTCCCCCCCCAAAAAAAAGACGAAAACGGCGAATATTTAGTGAAAGTTAGTGAAAGTTAAACAAAATTGTAATGTTTCAGTTTAAATATGACAATTTATGATCTTTTTCAAACACGTGTCACTTTATCTGTCTTATCAAGTGTGTGGCTTTCGCACTAGAAGTCTTCGTATCTACTACTTGGTCTATGTCAAAATGCAATTGAGTGAATACAAAAATCAACAAGAAATGTCACCATGGTTCATATGTCATAAAGATATCATACATCGTAGTTGATCAGTGAACGATAGATGGCGTCATATCTCACTAACGAACAATTTTGTCCATTTTGAAGTAAGCTGAGAATACTGCAATATTGTATTTATTTTGTTGTTTCGATAATCAAATATATGGGATTAGGGATTGAATCAAATGCAATTTATGACAAGTCTGTGCTATTTTTTCAGTTTAAAATCGGGATTACACGAACGATCATATATTAAAAAACAAATAACGCATCCCCATTACAAATTGTCATTTTAATTTTTGTCTTTTACTTTTAAGTGAAAGTCCGCATATATTAGTCGAATTGTGATATTCCCAAACTGGAAATCTGTTTTATAAAAAAACAAATAATAATAATAAACAACAGTAATTGTAGTTCTCCCTAAAACTTGATTTGCAAACGCAATTTTAGCCTGAGAAATATTTATAATTTAAGCAGTGCTAACATTCAATGCGGTGCTGCAGGAACTCTCTGATATACCATAAAATACACAATTTCTGGGGCAATATAATACCGAGTCTAATACTATTCAGACAATAAGTTTTGTGCACGCCATGACGTCATCGATACAGACCTTGATCAGTTAGTTAGTTCATAAAGATGCAATATTGACAACATTTAATTTTTAACTTTATGTTGATGAATACATTTGAATACGATTTATCGTGACATGAAAAAACAATTAAATTCTCTAATGAGTACCGATTGTTTTGGTACGTACGAACTGATACATATCTTTAATTTAGAGTTAATTGTCAACATATATTTATCTTCTCCGTTCAAAAAACAACGAAAAAATGTAGCAATACTACGCCTCGGCGATGGGTCACTGTAATAGTAAAAACCCGTTCTCTACAAATATCACGATTATATAAATACATAAATACAATTGTATATGGGGTTATAATGCGTGGCGAAACAGCTATTACGTTACGACACCGCGGATAGCTCGTATACGACAGTTCTACATGCATATCGCAATGCCTATGACAACAGTTTTTTTCTACGATGTGTAAGGGGGTGATAATTTATGATCATCCTACGTACTTATCGGAATAGTTTGTGTTAGTAGACGATATAATGATGCTTTCTGTTTTAGCATTGCCGATCTCCACGGATTGTAATAACGGAGATGGATTACTCTATGATGGAAGGTGTTTTGTGTTCCTGACATACACCCGTCCATGGCAAGACGCCGAAAATGACTGCATTGGCAGAGGAGGGTATCTGGCTGTTATTGACACTTCCAACATACAGGTACGTCTACGAGTCATGAAAAATGATTACCCAACGTAGGTGGCGCTATCCACTTATATTAAAGCGTTCGTGTTTAGTACTAGAATATTTATTGTGAAGACAATCAATATCCAGCATGTTAATACTCCTGAACAAACAATCCAAGTGATTCAATGCCAAGTTGGCGAGCTACACACTTAGAGCTCTATGCTACAAACAACCTACAAAATAACTTACTTGAACCAACCAACACCGTTCTGTACTCAAGTTACATTTTATACGAATGTTACATTTTGCTCAGTTTTTTAAGTAACTCGCTGTTTTATGTAACTGTTTCTGCTATTACCTCTATTGTCTATTGTTTAGAAAGACCAAACAATCGAATGATTAAATTACAGTAAAATATTCACGTTGATTTTTAAAAATCAACTTGTCACAATGACCATTGCTTACTATGAACACAAAACATTTAATAACAATTTGGGAACTCATTGTTATCCAAACTGTAATGTTGACTATGACAGCACTACCATGGCGACAATTTTGTTAAGACTAAAGAAATACAGTCATTGCAACCTATCTCACATACAGCAAATGTTCTTATATGTTCTTCTGGAGACAGGTGTTTATCGAGTACAATATCATGTTGATAGGGCACGCCTCTTATTGGATTGGTTTATACTTGGACACAATAACGAACCAATACTTCTTTACTACCGGCGACACGGTAACATATACCCATTGGTACGATACTGAACCTAACAACCCAGAAAATGCACACTGTGTTGGTGAGTATAATATAATATATATTGTTACAAATATGTGATATTTATTTAATAATCGTCTAATTTATGAGAATTAGAAAATTAATACGAGACAGATTTCAACAACAAAGTAAATATGCCTGTGGATTACACAAGAGTAAATTACATAATTAGTCTCTTATTGCGTATTTCGCATACGGGAGTAAAAGGGGTATAAGAACAAAATGAAAACAATATTGAGTGACAGAAAAAATCGCTTTATATTGTATCACAGAACTAATTGAAGTTATTTGGAGGCACACCAAGGTGTGTGTGGTTTGTGGTGAATTTGTTTTTGCGTATCTGTTGATCGACTTAATTAGCTGATTACGAATGAATGGCTGTGTTATGTCTGTCATCATTTAGGCCCATACGAGGTTCCGGACGGAACTTGGTTCAGTGATTTGGAACTAATTACGAGATAACCGTCGCTATTTGGACTACTATTTCTGACAGTTAGTATTCGCAGTTATTAATATAGTGAACGATTAATCAAAATATATGACGTGTTCAGTACTTAGTGTGATTGGCTTTATGATTGAAGGTTACGCCTTAGAGTCTTTTAACTGCTTTGTAATTGGTTAAGGTTCTGAAAGTGAATAAAGTTGCCTTGGTTGGTCTTGGTGAGTACACCAGTACAGAGGCAGTCCTGGAGAGTCTTGGGGCGAGTCTTGACGCAGTCTAGAGAGAGTCTTGGATCAGCCTTGCGATAGTCTTGGGGACTTTTCCCCAGGGCGCTGTGTCTTATAGAGTGCTCGACTGACCGACTAAGATGAGAGTTGAAACGTATTTTGTTGTGTGCGTCTATTTGACTGTAAAGTTTAAGTGACTTTCCCGGTCCCGTACCTCAAGGGGACGCGATAGAGAGACAGGAAGAGATTCCCCCCTTACACGTGTGGAGACCCCAGGAGAGAAGAATACCCCCCGTGATAGGTTCATATTAAATGATCTTAAATCACCTATAATCGTTATTCCTCAGCTCCTGAGAGCGAGGTTATTTGTAGATATGTTGGCGATCGCCGCTGTGTCTGCGGAAGTACTATGGGAGATTGCATGATGGGAGTGAAAAGTCTTTTGATCAGTAAGATAATTTTAGAAAAGTGAAAACTAGAGTGACTGTGAAATAAAGGTTGGTTTTAAATATAAAATATCATGGAATCTGAATGAAATAATGAAAGGAAATTGAACGGGTATGAAAGGACAGTAAATGTGGCAAGAATGCAAGGTCAGAATCCTGGAGTCAAAATACGTCACAATACATCCATCATCATCCATCGGCTGTCAACAACTATGGATGCGGTAAAAGTCTTGATTTGCAGTTTGCGTGAATGGCCGGGGGAAACAATTCATGCCAATTCTGCGCTTCAGTAACAGTATTTGCTGCTTTTTTGTGCAATGGAAATTAATACAAGAAATGCTGCCAAAGAACATTTCCTTCTAGTAAACAAAACAAAACGTTTATCTTGAGAAATTGAGAAGACGAAAATCTCTTGGGACAGTCGTTGTGAAACAATGAACATACTTCTCCAGGCTATCAAGGGTAGTTTTGATTATTAGAAGAGGGAAACTGCTGCTTTTTGGAAGAGCAAATTTCAATGTCATTGGCCACAGTAATTCCGAAATCGATGTTGGTTTTAATTGGTGTTACCTGGTGTAGAAGTAATAACAATACGATGTTTTCGAGTTTAATAGTAAATTATTAATATTAAGAAATTAATAGTAAATGGTAGACTCCCTTTTGAATAACATCAACCAGTCTAACCTGGTTGACAGCAATGAAATTCTAACAGCAAGGCAATTAAGACAAATTAATAAAAATATACAAACATCATTTATATCAACTTGGAAAAGTGAATTATAAAGCGACAATCAATCAAAACAAAATGAATTATAAATAAATTAAGAACATACAGAGAATTAAAAAAAAACATTTTGCTTTTGAAACCTACCCTGCAAAATATTGAGATGTACCAAAATTTAAATAATTCCGCCTCAGTGACCATAACTTGAAAACTGAGACTGACAGACACAACGGAATACCCTTGCTAATAGATTATGTAACCTTTGTGATCAGAATCAAGTAGAAGATGAGTACCACCTAATGATGTCATGCAAAAGTTATACCCCCGATAGAAATGTCTTATTTGAAATGGCAAAAACCAAAATTTGTCACCAAAGACACAATTCATAGTCTTGCTAAACAACAGTGATCTAACACTCCTTGTAGCAAGGTACCTAAAAAAGTGTTTTGAAATAAGACAGCGACCCCAGTGACAATTTTCTTTTCCAGTTAAGTTTTGCATTTTTTCTATCTTTTTATTGTATAATAATTTAGTCTTAATATTTTCTTTCTCTGTTACAGTAATGTATTAGCTTAGTTTTTTGTATGTTTTTATTTTTATTTTATGTACTTAAATTTTTTTAACCGTTTATTCTTTCTTAAACATTTGTAGCCATTGCCAATTCCTCCGGGGAATGTGCAAGTGTTAATAAAATTAATATTATTTAATTAATGACCCCGCACATTAGTGATTGGCCTTGGATAGTTGAAGAGATTTTTTAAATGGGCTACTCGATAGAAGTATTCGCCGTGACCCAAGACTTTTCATTCGGGTTTATACAACGCTTACATGTTACTATCAGGAAAGTTTAATGTCTTGTTTGTATTTGCACAGTGTGAAAGAGGGATTTATTGTCAAAATGTTCTAGTATGTGGGTGGTTGTATGCATCAATATGCATACAACCACCCACATACTAGAACATTTTGACAATAAATCCCTATACAACATTTGAATTATGTCACCCAACTGTACGTTTTGACGACTCATATGCAATTGTAAGATTATATTTCTGATATACTCGAAGTGAATCTCAGCACTGTACAAAAAATCACAGACTTTCATTATTTTTTGTTCATAGTTTTTCTAAATTTCAGTTTTTATTGTTCATAATTATTTACAGCAATAACACTTTTTTCTGTTGTGAAACCATTTCCAGTTATTATGATTGTGTACATGACAGCCACAGAATAAGACATGTATGGATATGTGCGAGTATGTTTCATGGGTTAATAGGCCACTTTCTTATATCCCACAATGTTTGGTAATTCTTACTAACTACTATTTCGCAAAATTTGCGTAGCCTTGCTTCTACTCCCATATTGTCCTTCAAAGTGAAGGTTAATGCAGATATATTGTAAATTACACAGAGGTAATACTACAATACATTTCCTATACATTCCCTGGTATTACACAACAGCCTTTGTGCTGAGGCAGTTATGGTTCACAACCATCACCAGTTCTCTTGTTATTATTGTCGTGTGCTTAAAGCCAGCCTGACTGCCAACAAAGTATATGTGTGCTCAGGTACGTAATTTATTCATTTGGCGATGGTTGTTCTATTGTTACTCAACAGAATTACGCTCTAAGTACAACTACCAATGGAATGATGAACTGTGCACATCATCAAGAAAGTTTATCTGTGAAGTATAGACAGACGTCGCACATTGCTGTATTCCTGAAATGTTCAGTGAAGCAAATGCATGATGGTAGCATTCGGGGTTCCTGCATACAACAGAGAACATCTCCATCGTCTACCATGAAAGACTGCGTCCCTCAGCATCAAAGACTTTGGTCATGAAACAAGAGTTTACGAGAAAAAAAGTGTATAACTACACTATGATCTAGGAAACCTCAATGTCAACATACATTAGAACTAACATGATAGATCAAGATGAAGAACTAATTTGAATATCGAATCATAGATTATCAACATTCATTCCACCAATTAAAATTGTATTGTCGGGAAATTTTGTTAGAAGTTTTTGACGGGTCAACAAGTATTTTACCGTTATAAACCTGATAAACGCAACAGTATTCAACAGATATCCACATCAGAATGTTCTTGCCATATATTACCAAGCAGCTCAATAGATTAGTTTTTACTGTTTTTACTATTAATATTAGCACACTTGACCCTTGAGTTGTTTCCTGTATAACCATCAAGTCATTCCCTTTTGAATGTGTTATTTAATTAATGTTCGAGTGCATGTCAAACATTAGATACTTCTTAAGTTAATTGTTTTACCTCATGTTTGAGTAGCAATGCACGGCGGTATGCATTGTCAACGCTGAAGACATATATATGTAATAAACTAATCTAAAATGCAGTAATACATCAGGTTTTGACAAGTATGACTCGTAAATGGCATAACTTTACTTAGAATTCAAAGGACTTTCAACTAGGTTTTGCCAACAATACAACTTATACAAACAATATGAAACGATTTAATGTCCGAATGAGAAAAAGAAACATTTAGTTTGTACTTGCTTATAACATTGGTGAGTGGCTCATATTTATCCCAATTCACTGATTACTCAGGGGCGGCTCTAGGACCCTGGAATAGGGGGGGGGGGGCGATAAGTTGGCCGAAGGCCAAGTTCGCGAGCGCCGATGGCGCTAAGCCCAGTTGGTTGTTAAAAATAGGGGGGGGGGGGGGCTCGGTCCCCCTCTAAATCCGCCTCTAAATGTTACTACTGTTACAAATACTGTAGAACACGTTGAAATAGCTGCATGTAATTTTAGCCGATTTGACTCTTGGCATGAATTAACAGAATCTTAATTTAGCTAAAGTGTCGACTATCTCCCTGTGAGAATATATTTTCTGTTAAATTAGCGAAATTACAGATTAGCTAAATTAGCTAAAATAACATGCTAGCTAAAAAGACATGTTTTACAGAATATAATCTGTTCATCTTATACCAGGAAACAAGCTGCAAGTACCGTATGGTTTGTTTACCCAATAAGGCAAACGAATAGACATTTCCTGAACCAAACATAATCGTGTAGCAGAGTGTGACGAACCTTAATTCCGGTTTATGTACCGTATTTTAAATATATATTTCCCATTGTATATTCCTTCGGAAAAAAAGAATCTTGGGAATTTATTGTATCTCAGAGGCGGCGGCACGAAATTTTGCATAGAGGGGCGAGATCTGCTGACCAACCCTCACAAGACCTTACAGGGGGTCCGGAGGCATGCTCCTCCTTAACATTTTTGAAATCTAGACTCTCTGAAATGCTATTTCCTGCATTTGAGGGGCACATGTTTGTGACACAAAGGGCTCAGCTTGATTTTAAAGGGGCGACGCCCCCAATTCTTTTTTCGAGGGGGTGATCGCCTCCTCTGCCCCCTGTGCTGCCGCCACTGTATCTTTCCAGTATTCACATGGTTTGCCATATCTGATTCTAGATTCAGTATTGATATTCAAAACTGGATTAATTGTTTTTTCTTTGTAAATTCATCTTATTATTTGGATAATGTGTAAAAATAACAAGCAGCCTATCGGCTGAGATAGCTCCGCTGTTAGCAATGCACATTTCAATTAAAGAACTGAAGACATCATTAGAAAATGAACAATATGAATAGTATCAAAGCAATCGGACTTACAGTTTTTAACAAGAAGTCGAAAATATCACTTTTTACCAAAAATTACAAAAATATTCACCAAAATAAATTAATTAGAGAATTGAAGATATCATCACAAAACGAACAAATCTGAGAGAGGTTCACATGTAGTACCTATATATGTAATATCAAAGCAATCGGACTTACAGTTTTCAACAAGAAGTCGAAAATATCACTTTTTACCAAAAATGACAAAAATATTCACCAGAATTAGAGAATTGAAGATATCATCACGAAATAAACAAATCTGAGAGAGGTCCACAAGTAGTACCTATATATGTAGTATCAAAGCAATTGGACTTGCGGTTTTTAACAAGAAGTCGAAAATATCACTTTTCACCAAAAAATGACAAAAATATTCACCAAAATTAGAGAATTAAAGATATCACTACAAAATGAACAAATCTGAGAGAGGTCCACATGTAGTACCTATATATGTAATATCAAAGCATTTGCACTTGCGGTTTTTAACAAGAAGTCGAAAATATCAGTTTTTACCAAAAATGACAAAAATATTCACCAAAATTAGAGAATTGAAGATATCATCACGAAATGAACAAATCTGAGAGAGGTCCACATGTAGTACCTATATATGTAGTATCAAAGCAATTGGACTTGCGGTTTTTAACAAGAAGTCGAAAATATCAGTTTTTACCAAAAATGACAAAAATATTCACCAAAATTAAAGAATTAAAGATATCATTACAAAATTAACAAATCTGAGAGAGGTCCACATATAGTACCTATAGATGTAATATCAAAGCAATTGCACTTGCGGTTTTTAACAAGAAGTCGAAAATATCAGTTTTTACCAAAAATGACAAAAATATTCACCAAAATTAGAGAATTAAAGATATCAACATGAAATGAACAAACCTAAGAGAGGTCTACCCAAGGTACATATACACCAAGTATCAAAGCATTTAGGCTTGTAGTTTTCAAGAAGAAGTCGGAAAAGTAAAACATTGACACGGACGACGACAACGGACAATCACTCATATGATAAGCTCCGCTCGACAAAGTCAACAGCGGAGCTAATAAAGACAACCCTGTGTATATATGAAGACCACCTGCCAGACCTCTGACAGGCCATCCCGAGGCATAATATTCGACCAAGCTGTTTTATGTGACCATACTTCTAGCATTATTTTTGAAGAGTGTGCTTTGTTTAGAAAGCAAAATAATAATCATCATGTTCTTAAAACTAATTTTAATTTTCTTCGAGTCAAACTTATTTGATTTTAATCAACTCAAATGCATGTTCACTTTTTTCTTTACAAATATGTCAAATGTACTAGTTGGTATTTTTGTGACTGTCTATATTAGTGACAAATGGTATGAATTGATATAACATACATGGGAATGTTAAAAATACGGCTACTGAAACGCAATCTATAAAACAACAAGACAGCCAGTCAGCAGATTATGAATCAAATCAGGAAACACATTCCATGCTACCGGATCCATGATGTTCATTGTATAGACCAAGTTTGAATCCAATAACTCAATGATTAACTGAAATCAGTCTATTTCTACAATATATGACCTGATGTGTGAAGTTTAAATTGTATTGTTCCAAGCATGTATGAGTTAGGGCTCAGTGGAGCTGCATTCTTTAAACAAGATTTGTTAATCAAAATAAAATGAAGTGTATGTACTAAGGTACGTACCAATGTTTAAAACAAATCTGTTCACATACGACTTAAATCCGGTTTCAGAATGGTGAAAATGTGTGAATTTATTTGGCCTTGAAATGGCAACCTTTCAGCCATCTTGAATAGGATCCTGAAACAAATGATTGTGTACACATGTCCGATATGATGTATGTGTGAAGTCCAAACTTGATAGACCCAGTTCTGTGCAAGATATGAATGTACTGACGCACTCATTGAGGTCAATCCATAGGTCTGTTTTTCGGAACATGACCACTTGTCCTTGTCATTGGCCCATAGGAGTTACACATGTATGCTGATAGGGCTGCAGAAAAACTACCTAAAACTTATAAAATACATTAAACTCCCTACGAGGATAATTAAAAATTGAGCCCTAGGTCAGAAAATTAAGCACCCCGAGGTAGAGCCCCCCACCCAATTTCTAGTTACAACACTGAGGAACCTTGCAGCAGATTGTAGTGATGGGAGGCAGGCAAGGTTGGTAAAGTATGACTTTGCTATATTTAAATTTTCACATTATCCTCAGAGAAGACAGTGTATTTTACTTCCTTCAATCATACTTGCCTCATCTTATAGACTAGTGGCAGAGAACAAAAGATACTGCTAAAACATTCCGCCAGTACGGAAGAGGGCACAACTTAAGATGAAACTCAACACGTTTATACAAGACCTGTTGAACTGAATCAAAAGTCTCTCCCTGGGACGAGTGTACAAGATGTAGAAAACAGATTCCTTATACTAACACCGAGCGACTTTAAAGCAGTTTTATCATTAAAATATTGACATTCAGTCATCTTGTATCTGATTATCCAATGTATATTTGTTCATATTGAAAGATATTGCCCAGCATTCATTAAAACAAAATGGACACCGGTCAACCATTTTGAATACATCTGTATATCTATGACATGATGCATAATAAATATATAATTGGAACATAGTCAAAGCATGCAAGACATATGGCACTAGAACCGCATTCATTTTAAAAACAAACTGACGTACATCAAGGTCCCACAGTGTCATTTGTATGTACCAAGTTTAAACAAAATCCATCTGCAAACAACCGCGATCAAGTTCCGGAATGCCAGAAATGCTCGAGGTTGATGATTTTTTTCAGCATAAAAATGGCCACCATCTTGTGGAACAAATTGATGTACATATGAGCAAAGGTCCTATGAGCTAACACAACTGTGGAAAAAAAATTTGGTTTACAATACTGTCTACATCTTTCTGAAGTGGACACCTCCCCTGCCAACACACAGATCTTTCCATTCAGGTGCAAGCACGTTCTTGTCATCAGCATGCGACATCTCGACTTCAGAAAAAGTATTCTTCTGGACAACTTTCAGACAGCCTATTTTACGACTCCATTCACTTGCTTTTGAAAAAATTCAACTGGAGATAGGGGCACTTGTCCCCTCGGTGACCAATTATACTGGCACGTGGGGATCTAAAACTATCAACACAGAGACCAGTAGTCTACCTAATGCTAAACATTGGATTTTCGTAAGGTTAGTATGACTAAATGTAGAAAAATTTGCAACAAGTTATGGCATCTTCGTTCTAGTAAACGTTAAAAGTTTTAACTACAGTCATTGTCATCTTAACACTATCAGTAATACCCAAGTTCTTATATAGGACTTACTTATAAAACAGGACAAACTTGCATCCTGGATTTCCAGAAACTTGTCAAACATTTCTCAGAGTTTTAACAGATTGCCCAATATAGTAAATGATGACAAGCATGTAATGTGAAAGTATGGTATATTTTTCACATAAAGATTTGCTACTGCCAATGCCTATGTTCATTTAGCATTGTATATCGATAGGACAAATCATGCAAGCCCACTGTATATGTTGGTTCCCATCCAACAATATTTAACCGACAATGCCTTGTCGGTTAAATATTGTTGGATATGAACCAACATATACAGTGGGCTTGCATGATTTGTTCTATCGATATACAATGCTAAATGAACATAGTTTTGACCAAATCAAATACAAATTCAACTATGATTAGGACATTACAATCAGACAAGGGACAGTATCACTAACAGATTTTAAAACACACATACTGTAGTTGGTGTGTCAAACTATCATTTAAGGGTATGGATGGGAACAAATACATGTAATGTGACATGGAAACATAACATTTTCTGTTTTTTTACTTCATCCTGGTATCAATTCAAGACTAAAATAAATAAGGAGTTTTCTCATTAGGAAGCAAGTAACTGAGTAAGTTAGCAGGGAATGTAAGCAAATAAAATTGTTAAATATCAGCTTGTTTGGGCGAGTGCATGTGCTTTGTTAGTGAAAGTTACGTAAAATATTACTGCTATCATGAATTCTTGATATATTCACAATCTATGAATAAATAAGATTTAATACTAAGTAGCACCGGGTTGGCACCAAACATGAAATTACATAAAAAGGATCAAATGAAATATAGCGCTTCTTAAAAATAACTGGCATCAAAATATAATAAAAGAAATGGATTAAGAAAATTTTGTTGGCAATGTCATTTATTTTTTGGATTTCATGGCTTTCTTTTTCCTGGCAAGTTTTCTTGCTTCTTCTTCCTTTTCTTTTCTTAATTCTTCCATATCTTCCTGCAATCCAAGTCTATAGCTGCAAAGATGAAATGCATACTGTGTTAGCCAATCAGCTGATATGGCTCTGTTGTAGAAGATAAATGCTATGAAAGCAATCTCATCCACACTTTAAAGATGGTAGTCAATAATAGTAACAATATATTTGATTATTGGCGATCCGCTCCGCTAGGATTGCCCTTATAATCACTTTTGTCGTTTTGTGTGTGTGTTTGTGTGTGTACATTTCCAGTGTTTTCACGTATGATTTCTTCTGTGATTTTTTTGGCTTGGCCGATTTCGTTCAAACTTGGCAGGTAGGTCACACCTTCACCCTAGTTATCTGGAAAAATCTGCAAAAAATTTTGGCCCACCGTTGCCATAGCAACAGCCAAAAAACTGATTTTTGGATAGCTTCGCGCCAAATGTATCTCCTCCTCCTACAAATTTGGGATAAAACACTTCAGACATAGCTCATTCTACTCAGCTTGAGTGTGGGCACAAAGTTACCATTTGAATTTTTGATATCTGTTTTCATTACCGAGAAATTTGACCTTAAAGTTGGGGTAACTTTTCACCAGCAACGGCTTTTAACTCCTCTGTGATTGTTTCCGCTCGGCCGGTTTTGTTCATACTTCACAGGTAGGTCGTGCCGTCACTAATTGGAAAACAATCCTGGCCCACCATTGCCATTGCAACATCCAAAAACTGATTTTTGAATACTTTCGCCCCAAATGTATTACCTCCTACCAGTTTTATCGGTGTCGCTGAATGTATATGATAAAGTTGTGCAACCAAATTTGCCAAGTTCGCAGTTTTTCGCCAATAAAAAAATAACTAAGGCAACAACTCACGGTTTTTCAGCATTTTTGTAATAAAGACATTATTCTCCATCAATAATCCGCCCAAAACAGGAACATTTCTACTAATTCTTGTGTTTTTTTGACGTTTTTCGAAAAACCTGCGATTAGGCTGTGAAAGTAGAACATTCCGGAGGAGGCGAAATGGAAGAGCCATATTTAACGCGTAAAAATAGAACGCGTATTTTGACCTCTATGCGGTCGTCGCCAAAGAGCCCCGCGTCCATTGCCTGGCAATGCTCTAAAATTGACTAAAATTTGGACAGTACTGTCAGTCACGAAAATTGATGAATAAATTAATACACATAAAATATGAATCACGGGCTAATTCAATGGTCACCGAACACTCCACTGTGGCAAGATAGTAGCGTACTGTATATTTGACCCAGATTTGACAAGCGTGGCACAGTTTTTTGCGCGTGTCCTTAATAACGCGCACAAAGGATTGTGGGGCAGAGTCCTTTATTTGCTGGCATTCTTGACTTTTGACTGCAGTTCTTTTTTATATTTTAGAGTAAATGCTTTTGATATGCTCTTAGGTTTCTTAATATCCGTCTGAAATTCTGGACTGTGGTCATATTTTTCGATTAGGAGTCGTATATTTAAATAACTCACCGTGACTAATGTTTTGCATTATGAAGTATATTATTATGAAGGTCAACATACTGTACTCTAGGTAAATATTTACCATCTCGTTATTTCATTATTTAGCTTTCCAGCATTTACAGGAAACGTTTCATTCTAGAAAATGCTATCGCAAAACGGTTGGAAATAATAAATGTAACAGCAGAATACGTCCTAGCACAGTCACTCGACTAGGAGAGTGATTGTGGTCCTAGTAATAAACTAAGTGACTTCCAAAAACTGAATGGTGTTTGCGAACTTCGTATTAGTTATAAACCGACGTTAGCTTCACGTTTATGTCACACCATGGAAACAGCCAAAAACATGGTGCTTGTTTTTGAGCGGAGTGGATCGCCAACCAGCCTACCGGCCTGTCCTTGTAATAGTCACACATTAACACACTCACAAGAAAGGTAGTTAATGACAAGGAAAATGATAACAGACTAAGTAACAATGAACAATGTACCTTCTGGCCTCTTCCTTCTGAATCTGTGAGAAACTTGCATCCATATTTCGCAATGAATAATCACTTTCATATCCATACCTAGAGAAGAAATAACATACACTTTGAAATAATGTCAATTGAGACAATTTTACATATATCAACATTGCCGCTAACAGGAAACTTTGTACCACTGCTGTATGCTAGTTTTTACCATGGTTCCAAGGAGATTGTTTCAGGAGCTATATCACATTCGTACAAGTTTTTGATGCTTTAAATTTATTTCCATGTCTCAAAATTACATTTAAATGAAGTTGGTATAATATAATGGCTTGATTTTGCAAAAACCACTTCCTACATATATACACACGCTCATGCCTGTGTGTATATGTTTGTGATTGTGCAAAATCTTGTAGTATACCAACTTTGGTTTATCGAGATTTGCAAGTATTCAAAATGTTAAAAACATTTCCCTGATACTCACTTGTTTTTATCATATCCAAAGATCTGCTTAATAAAACTTGAAACATCGCAAGGGTCATTGTCCATGGGCGAATCATCAATAAAGCCATCATCTTCATAGTCACTGTCGCTGTCAAGTCTTCGTCTTTTTTTCACTTTGCGAGAAGGTGGAGGCATTGCTGTAATAAATTACATCATGAATGTTATATATTATCTGAGCATACAGAATTATGGACACATTGTTAAACCCACAGATTTATGTAAACTTTAAATTGATTTTGGCATAAATTACTACATTTATACTAATGTGGAGATTGTACACTTGTATTCACAAAACCATTTATAGTATGCATTCATTATCAGTTATCAGTTATCAGTGACAGTTATTGCATTTCTGTAAATTTCTATATATGCATTGCATTTTTGCCAAGTTTGAGTTTCACTTATTAATAGTAAGCCAGAAATTATAACTTGGTTATATTTGCAAATAAGAAAATATTAACACAAAACATGAATTATTTATTGAACAATTCACAGGACAGGAATTATTAATGGTGACATTAATTTGCACATTCTAAACTACTTGTACAACTATGACAAAATAGCACGAGTTTCTCGTCTGAACTGATTATAGAAATGTTTTTCATGTTCATGCACCAAAGAGGTTATATAAACATTCCATCTATGTAGTAGCTGGGGAATGCCTGTACAAAGCAATGCAAAAAAGCCCAGAGTTTTTGTTGTGTTGAATGATTGAAATCTCATTCTCATTTCAAAAAAGCATGTGAAATTAGAAAGTGCTGTCCTCAAAACAAAAGCTGCATTGATACATTGTATACTACATGCATCTCCAGACTCTCAGTATATACAGGCAATAGACATATTTATGCCCTCAGTTATAACTACATTTTAAAAATGCCTTCTAAAAGCATCATGTATATTTAACGACAGAAACAGAAATGACAACACACCTGGTCTCTTCAAAGGCATGGGGGGTCTTAAAGGATGTGGTGGAGGTGGTGATACAAATTTATCCTTGGACCGGGAATTGAATGGTTGTTCTGATACACGACTCGGTCCTGGTTTTGTATGATTTTGAGGCACACGAGAAGACAATTTTTGTTTATCTGATACACTTTTCTGTTCCTTAGATACTTTCTGGTTTCCACTGTGATGGCTTGTTTTATCTATAGTCCGATCAGTTACTTTACTTGTTGTTTTTCTAATAGTTTCTTTTCCTTTTATCCGATTAATATCATTACTTGTCATTTTCTTTTGAGCGACATCTCTTCCATCATTGGTACTATTTGGTATACTCTTGCCATTACTCATGGAAACCCTTGTACTTTGCTTATCTTTTGGGAGAATTTTGCCATTACTCGCAGAGTGCCTTGTACTTTGTTTATCCTTTGTGGTGATCTTGCCATTACTAGTAGATGGCTTTGCATCTGTTCTACTTCTGTGATTCTTTGAACTTATTCTTCCATTACTCGTAGATGGCTTACTCTCACATACTACATCTTTCCTTGATGAAGGAGGCTCATGTTGCCGTTTTTCAGCAAGTTTCATTAATTCAGAGAAATCCATAGGCGAGGGGTTAGGACCAGTCTTTTTAGCAGAAAATGATTTTGGGATGGTCTTAACATCTTCTTCTCGTAATTTCTCTTTGATTTTCTCTGATGTTTTTGTCACTCCACCTCGCGACTTGTCCAATGTTCTAATCTTTCCATCCTTTTTGTCTGGTATTTTAACCCTTTCGACAGAAGTCTGATGTTTTTGTATATGATCTTTGTTTTTATGCTTAAGCTGTGGTTGTTCAACTGTACTTGGTTTCACACTAGGTTTGCTTACAGAACTTTGCTTAGATGATATCTTCCTCTCTGTAGCCTGCAAAGTTGCTGAATCTTCCTTGATTTGATTCTTTTTCCTGTCACCTGAAAGGACAAAACAGAATTTACTATGTACAATGTACACAATAACATACTGTATCGAAATGAATTATTAGTTGTTTCATTGTCAGGATCTGCATATATGGCATTGTGTTTGTAAGTCAATATGGCACTGCACAAGTTGACATGAAATTGTGTCTACGTCGACATGATATTGTGTCTGTAATTCAGCATTGCATTGTGTTTGTGAGTCACATGGTATTATTTGAATAAAACATACCTAAAGGGGAGCAGAGGTCTGGCTTTTCGCACTCCGTACATGAAATTTGGGATCTATGAATGAATTCTGGCCAAAAAACTTGTATAAAACAAGCTGTGTAGTAGATGACAAATGTCCTCTTTGCCTGCCCCCCTTTAATCAACTTTGAAGTAAGAAAATACTGCCAAATAACGAAGCACATGCAGCTTCTTGTTTGAGTTATGTGATAGGGACTGTGTAAAAAGTTACCATATGAGAGAAACAAGTGTTGACAAAGGTAACACAAAGCAAATTAATGCACAATGTCATTCATGATTTTTGTTGACATTGATTTTTTTTAATACTGTAAAGAGGTTAATTATTCACTGGATTTTAATTTTACTTATTTTTCTGACTGGAAAATGCGCTAAATTAAAACCCAGTGGATATGTGAAATTTGGCATAGAACACATTATCTAAATGATAAAACCGTGAATTTAAAACCCATTGAATATGCCTGGAATGGTAAATCAACGAAATTTAAACCCAGTCATTTTACAGTAGAACTATGAAGTAATTGCCATAAATTGTTGCCAGTCCTTGTATTCTGGCAAATACTTTAAGAAGCTGAGAAAATTTAGGAATAAAATGATGATTGATAGAATTTGTTCCAACTGGCATGCACCAACACAACATAAAACTTGCATGTTGCAGGTGTCAATCATTTTACGTGTGAACCATTATTTTATTTTGTTTGTTCATTCAGACAGTTTGGTTTTCTAAGTGAAAGTTGTCCTGTTAAATATCCGGGACCTGTCTGACACTTAGTTCACTGTTTATCACTTGTTATTTTCTTGAGGTGTCTCAACAACATTGGGCCATTCCAGTTTATATCTGCACCCCCCTGTTGATGTGGTCGGATTTCCAGCACTGTATGATGGGGAAAATACCCTGGAATTCCAACTGTATATGAAGAAACAGAATCTGTGAATCCAGACGAGTATGGAAAAAAAATTCCTGGAAATCCAGGCAGTTATGGCTACTAAATAAAATATGGCCTAGTTTATCTCGCCACATACTGGTTAATGAGGTTGGATTTCCAACAGTATGACTAAAAAAACTTGGAATTCTGACTGTATATGGTAAAAAAATTGGGCCAGTATGAAATAGTTATTTTTTTTTTTTTTTATTACTGAAATTAGATAAGGATGGTGGCATGAATGAGCCAGGACTAGTTTGGATTTCCATTATCAAATATACAATTTTGAACTTGGTATATTAGCATATGATGAGTTATATTTGAAAATCGTACTCTGTATGGTGGCACAATGGAACTCATCAACACCATAAGTAGGAACTATAGTTTTGGATTTCCATTACTGTATGGTGAATGGTGATTTGGAAATAAAACTTTGTATGACTTATACACCCATGGAAATTATACCCTGTATGAAGTAAACACACAAACTCATCAACAGGGGGGGGGGGGGGGGGTGCAGATATAAACTGGAATGGCTCATTGTTACAACATCTTCCAGCAGAAGGGTGTCCAAAATAAATAGAGGGGTGCCAACAAATGCAACAAATGAAGAGTGACTGGAATATTATTAACAGGAGTGATTGCTGTACATTTATACATATATATCATGATTGTTGCAAACAGGACAGCTAAGAAACATTTGATGAATAAAATAAGAATGGTATACATGTATTTGACTTTTCAGCAGGATGCACAAGGTACAAGCAATTCAATAGCCATTGCAGCAACTATAGTATGAATAATTAAGCCACAAATTATTCATTCCACTTTAAACTAAAAATAATATGGAAAACAAAGACATCTATCCCCAGGGAGTTTTTTGTTTGCTCCAGAACTATTCATGCCACCACTAAGGGGATTGAAGTGCTAATGTGTGGGAAAATTGAGACGATTGTCCTTCATAGAGAGAGACATGGTGAAGTTTATTGTTTCTCTTTCTCAACTCATTGTCAGGTCAATTCACTGACACATGTTACAGACCACATCACAGACTCCATATAATGGAGTCTAGTAAGATTATATATAGCCCTGCGTACAGTGCTGTGTGTACGGTGACGCGTTCGGTTGATAGATGTCCCCACCACAGCCCTGCGTACCTCCATAGACAAAGTCCGGGAGCGCACCGTAATTGGTGCGCAAGTTAAAAATAAGTAGTTTCCCAGCCGAAATCGGTTGAAATGACGATAGTTATCCGTAACAACCATTACAAAGTTATCTGAAACTGAACTGTCTTTAAAAAGCGACTAGTAAAGACGGACAAAATGTAAACGCGTTGGTACCTGAAGAATTATCCACCAAACGCCGCCATTTTTAATTTCATTCACGCAAGAGAATGTGTTTGTTTTTAGGGCAAAGTAGCTGATTTCATCCACAATTGGACTCCGAACTGGGAGTTCTGGATATATCTGGTGATCGATCATCATGTTTGGTACCTGGGCATGTTATTTCATTAAAAAATTTATATTTTTTAAAGTCTCGGACTTTGTCTATGGAGGTACGCAGGGCTGTGGTGGGGACATCTATCAACCGAATGCGTCCCTGTACACACAGCACTGTATGCAGGGCTAGATTATATATAGAGCAAATAGACATTCAGGATTTTGATTATGGATTACCTTACACCCATTACAGAACACAGTTGTAGTTTGAAAAGCAATGCTGTATCACACTTAATTTTTAGCTGGGATTTATTTTGGCTTAGAGCCAGAATAAGATCAATTTAACATGCAATTTAACCTTTTCACAATCATTTCCCTCTTTTCATCTGAGTTCACAAAGTAGTCCCGTTTATAGTCTGCATTTCATTTCAGAAAATTTTTGAGTAAAACAGAAAATTGACTCAAATTCTGTCTGTCAGCACCAAAATCAGGGTTCATTTCCAGAAATATTGAAGAAAAAAAGTAGAGAAGTGGAGAAAAATGTGGGTGAGAAAGTCTGGTGGTGAAAAGGTTGAACAGAGAATGTATTTTTCTTTCACAAACACAGATTTATGTGTGAACAATAATAAATCATACCTAATATACATACCAATGGGATTTGATTTCTTCTCTAAAATTGCTTTTATTGCACCAGTGTTCACTTTCTTGACATCCTTTTTAGGCGGTGGCACAATAGTACTGTATCTTTTGATATGAACAAGCTTTACAAGAGAAGAAAATTTGCAATTATTATTAATAAAAACTAAATTTTGTGAATTTTAATTAACTAAGCACTGTCACATGTTCCTTGATGATGAAACTATGCTGACTTTGCATTATAATTACAACACGTACATTATTGTCACCGAAGACACCAAACAGCAATGGCCAATCACCATAACTGCTGCATATTTTTTTTTAAATGACAAAGTATGGGTCTATTCTAACACACTAATATAGAGATGGGCACACAGTGGTGACCGACATCCAGCAATTGGTGTAACACCAAAATATATTTTAAAAGACACAGACAGCAACAGCTGATTCGACTCTCGAGCGCCTGTGGATTTGATTGTAGATTTTGAGAACATATTTTTTGAATGACGGAAATACGTTACCTTTTTTTCAGCTTGTTTTTGATTAGTGGCCGCAAATGACATCAACTGGTTGAAGTCCATTTTGCATCATTTCAATCGTTAGTTGGAATAAAAAAATCTATTGTCGAAAAGGTCGAAAATCCATATTGAGAGGAGCCACACAGCAACACAAGTACATCAGGCAGCCATGTTGTCCTAATTATGCATGACGTCATTATCAGGTTTACAGCTTCGTGACCTAATCGGTCGTTCTCGTAAATATTCGGAATTTCCGAAGCAGGGTTTTCGATCCCGTAATGCATAGCGGTTCTTTAAAAAGAGGCGCGTCTGATCCAAGATGGCGGATGGTTCCCTTGAAAGTAAGTTGGAATTTATTGTGTTTGTTTCACAGAAAAACAACGCAACACCACGTGTAAAAACTGTGTTGTTTATGAAAGCAGCAATACGAATGTCACTAGAGTACAAGCCTCGCCGGAACGTTGCTCTAACAATCACAATCTGGATATTTTGCTCAGCTAAAATAAATGATTTCTCCAAAAGCACATACACTGTGATTAAAATACGAGTTCAACCCGAAACAAACACTACTGAGGTCGCGCTGACCCAGGGCGTTGACCTATATACGTCTTGTCTCTATGGTAGTATGTAGCCCTGAGTACAGTCCTGTAGGTTGGCCTCCTTCCGTTGATCATTCGGCCCCCACAGTCCTGAGAAGTCGCATAGACCGGGGATTCGACACCCGCCTACAAATTTATGGCGGAGAACCGTTCTGCAGTTTTCATGATTGTAACCAGCTAAAACATCTATCGACTAATCTAGCGATTACAAATACCTTTTTTGTGGCCGAAAAATGAACCTACAGCACTGGAACGTTGGCGAAAGCAAGTTTTACGCAACGAAACAACGTTTTGTTTATGAATGCGTCAAGAACAAGATGGCGGCGTATATTTTCGGTTGACGTTGGAAAATGTCGATTCTATCGACCCTAGTGGGAAATCTTATGTAATTTCGCTTCCAGTTAAGGTATTTAGAATAGTTAGACGTATCGACCTGCTTATTTTTTAACTGCAAAGCTGAATGCCTCTTAAATCGCCCGATACACTCTTTCACAATAGTGTCGAATCCCCGGTCTATGCGACTTCTCAGGACTGTGAGGGCCGAATGATCAACGGAAGGAGGCCAACCTACAGGACTGTACTCAGGGCTAGGTAGTATGTAGAAAATTATGTACGTTTCACCGGCTTTGCGTGCTTGTTAGTTTCGCGTGTGATTGTAATACTACGACATTCTGTAAAGTAAATGTCAATAAAGCCTAAAGGCCGGGAATACAAACTTGCCGTAATATTTGTTATGGTGTTTTTTTAGTAATTATATTACAGACAATGGAAACAAATCTTTGTTACTGAGTACTGATATACTGAGTAGCGATATATTATTGGTGTTGTTACTGTTTGCCCAATCTGTACTGAACATTTGTCAGTAAATAATTTGCAAATCCACTTGTAGGAAAGTTTATTAAAATCTGATAAATATAATTTTGGGTGTTAACATTTGGTGTAGGACAGAGTTGCCATAGGAATACCATTTGTAATTTTCATTATATTGTAAGTTAGATTAGGCATGCATGTAGTGTTTTGAGTAACTGTTTTGGTTAAGTTTCAGTATGGTACTAGTACAGTATGACGTTTGAGATGTGGTTAAAATCAGTGTCGTATTCAAAATAGTGATATGTATCATATTAGGTTTGAAATCACTCCACTCTTCTGAAACAATATTTTTAGATGTATGTGAATATATTCTCTCCAATATGGTAACAGAAAAATGACAAATGTGATCTATATTGACCTTTCCAAAGATTACAGTCAACCATGTCCTACTGCTAGATAAACTGCGAAAGTTTGAAATAAAAGGTCACCAGCTTGATTGGATGACAAATTATATGACAGATCATACTATCATACTCTGTGTATCTGTTGCCAAGTTACATAGTTTTATATGCTGATTATCCTGCTTTGTTTTATATAGCAGATGAATGTTAATCCAATTCAATGATCCTTAGTGGCTTTTCAAAAATCGGTGAATCGATTTATATAAATAGATTTAAACAAAATCTATGATTTTCGGTACTCATCAGCATCTTAGATTACGAGTTGAACATTTTGATATTCAGAACAACGATTTCAACATAAATTTTCTTAACAGTGTTTAATACCCATGAGTTATTTTGAATCAGTACCTACCAGTTAATTGGGTTGTTTGGAAACATTACTATCCAAGAGCCATTGGAGAATTTAGAGATTTATAGAACATTTTTTTAAATCATGGCTCAAATTTTGTTTGTTGGCTCCAAAATTATCCAGATATATTGAAGAAAAAAATAGAGAAAAATTTGGGCGAGAAAGTCTGGTGGTGGAAAGATTAAGGTACTAATCACATATTTTGAAGTGGCATGGGCCAGTAAGATGTAAGTGAAGAATAAAATATGCAAAAACCAGAGTTTTTCTTTTCAAATGTCAGTTTTTGAGTTTTCACCAAAGTGTGTTTCATTCAGTTTTTAGAATGTGTAAATTTAACAAAAATCACTGTGACTGTTTTTTCATACACTACATCCACCGTCTGAAAAAAGTGAAAGAGTTTGATCAGTACTCATGATTGATCATTTTAATGTCTGGATTAGAACAAAAATACACTAATTTGTATGTTGCTGCACATCTTCGCCAGCCAAGGACCATTTATTCAGCCACGGCCTCAACATTAACCTTTGGCAGAATTCACCCTGATTCACTGTATGTCGTATGTCAAACGATCAAAGATTTACTTTGGCTCATTTGCATCTCCCAATCAGAACTCATGATAGAAACAACATCAATTTTATGAATAATAATGATACAGCAATGTTGATTGGTGGCACCAGCTCCTTGGAGCGTGTGAAATACAGCTTTTCCTAACGCGATCACGCACAGGTTTGTGGGCTGGTTCTGAATGGCCGGTTTTAGTAAAACTGCGTTTTGATGTAAGGTTGCTGCATTGATTACCATACTTCCCCGAGCATAAGCCCTTCCTCGAGTATAAGCCTACCCCTCTGTCTGTACGACAAAGAATTTTGATTGGTTAACGAAAGACGTGACCTGTTAGGTGAAAAATAGTTGTTCAGGTCAAATTATGATGAAACAGCATGGCGGAAATTGCTTTGTATCAAGAGTTTGCGTACGATTGAAAACATTCCACAACGAAGATAATGATAAAGATCTTGTCTTTGACTGTTTCCCCACAGACCCTACCCATTTTGCACCTAAATTCAGACGGTATGTAAACCGTATTGTAATAAAATGTGTGTATTTTTATGTTTGTTTCTTCATTGTAAAAAGTGTCGTTGAAATCAATGACTACTTGGGCTTATACTTGGGGAAGTACGGTATTTACATAAGACTGCTAAAGGTTAAAGGTTTCAATGTATAATTATTTTTCTTTGCTTGTTCAAAGGTAGTTCAGCGGAGGCTCTGATGAGCCTGAAATGTGCTGGGAAAAATTCACCAAGTCCTTATAAACGGGTATGTTTCACATAAATATTAATGGGCAGGTATTCTTCTGCTCTTTCTCACTAGGTATTTAGTTTTTCTGCATAGTAGGACCTCTCAAATGTGTTTGTTCCCACATTTTTAAGCAGTATACTGCAAAGTTTGCACAAAGACAACATGGCGATCATATCAGCTGATACAGACTACCGAGTGTATAATTGTCATAAAATTGTGTACTTTTTTCCTACCATTTTCCTGCAGTAATACTTGAAATACCAGCATGAAATGACAATGAAAAATGTTTTGTGCTGTTCCATCGTTTACATACAGTAACAGTATTCTATTTTCGTCACTCGCTATACTACTTTGGTGTTCATTGTAAACGACGAAAAGTGTTTGACTATGACTTCAACAATTTTGAAAGTATCAATATTCAGGGCTCGAAATTAACTTTTTTTTTGGGTAGTCCATCTGGGCTACCCCTTTTTAAATCTGGTAGCCCAAGATCAATCACTGGTAGCCCAATATTTTTAAAGCAGTATTTATGCCGTAAAAAAAAAAAAGAATATTTTTTTTCTATAAACAAATGTCATGTTCAGTAAATCTTTTTGACAGGTAGATATTGTTTTATATATTTGAATGTACCGGTACTAATTTCCTATAGACAGGAGAAGCTAACTGAAATAAAGAGTTCATGTTTTATAGTTTCACTGCTTTCACTCATTGTGCATTGTGAAATACTGCAAATTCCAAATTCAAAGTTTTAATGTTACAGTATTCAATTTTATTGTCACAAAACTTAAATTGCCACAAAAAATTGTCTTGATTGTATGGTATAATACCTCATATAGGTACCACTTTGATACATTTTCATTTCTGTCTGGAGCTAATTTGAGGTCACATTTTGGCAACTTTGTTGCAAATGGCGCTTAATTGAGGTCAGTCATTTTTCACACACTCAGAACTAACACTACGGTAACGTAATCCTGTCTATACAATATTTTGGCGTATTTTGTACATTTAAATCATTCCGGACGCCTAATATAGTATAATTTAAATTTTACCGTAGTCATTGACGCCTATTCAAGAGTATTATTTTTATCGTGCCTAGCGTGAATGGGTAAGCTTCGTTTCGACAATGAGCTGTTATCACTATAAACAATCATAAATTATTCTTCAAATGCTCAGTTTATCTTTTGAAAAGAACTAATTTTTTGTTTTAAAAAAAATCATGCCGTGTTCCCATCTAAATCCAAGCCAAAAGATCGTACTACAATATTGGCAAATCTCTTCCGTGTTGCGTCAATAACATAAACATATTTAAATGAGCTATGAGCACGTTGGCATCATCCACCATTTTGATTGGTTAATTTGCGATTATCAGGTCAAAGAACTCTGTCCCAGGTCAAAGCATGGCGAATATTCTCCAGCATCGAGTGTTTAATATGCGTCCGGAATCATTCACTTATATTTCATTACAATTCAACGAATTTATTTTTTATACGTTAATATAATCACTACTGAGTAATAATAAAAAATTGGTCGCGCGAAATAATTAATTAAATCACACAACAAGCGGGAAGGACAATTCATTGTTGCCTCGGCAAGTTGCTTAACGCGACACCCTGCCACACACGCACTCCAGAAACTCAGTGCGAGCTATTCCAACTTACGTACGCATACCCGAAGAAGGTAATATTTTTTAAATATAAGGACGCACAATTTTAAACGAAATATATGGGAGGGTGATTGTTATTTGTATCAGCAAGCTAGTTGGCGTGTCACCGTCAAATACATGCACAGGCTATCATTAAAAGAATTTAATGGGCAGTGAGGAAAGGGGAGTATTTTTTAAGGGCGCGTGTAGTAGGCGGGCAATCGGGCGTCCTAGAGTAAACACTGTCTCATCCCGGATTTTTGGTAGCCCAGTTGGGCTACCGAATTTGAAAAGTGGTAGCCCCAAGAAAGAAACTGGTAGTCTGTGGACGCGGGGCTACCGCTAATTTCGAGCCCTGAATATTGGTGACGAAGTTTTAGAAACAAGTGCAGATGTAACTTCTTTCAAAGTGGTAAATTCTATTGTTTTCAATGTTAGATATAATATTACCATTGGCTACACTACATGTACATTGAGAAAATACTGATTAACTGTATCATGTTTCTTTTTATCACAGCCATGTCGAGATCGAAAGAGAAATCGCCGCCTTGATGATTATGCAGATATGACATCATCTGCAACAAGATCACCAAGAAAACCAACCAAAATTAGCCTAGCATCCTCCTCACCAGTAAGTATTTTATCTGTAAATGTATAAGGCCTTAGTTTTTTTAGAAGAACTAAAAATTCATGGAGGCAATTGTTAGATTGCTTGATGCCGTTCAGAATTGTCTATTACTTTTATTACTATAGTAGATTGAGGCCTTTTGTTTTCAAGATTGACTGCCCCCCCCCCCCCCAAAAAAAAAAAACACACAAGATAAAGCCTTGTTTGTAATAAAGCAGATGAATAAATGAACAGGATGTACAAAGCGTACATTAATTAATTATTTTAATACCAATTTTTATTAATTTCTAATTAGACAGCTTTGAGGTTTATTGCTTGTCAGTGTAAAAATGAAAGGGAGTAATACTACAAATGGGCATACAGATGTTCATCTTCTGAAATGATTCTTATTACAAGCTTCCCATTTCAACTTGATATTGGTACTTGACCTTGGATATCAGCATCTATAGTGCAGTGATACTAATGTTCAATGAACATCAGCACTTTGCTTGTTTTTTTTTTAAATTTTCTAATTTTGTTCAATTATTTCAGACAAATGCCCAAGTGTTTTCTGTTGAATTCACTGTTTTACACCTAAAATATGGCAAACAATTGGAAATGTATCATGGCGCTAGTTGTCAATTTGGACTAAATGTCCTAAGCAAATTTTGAGACAACTGAACCCTGAAGTGCTTGAGAAATATTATGTTATTAAATTATGTGTTTGTTTCCTGTTGTCTTCAAATGTACTTTACTAGATCTACATGTAGGATACAAATCATGCTTTCGTTGTTTGGTAATTAAAAGAAATACAAATAAGATTGACTAAGGAGAAACTTTTCTGTCAATTAAATAGTGTTTTTTTATTTACTGGATGCTAAAAACATTACATTGTACTGCAACATGCAAGTCTTATTTAAGAAGAAAAGCAGCTTGTTAGTTGACATGTTTTTTCAAAACATTAAATTCTGTCTTGTATATACTCAACTGAAAAAATGTGCAATTGTATGTGGTCATATATGAACTCAAGTTTGGCCTGTCAAATGGATGCCATGCTCACTGAAGGTCTACGGTTTTTTCTTGTGTTTATAGAGAATAGGTTACAATCATTCTAATCTCTCAATCATAACTGGCACACATATGTAGTTGCATTTGTCTCGGGAGGGGGGGGGATAAATTTGATTTAAATTAAACAATGTGGTAATGGTTTACAATGCTGAATAATAAGGCCCTGTTTTGTAAAATGTAATAAATGACTAGTACATGTAATAAAAAGTAGCTTTAAAACTTTTTCATTAAATTATTTAGTTCAAATAAACTACATAATATTAGTCATATGCCATACACATGTACCGTAAATGCTATAGAGCATGGTTGTATTTAAAGGTATTGTTGTGTAATTTTCAGTTCAATATTTATCTTCAAATGTTGTCAGGTCATTCATATTATGGTATCTCTGCAAGATATAATAATATGAATATTGTTTTTTTCAGCGCTTACCAACCCCAATGAGTACACCTGATAAAAGAGCTGCTCAAAAGATTGGTTCTAGATTAAAAAATTTATTAAAGTTGCCTAAAGCCTATAAGTGGTGTATATATGAATGGTTCTATTCCAATGTCGATAGGTAAGAATTGAGAACTACAGGGCTGTCATAACAAACATATATACTAGGCTAACAAAGTATTAATTTTTGTTTATCATTCAATTTTTTCTGTGAATTATGTGAAAATAAAACTATCCAAATATTTTTTACTTTGACATTATTCATGTGATGAGGTCTATTTATGTTTCCTTCAGTTCAGTGAACTCCACTCATGAGCTGACGACATGCTAGCCTCTTTGATTCGATACCACTTGACGTTGCTTTTGAAAATTCTTTCATAGGTAATTTAGAAAATTGTTGAACGTGATACTTCAGAATTCTTTGATAAAAACCTTAGTTGTAAATACCTTTATAGCATTTGATGAATAGATGCCATAAAAAAAAATTGCTGGTAACTTATGCAAGACAATTAGCAACATGCATTGACTATATTATTATAAGATATTAAATTTTGCTGTTTGTGATGTCTTTCAAAACAGCTTAGTTGTTTCATAATTTGTACAAAACTCCAGAATGGCTGCACTTTAAACGTACATCATGTTATCCTGGTTTGTGTTTTTATTTCATTTCTGTGTATCTCTTGCAGGCCTCTCTTTGAAGGAGAGAATGATTTTTGTGTGTGCTTAAGAGAAAACTTCCCTCAACTTAAAACCAGAAAGTTGAGTAGAACGCAGTGGGCAATGATTCGAAGACTGATGGGTAAACCAAGAAGGTTTGTATCTAAAGTCATGTGCTCATATCATATTTCTTTCATGGGCCAATAGCCTGTCATTGTCTGCCAAAACTAAATATTTGGAAAGTTTATATGCATCATCAAGTTCAAGCTTATACCTAAAAAACTGTTTTGATTTTTTCACAGGAGAGAGAGAGAGAAACCAAATTTTTCAAGACATTGATAGTCAATTCAGTTTAGCAAAATGGATTCAAATTTGAATAAAAGAATATACATGTATTAGTATTTTTTTAATTTTACCCATCTTATTTATTTGTATTATAGATGTTCACCTGCATTTTTTGCTGAGGAGAGATCAGCATTGGCTGCTAAAAGGCAAAAAGTACGTCTTTTACAGCAACGGAAAGTCAGTGATTTATCCGATATTAAGGATCTACCTGATGAGATTCCATTACCTTTAGTTATAGGTACCAAAGTTACAGGTAAGAAATCATTTCATTTAAAACCCAGTTTCATTTCACTGAGTAAAAGTAGACCTAATTTTCTTTTAGTATTCGTATTTTAGTGGAAAAATACAATTAAAATTGCATATAACTGAAACAATCAGGATCACTTGCGGCCTGTGGTGTCCCACGAAACTCTTAACTGGGCTACATATGTAATCAATTAGGGAGTAAAGGGTGGTGGTTGTCGCGTATGGGACTCGTATGAACAAAGATGACAACTTTGAGTGTTGCACAGACCAACGAGTACAAACTTAAATGTTACTAAGATTGAACTATGTAATTTCCATGATCATTGTAGAAGGTATTGAAGGAGTCTGCAATTAGTGCATGTTGCGCACAGATTTGTATTTGCAATTGTATTTGCAATTTCCGTCAGAAGAGAACATTGGATTGTGGGAAAATCTGTTTATCAACGCAAATGTTGCAATGGCTCAGCGCAACGACCACTGCCCTTTAATCATGCATGTACATTACTGTGTAGATCATGTGATAATCTAATTGTTATCAAAGACTAGACAAGAAATAGGTAGAATGCTTTCAGGTTTGAATTTCAATATTCAACTGGCACTTGAAGAATTTGTTAGAATTTAGATCAAGTGGAACATCTCAGCAAATGCCTTCATGGGCTCTGTAAGTTTACATGTATTTTAAGGTTAGTTTAGACGGATTTTGGACAGACTTTACCACTAACCTGTGAATGATGAAGACAGTGTACATAACAATGGATTTTCATCAACTTTGCTAGTCAAAGAAATTATAGTATTACAACACTTTCCAACTGCAGTGTACTGTCAACTACTTTACTTTCGCTGAAAGGGTGATTTAGTGAAAATAAATTCTAGCGAATATACCTTTTTCCTTTATTTTATGTAAAATATCTAATCAAAAATCAGTTAAAATAAATTCCATACAAAACAGCAAAAATTAATTACAGCACTTATACTCTCTTGGCATTCATTTGTATATACTCCAAAACACTGAGACCACAGGGATAAGCAACTGATATTTTGTTTGATATGATCTGATCTGATTTTGAACACTCAACATGCAAGTATTAGTTACTCGGATAAAATGTTAGGAATGCTTATCGTTGAACCAATTTTAAAGCTGAAAGATCCAAACAAGAACAATTCTATGCAATAGTATATGAACAGTAGTACATAAATTATATTATATTATATTAAAATGATATGTGATCAAATGAGTTACATGAAAGGGTTCTGTTTGTATCTAGGTCGGTTGCGGCATCCACAGGATGGTTTATTTACTGGTCAGATAGATGCTGTAGATACACAGAATGCCACATATAGGGTTACTTTTGATAGAGCTGGTCTTGGAACACACACTGTTAATGATGTGGAAGTCTTGGTAAGTGATAATAATTGTGGCATACTTTCTGTTAATGATTGTAAATATAAATCTCACAGAAACATGTATTTATATAATTGTACCACTGTTTGCCATTTTATGGCCACTGTTATATATGCCTCAAATTACATCTGACCATTAACCAATTGCATTTGGCAACTCTTGCTTTCTTGACTTGATTTATTTTTCACTTCATGTTTTGATTTTGTACTGAACATGGGGATTTTTTATAGTACACTCAAGTTCCAAATAAATGTACCCCCCGGACAAAACTTCAAAATCCAATAAACATACTTTCTGGAATAAACATACCCCACCAGTAAATTATTCTAAAACGTGCTCTTACTGGTGTATATACAAACTTTTCACTGTCCCTTGTAATTAGGAATATAAATGGACAATATACTTGCAATATATTTCAAATCTCTGTTTGCCAGGCCGCAAGCTCTAATCATATAGCAAACCAATCACGACCCGAGTCGGCCTGGCTGAGAAACTTCCTAGCCAATCATTATAATGGTGACGTATTCCGCGAAATTTGATCAGTTGCAAGGATAATACTTTTCCCGGTTTGTGTCGTTGGCGGAAAAAGCAAGATAACCGTTTAATCTTTCAATCTTTCAAATAGGCGTCACTCTAATTTAGGCATCAAGGTGGAGTGAAAAGGCTTAATTTGGTTCTACAATAGGCGTCACAAATTCTTGAAAAATTATAGTCAATCAAAAATTTTTCATATGATAACAAAAAAATACTCAGTATATTTAATATGTATTAATTTTTACCTTGCCCGTACCATCAAAGATGGAAGGGAAAGATATATTAAGGGAAACATTTTGTCCGGCGTTGTTGTTGTTGTTGTTGTTGTTGTTGTCGTCGTCGTCGTTAATAAATGTTATTGTGTGCATAATAACTTTACTAATTCTATTCCAAACTTCATCAAACTTGGTCACCTTATTCATCAGTATAAAGTCTTCCCTGAGTTTGAACAACAGATGTCCTGTATGAAAATATCATGCAAAAATTGAGAAAAACTGATAAAATATTTTGACTGTTTCTACTTGACTGATCACTGGTGATGCACATCAAAGGTCACTGATCTCAGTGGAAATATGCATTGTTGTATGCGTTCAATGAAGCAAATGATTTATCTTGTAATAATATCCTTGGTAATGTATCTCAGAATCCCATACTGGATTTAAAAACCAACTCATGGAGAGATTGCACAGTCTGATACACATTTGCAAACCTACCAATAAAATCTTTACAGAAAACAAGGTGTCAGAAAATCAATATAAGCACTCCTATGAACTGGGTGCCAAACTTTGATCAAGATCTGAAGCTAATAGAAAATCTGTTTAGTTCAAAGTTATCAAATCAAAAACAATACATAAAAAATACATAAAAAGCAAAACATTTCATCCACATTTTAAAAAGAAAATTGTTCTAAAATATATGTATTCTGTATTTGACAAACAGTTCATTCGACAAATGAAAACTCACAGGAATATGTTTCAGCTATTGGAACAGAATGATAGAGTTTTTATAATACTGGTTTAACCCTTAAGTCACGATGTACGAGAATACTCGTAATAGCGCGTCTGAATCCCACAGCGAAGTACGAGAATAATCGTAAACGACCCTCTGAGAAATTGCGTTGTTTTGAATGACGTATATGTGGAGTACATCATCAATAAAGGCGAAAAACGTATGAAATAAACTTTGACCTGTGTATATGTGTGTGTTATTCTTGCCTCACCCGGGGATTCCCCGCCTAATATGCAAATTGCATGTACAAATTCCATAGCTCGACCGCTAACTTTGAATGTTTGACTAGCAACGCAATCAAAATGGCGACGCCAAATTTGCATTTCAATGACCCTGAAATACAAGCTGTATGGGACGAAATATTTGCAGATTCTGATTCTGAATACGAATTTGAAGGTTTTACTGCGAAAGAGATCGATTTTGGTGATATTCCGAATGATGATACCGAGTGGGAGATTCAAAATTCTGGAGTGGAAGTTGCCGACGATACTCGTCTTGGCTGGTCATCGAAAGCAAGTGGCGACGACATTTTGGTACCGCCGTTCACCGGTGTTCCGGGACTCAATGTTCATTTGCCGGAAAACGCAACCGCATTAGATTTTGTCAAGTTATTTCTTAAAGATGAGGACATTATCTGCATTGTTGAGCAGACAAATGCTTACGCAAATGGTCATCTTGCATGCAACGATGAAAACCTGGAACCGCACTCCAGCCTCCGGAAGTGGAAGAATGTAAACATAGACGAGATGAAGATTTTTCTTGCCATGACAATCGCTATGTCGATGCTCCATAAGAACGATCTTGATGATTATTGGAGCCTAAATTCGATAATTTCGACGCCTTTTTATCGTAGCATGATGCCAAGGGATAGATTCGAGCTCATTTTAAAATTTCTGCACTTCAATGATAATGATGCCTACGTCGTTCGCGGTGAAGCCGGATATAACCCTCTTTTCAAAATCCGACCTCTGTATGACACCATAACACGCCGTTTGTCGGAAGTTTATACGTGTGAGCAGTGTATCAGTCTTGATGAAGGAATGGTGCCATGGAGAGGGAATATTCACTTCAGGCAGTACATTCCAAGTAAACCAGATCGTTTTGGTTTGAAATCATACATGGTGTCAGAATCATCAAGTGGGTACACTTCTGTTTTTGATATATATACTGGGAAAAATTACACCCCTAACCCCGATACAATAGAAAGTGAAAATGAAGGCCATACTTTCAATGTAGTAATGGGGCTGATGAGAAAAGGTAGTTTGCTGAACAAGGGATACAAACTGTACACGGACAATTACTACACCAGTCCTACGCTTATTGACCATCTAAAAGCTGAAGATACAATGTTAGTTGGTACAGCTAGAATGAATAGAAAAGAAATGCCTGCAGCCCTGAAATTGCCATTGCGACAAGGTGAAGTCATTTATCGTCAGAGAAATGGAGTCTTGGCGATGAAATGGAAAGACAAGCATGATGTCACTATGTTGTCATCAGTACACATGCCAATTTGGAAATTTGTTGGCCTATCCAGGGGATCCGGAGAACCAATTGTGAAGCCTTTGTGTGTTGTTGATTACAACAAAAATATGGGAGGTGTGGATCTTTCAGACCAGATGATCAGATCGTACACAATGCATCGCCGACGTTCAAAGTGGTATATCAAGCTTTTTTTTTCACATGATAGCTCTTCTTGTCACTGATGCCTACATCCTTCACAGGAAGTTCAGTGCCAAGAAGCTAACTCACGCTAAATTTCGTTTATCCATTGTTCATGATCTTGTTTCTAGTGCAACCACTGCACCCATCCCAGCACCGAAAGGGCGAAGATCAGTTGGTCAGCCACTAAGACAACTCGAAGAACGCCACTTCCCCTCACCCATCCCAGCTTTCCCTGGTAGTAAAAAACAAAACCCAACTCGCCAGTGTGTAGTTCACAGAGCCTACTACAAAAAGCATCAAGATGGCAAGCGTCCACAAGAGAGTCGCGTGTGGTGCCGCAAGTGTGAAGTCGCCTTATGTACATACCCATGCTTTGAGATTTATCACAGCAGACGTCACTTTGATGCAGTTGATCCAACAGATTTCCATTGTGATACCTAATTCGTTACTCACTTTAAGTCTTAGTATTGTGTGCATCTGTGGTCTGAATTGTTATTGAATAATTTCTATTTAGAAATTTTGTCTTGACTTACCTGCAATTCTCTAATTTTCACTACTGCATGCTGAAGCTCATTAGCTTGTTTATTATATATACACATATTTGAAAACACAAGCAACTACTACAAATAAATTGATCTAGTTGCAATTGTAAATAAATAATTATCCATGATTGCTTTTCACAGCTTTCGTAAACAAAATGGAGATTTTCCCCCTAAATTGCGATGTATTAAATGCTTACAGCTCTTGCATTCAAATGTGTTTTTCATCAAACAGCTGTTGTTGGTGCTAATGGGTATGCTAATGATATGCAAATTTATTTATTACAATGCAATTTTTGTTATCAAAATATCACATTCTTCATATAATATATTTACAGTTCTGTTCAATATTTTATATATTTTACTTCCATGAGTTTTTTTCGTGGACATTTACATAATTTCTGTCTTAATTTTTTTTTACCAAAAACAATCATTATTACATCAAAATAAAGTCCCAAATTTGTGTAAATTACATCAATAAGGAGTGGCAACTGTTTGATGATCACAAACTGCAAATCCAAGTGTTGGTTATTTCATTCACTATTACGACTTATTTAGGTAGTCTTTTTTATAAAATGTCATTCATTGGTGCTAAATGATATGCAAATGATATGCTAATTTGTGTATATATGGTCCGAATTTTTTTTTCTAAATGCATACTTTCAGAATATCAACAAATTCCTCAGATAAATGATAGCCATCTGACTTATAAATATTAAATAATAGAAGAATAATATTTTTATTTAAATTTTACTAAAACTGTTGTTTTTATACCCAAAATGTATACCACAAAATCTATAAGTGGTCATAACAATACAATATTATGAAAGATTGTTTTTTCTAGATATGTTTACATATCACATTATTGACTTTTGCATGGCAAATAAAAAAGTTACGATTATTGAATCCACAGTGACTGTCTTATTTTTTTTGAAAAGAATGCAGTGGGGGGAACGTTATGGTCAGATAAATTGAAGCATGTTAAGGGTTAAAACGCACTTCAAAGATTGCAGTGTTTGAAGATGTAGATTTTCAGTACTGTTGACTTCTCCTTTCACTGGACACCAACTAACTATTTAAGTTGATTTGCATTCAAAGCAGAGCTTGCAACATGATAGCTATTCATAAAGGGTGTTTTTTTCTTTACTTTTCATATAATACAGTAGTAGTCACACAATGAGGCAGTTCATATTTGTCTCAGTGAATCATTAATTTTTGACAGACACCTGTACAAAATACTTGGATAAAAGCCAGCTAAGATTTTCTGTTATCTTGCATGTTTTATGAATCTATTCACGTCTAAATGCAGCACTTTTTTTTTTGCGATGAGGCATTTGTTTTTATACTAAAATATCTGAATCACTTTGAATAAAACTGGAAAATATGTCCCTTAAAATAATTAAACAAATAAGGCACCAATGTTTTTGTAAGATATTTACATCTTTAAAGGACATTCGGTAGACTGATTCCCCACTGTTGGTTCAACCCCAAAACTTGTTTGTACTCAAAATTAATTATGACAATGCATATTTATATTGAAACAAAATATGTTAAAGGGAGTTGTATTATATAACAAAGGGCAAGGTCACCAGAGTTCAACCATGTTTTTATTTTGTTGGTAACGAAAAGTATATTCTAAAAGAAGTTTTGAATAAAAACACATTGCTTAGTAGCAAATGATCATGGTACAGTAGCGCAATCCGGTCATGCTGCATTTCACAAGTGAATAACTTGTTTTTGAAGTTATTATACTAGTGATTATAATAACATAAAAAAAAAAATGTGTTGAATTGTAAAAGTAAAATTCAACTTCATCGTAAGTGAATGATTTTGGTCACATGTAAACGCTTGATGTTTTTCTATGCACATGACCTGAAACTGTTTATTGACCTGATAGGTCAAGATGAAAAATTAACCAATCAAAATGCTCGATGGTCCCAACATGTTCAAATTAGCATAGCTCATTTAAATATGTGAATGACAGTTCAGCGACTGCTTGGTGAATCAAACGTGGAAGAGGTTTACCGATGTTGATTTTTTTTTTAAATCAAGAAATTTTTTTTTAAATCTGCCTGATTATAAAAATAAAAGTACCGTCCCAAATAAGAATGTATTGGGTGGAATTTTTTCTGGGAAAAAAAATAAACGTACCAGTACATTTATTTGGAACCTGAGAGTAGGCATCCATTTGAAAGTTAATGAAATGTTATTCTTTAGCTAATAAGTAGACAACACATTCATCAATATCCACAGAGCACTTGTATGCCTACCTATTTCTGTGTCCTTAATTAAATGTAACCCTAATTTCGCGTACACACTGTAGTACATTGTATATCCAAAAGTAATCCAGGTTATGTATTGCTGTTGCAGGCAAATGAGCTTCAAGAAACCATGCCATTAGCAGCATTTATTCAAAAACAAAGACCCAGGTCAGCTTTTTTGACACCACCAAGGTAAAGGTTTATTGATATGTTACTACCACTGATTAGAGAATGCTACACATCCATTTCATTACTACAGTGTATAAATGTAATCTCATTAAAATTATAAAATTACTAGTGGTGAAAATAATGGTTTACACTAATGACTGTCTTGAATTTATCATGGGTGTTGAATTTCCATGGCTATGGCAAGATCCGCATACAAGATCCGTCAACTGCAATTTATGCTACGTTTATTTGCTACTGCAAGTTGATTGGTACCAACTTGTGATAGCCATTGCACAAATTAGTTACATAATGGTTATTTTTTGGTTATGGCATTTAAACTAGTCACAATTCTCACTCATAAACAATCATATAACAATGATTCATCTACTACTTTCAACCTTGATAAATGTTAGCCTTTATATTTGTCATTAGCATGGTTACACTAGCAATAAGATTATGTTACATTTCTGGCTGTGCTCATGTACAACTATATACAAGAATATTTGCGCCCCTTGCCCAGGGGAGCAAATCCTCTGGCAGCCATAAAATTCAGCTCATTGACCAGGGATCACATGTGGCCACAGTCTTCAACTGTGACCTGTCCGATAGTAATGTTGGCCCACTCCACACCCTGATACGGAGAACCCACTTTGTGGCGCTGCTGAATTGCAGTGCTCCCTCTCGCAGTTATTCTAGAAAACCCCTGTATATAGCTGTACTGTTGTCTATATTTTATATTGAAGCCATTAACATTTGAAGTACTATGTGTCATGTAATAATTGCAAGCTTCTTGCCAATAGAAAATTACTGAGCATTTCTGAAGATTACTTTGTGATTAAGTGTTCAGTTTCTTAGAGTGTCATCAAACAATCATACACCAGATTTTCTAATCAATGATTTGAAGATGATTGTGACACAAAATAAAGACCTCACTAAAACTTCTCATATTTTAGACTTCATCAAGCAGAAAGTTGGGTTAAGATCTTTTTATGACTTTCATGGGAGCTCTGTATAAAATGATTATTTTATTTATTTCGCTATGGTGTCTTGAGTCAACATAAAATATTACATACTTCCTACATATGTAGATTAGATAGAACCAGAATTTGAAGCACCATCATAGATTTGTTGTAGGTGATGACAATAACAATGAAATATGTCAAGTTTTGGCTAAGATAGTTTGCAAATGCCATAGCTATCAGATTTGCTCAATCAGCCCCAATTTAAATAACTTTTGCTGACAGTATAACTGTTGTGACCTTGTTGTTTTAGATTTTCAATGGGTCCTTTACAGTCTCCTCAGTTAGAACATGATCCAGTTTTAGGCACTTCACCATTGAGGAGTAGATTACAGGGACTAGATGGGGATACACTTGGTGGCTTTCCAGTCAAATTCCTTGTACTAGTGGTAAGTCATGTAATTATCACTTCACAATTTCTATTATCATTAACTGCTGTCTTTATGTTTGATTTTCTTGAGTATGAAGAGGGAAGAGGTTATTGCACCTGAAAACATGCTTAAGGGGTTAGCATACGTTCGCTGGTTCAATTTTTTGGCCTCAATTTACAGCCTGAAACATACATTTTACCCATGCATGTTATATACCATAATAAAGATCTTGTTTCAAACTTTGGAAATATGGCAATCTTTTTAAATTATGCAAATACCAAGTCACGTGATCACAAGAATACGCGAAAATGGAGTAAAACGGTTAATGACGCAATTAATAATTAATTTGCAGCACGACTGAATATATTTTTTTATGTAAATATTATAGAGGGGTGCTTCATGTACAATGTTCTTCGTTTTTTTGCAACTATAATTTGTTTTTATGTAGCCTTATTTCAAATGTTTGGACGTTAATACCTGAGTAAAAACAACATGTCTCTATATAAAAATAAGCAAAAAATCAAAACGAAGGCAGACAGAAAAAAATCCAGGAACATTCCTCCAGTACTCTATATAGCGGTAAAGTTGACCAAAAATGGCGACGATCTGACCTTTCGTTTGTTAGAAATTGCGTAGTGAATCTGTAGAACTACGTAGAAATCAATTTCGAGATAAACGCAAAAAATGTCCAAGGTCAATGAATCTCAAACTAGGCCTAACAAATTTGAAAAATATAATAATAATATAATAATAATAATATAATAATTATTGAAACATGTCTGCCTAACGACCAGCTACTAAATAATGCCTTCTAATGTCGGGGCTAAATGTTATACGCGTTAAAGACAGGATGAAATATGTTTTGAAATCTCAGAACGGCCCTGCCGTGTGTCAACCGACAATGTGATGACTTCCCGCGAAAGTGACGTAGTGATTTGCATATTACTAATATGGTGTGGAGGCGGAGTTATTCCAAATAAAGAAAATGGTTTAAGCCATGTGCACAAGATATTTTCAAGTTTGTTTTGATTACTGTTCACTGTAAAACTGATAGCCGCGTGGTACGTCGTAGCAAGCGTGCGAACACGGTTTCTTTTTTAGTAACCGTGGTGCGAACAAGAGCAATGATTTCGCCTTTTTTTGCTCGTTTTTGTGACCGCTTGTTGAATTCGACTGGACAATTTCCGCTTTATTTTCGATCGCAAAAACCCCGAATATCACTGCCCGCTCGCTCGCTCGCAGAAAATTTCCAAGGTTCACATTGTCTTATAATTGTCTTACTGGTTTTTATAAATGTTGAACAGCCGACAAAAGTTCAAATACTTTTCGTTTTAACTATCTATAATTATATGCACGCAATCTGACCCTTTGACTTCGATTTGGCTTGGATTGAATATTTTATTTTCAACAATATTCTGACGTGAAATACAAAATGTATTTCAACACAAGTACGACATGGTTTTCTTTCCCGATTGTTGAGTTTTCGCAATGTGTTTACGGTTTGTATAATTATTGTTGTTTTCCTCAAGGCGAACCCAAGCTGAATGACCATGAAGCTAAATGGCAGTTCCATGCATGGGCTGAGTGAAAGAAAATATTTAATCTAAGCCTAAAATAAAACCTAATATTACACCTCTTTGTGTATTTGTTAATTTTACATGTTTGTCATGACAGTATATCTAGAAAAATCGGCAGAGCTCCAGAAGGAGTACCTACACTTTATGCAATTTTTTTTTAAATTATGCTAATTTATTCATGACGTAGCAGTTTCTGTGCTCATGAATATTCATTAATTTGTGGGTCAATACATTTTTAAAGGGGCGATATATTATTTTTGGGGGAAGAGTTAGAAAGGGGGATTAGCAATCCTTAGGGGGTCAATACAAAAGAAGGGACCCATTTGGAGAGCAGCCATGCTCCTCGTGTCTGTTGTTGCACGTGACCTACAGCTGTCAACTGTGTTCGTTCTTCGACGACTTCAACTGGCTTCCATGTGGGGTAGTATTCTTGTGTTCTGTTTGACTTGAGTTTTTGAATCCGCTGTTTAAGTTTTTAACGTCTTTCATGTCTTTTGTAGGAGTGTCCAATCCGTGATTCGAACTTGCGATCTTTGAGTTCCCAGCGCACTGTCTTGTCCTCTGTACCACGAGTGTCTTCACACACGAGTTAGGATTTAAGTCCTATTCATAGGAGCACTGTCTTTACTAGCATTCAAAAATCTAACTAAACATACTGGATTCGAACCAGCGATCGCTCACATTGCTGACATAGTACAAATCAACTGAGCTATGTGGGTAGTAATGCAAATTAAATAATTTGTTGTCATATTTAGCTTTATTGCCAAATGGCGTTTGCGAGAAAAAGATGGGCAGGCAAGGGAATAGAACCCAGGTCCTCCGGATCACTATGCAGAGAACTGACCCACAAGACCACATTGGATTGACTGGATATGTTTGCATTTGATAAGACTATATAGTGTGTATATATATAGAAATACAACATATTTCTATTAGTGAGATACAATTGTCCAAAAAATTGCCAATTTTGTGTTTTTACTTGTGTAAACTATATGCATGCCATAACCCGTTAGTGTACATCTTGCCAATTGGGTGTTTGCCATTTGCGTTGCCCATACCTGACCCGACCCTAACCCTAATGTCAAGACACATTCCTGTTAATAATTCCGTTGCCCATACCTGACCCGACCCTAACCCTAATGCCAAGACACGTTCTTGTTTATAATTGCTCAATAATGATACTCTGTTGTGCACTGTCTGCGGGTAAGTTGCATTGATGTCAACTGATTAAACAAGTCGCATTTAAGTAATTTCCACTATTAACAAGTGGTTAAATTGTGACAATAAATGTGTGGACAAATATTTGAGATTAATTTTGGTGCAGACAACTCTCGTTTAATTATTTTACACCATTACAAGTTGTTAAATTGAGAGAATAAATGTCTCAACAAATATTAAATACTTAGTTTGATGTAAACAACTCACGTTTGATTAATTCCCACAATTACAGGTTGTTAAATTGAAAGAATAAATGTGCGGACAAATATTTTAGACTTATTTTTGTGTAGACATCTCTCGTTTGATTAATTCCCACAATTACATGTTGTTAAATTGAGAAAATAAATGTGCGGACAAATATTTTAGACTTATTTTGGTGTAGACAGCTCTCGTTTAATTATTTTACACCATTACAAGTTGTTAAATTGAGAGAATAAGTGTGCGGACAAATATTTTAGACTTATTTTGGTGTAGACAGCTCTCGTTTGATTAATTCCCACAATTACAAGTTGTTAAATTGAGAGAATAAATGTGCGAACAAATATTTTAGACTTATTTTGGTGTAGACAGCTCTCGTTTAATTATTTTACACCATTATAAGTTGTTAAATTGAGAGAATAAATGTGCGGACAAATATTTTAGACTTATTTTGGTGTAGACAGCTCTCGTTTAATTATTTTACACCATTACAAGTTGTTAAATTGAGAGAATAAATGTGCAGACAAATATTTTAGACTTATTTTGGTGTAGACAGCTCTCGTTTAATTATTTTACACCATTACAAGTTGTTAAATTGAGAGAATAAATGTGCGGACAAATATTTTAGACTTATTTTGGTGTAGACAACTCTCGTTTAATTATTTTACACCATTACAAGTTGTTAAATTGAGAGAATAAATGTGCAGACAAATATTTTAGACTTATTTTGGTGTAGACAGCTCTCGTTTAATTATTTTACACCATTACAAGTTGTTAAATTGAGAGAATAAATGTGCGGACAAATATTTTAGACTTATTTTGGTGTAGACAACTCTCGTTTAATTATTTTACACCATTACAAGTTGTTAAATTGAGAGAATAAATGTATGGACAAATATTTTAGACTTATTTTGGTGTAGACAGCTCTCGTTTGATTAATTCACACAATTACAAGTTGTTAAATTGAGAGAATAAATGTATGGACAAATATTTTAGACTTATTTTGGTGTAGACAGCTCTCATTTAATTATTTTACACCATTACAAGTTGTTAAATTGAGAGAATAAGTGTGCGGACAAATATTTTAGACTTATTTTGGTGTAGACAGCTCTCGTTTGATTAATTCCCACAATTACAAGTTGTTAAATTGAGAGAATAAATGTATGGACAAATATTTTAGACTTATTTTGGTGTAGACAGCTCTCGTTTAATTATTTTACACCATTATAAGTTGTTAAATTGAGAGAATAAATGTGCGGACAAATATTTTAGACTTATTTTGGTGTAGACAACTCTCGTTTAATTATTTTACACCATTACAAGTTGTTAAATTGAGAGAATAAATGTATGGACAAATATTTTAGACTTATTTTGGTGTAGACAGCTCTCGTTTAATTATTTTACACCATTACAAGTTGTTAAATTGAGAGAATAAATGTGCAGACAAATATTTTAGACTTATTTTGGTGTAGACAGCTCTCGTTTAATTATTTTACACCATTACAAGTTGTTAAATTGAGAGAATAAATGTGCGGACAAATATTTTAGACTTATTTTGGTGTAGACAACTCTCGTTTAATTATTTTACACCATTACAAGTTGTTAAATTGAGAGAATAAATGTGCAGACAAATATTTTAGACTTATTTTGGTGTAGACAGCTCTCGTTTAATTATTTTACACCATTACAAGTTGTTAAATTGAGAGAATAAATGTATGGACAAGTATTTGAAACTTATTTTGGTGTAGACAACTCTCATTTGATTAATTCCAACAATTACAAGTTCTTAAACTGACAGAATGAATGTATGGACAAATATTGACCATTATATTTGTGAGTAAATACCTGTTGTTTAATTAATTTCCACCTCTACAAGGTTGAGAGAATAAATGTGTCGACAAATATTTGATACTTATTTAGGTGTAAGAACTCGTGTTTGACCAACTTCCACCATTGCAAGTTGTTAAAATAATGAAATAAATATACTGGTATCATTGGATATTTGATTTAATTGTGAAACTTTCTAACAAAATGTTAACTGCTGGCTTCGAACCCTCAATCAACAATTCCGCAGACACGGTATAAATTCAACAACACCACAGAAGATATTCGTCTGTTGCCTGAATTGTTTTCGTAATATAGGGAACGCCATCGACACTTTAACAAAACTTACCTTGACTTGGGTCTTGTTTATCTCTTGTCACAATCTGGAAACTGTTGAACAAATTGCGCGTCGTCCAGTTTAAGACGTTAGTTATTTTATACTTTTATTCATTCAGTTTTGTATGGTGGAGTTTTGTGAGGTTTATTATTTTTTTGCGACGTTCTTTGTTTACTTGTTTACGGTTTGAGAGATTTCAGTTTATTTGATTTACGTTTTTACGGTAGCTCTGAGCGGGACTCGAACCCACTGTCTTTTCAAGTTAATTTTGTTTTATTTTGATGGCACGCTTGTGTACCACGCCACGACGTTGGTCGTTAAGTGGTGTTTATTTTCTAACTACTCCAGTGTTCCGATGAGTTGAACGGAAAAGCCAAAACGATTGCTGGTTTCTGATTGCTTCGGTTCTGGTGAGTGTGTATCTAGTGTGATTCGAACCCATGTCGTTTGTATTGGGCGTTTTTTTATTTCCCATGTTAGCTACGCCGTAATATGCAACCACTTCCCCGTTTTATTGTGATTTTGAGTGTTTAATGATGTCTTCCTCACGCGTCACGCCATGACCCAGTTTCAACCACACGGCCATTTTGCAACACAGTTCGTGACCCTCGGCGTCACCCGACTGACTATATGAGCGTTCTCTTCAACTGTTAAGCTAGTAGGATTTATTACCGTTATTATCATTATATTGTCACGTGATTTGTTTTACCTTATGTGTAATGTCTTAAGTATCTTTATTGTAATTTGTATATACCAATTCGTATATACCGAGGAAACGACCCCGATTGAAGGTCATGTATTTTATGACGTCACCAATTCGTGTGTAGGTACTGCTTCTAGATCTGTGCCAAAATCTCCTCTTTCGTTGATAATTTCCATTGTTTGGAATGTCTGTCAACCGTGCCCCAATAATTTGTTCGGGAAATCGATCCCCGTTGGTTTCTCCATACTGAGTTTAGGACGGGCGTAGGTCCCGACGTCCGGCATTCATCACAATCAGCCGAGACAAAACATTGACCATGGGGATCATGTCCCGTAATTTGTGGGCTGAAAACCCAAATAATTAAACAAGTATTATTATTATATATATTTCATTTTACATCGCGAAACTACAACAAAGCTTGGTTGTTCGCGGTGAAACAGTCGCCTTGAAGTCGATACAACTTCAACTAGCCATTTCTCACCTGGAAATCACAAAAATTCCAAGAGCATCGGGGAATATAATAATAACCATTTTTAGCAATCGCTAGATTTATTTTATCCGAATACATGAAATGCACGAGATTTTCGACATTTATTGGCAACTTCCGCGCTGAAAATGGTTGAAAATGTGGGTGTGGTGCTCTCGCAAAATCCTGTTGATAATACGGACAAATATGGTTCTGTGACCCAGGTCGTGTTCCGATCAAGTGACTTTCAGCAAATCAATGATGTTGTAACAAAGCATATTTGACGCTGTCGTCGTATCGTCCAATCTCCGGCTTCGATTCACATAATTTTGTTTGTTCTGTGACAGGCTTCAAAATTATTCACTAAAATACGTCGGTATATTTTGACTAATGGAGGGGATTTGACCTCAGTTCCGAAAGAGGAAAAACTAAGCCGAGTCCACGGCGAATTAGTTTTCTTTGTTAATTGTGAAATAAGGTAACCCAGAGTAGGGTCGATGATTTTCAGCCCTGATTTTCAAATTGTTCGTCTGGCCACCAAATATTTATGGCTATAACTAAATTTGACACGTTTTTTTTTCTGATTTATTCATTTATGTTAAGCTCTGTTCTATTTTTTCAGAGATTGTGGCCGTTATAGTCAAAATATTTTTTGTGGGAACACTTTTACGGTACATATAGATCGAGCTCATTCACTGATCGTGACTTAATTTTGAATATTTAATGTCAAATTATACCAGACCGACCGCCTGTGGACCGACGTGGTTTTGGTATCATTATTTTAGGAATTAATCATTAACATTTTCCTCGTTTCTCTGCTCTGTCGAAAGACGTTACCTATGCCCTTTTCACGTAACTGTCTCATTAAAATAAAATATTACATTTAGAAAAAGCACCGAAAACACATAACAAGAGGTCCCAGTTAAGTTGCTTTGACGATTGAGTGTCATGCAACTATTAGATTTGAAAAACCACAATTTCGACAACTTGTGTGTGATCAGTGTTTTGGCGAGCAGTCAATGTTTTCAATGAGCGAGCGAGTGAAAAAAAGAGCGATTAAAATGCTGTGGGTTTCTGGTCGGAAATCAAGCATTAAGCTGTGGGTGTAAAAGTGGATGGCTGGTCGAAATGAGTACCGTAATTACATAAACTTTCTAGTATTGATATGCAAATCGGATCTTTCATCAAGTGTCAATTAGGATTACTTTCATGCGAGTGTTGTGCTTGTGTTGGTGGTGTTTATAAACAATCACACGTGGCAATGTTTTGAAATAGAAAAAACGTCGAAATATGCCTTATAAAATGGATTTTTTGTTTAGAAAAAAAGCACAGTCATAGATACTGTCATAACCACCAATAATTTAAAATAAAAAAAATATTGAAAAAAAACACATTAAACGTATGCTAACCCCTTAAAGGCAAATTCAAGAATTATAAAAAAAGAAAATCTATGTTAAAAACAAAATTTTGAAAAATTTATCATACATCTTTTATTGTTCATTTGTACTACATAGTACCGTACTGAACTGCGTTAGGGGTGGGCACTTACCCGAGCACCCCCTTGGAAAAGAGTGCAAATGACAATTTTAGTTCACCATGTGACAGATTGAAGGGGATATTACGTCTTTGTGGGAAAATAAAATTAAGAAATTAGTTGTGTTGTCATTAACATTTACAATGAAGAAACAAAAATACACATTTTATTACAATATTAGTTACACCTTTTGCTAGGTTAAAAGTATGTTGAGTCTGTTGGAACACGGTCACAGTCAAAGTCCAAATCTTCATCATTATCTCCATTGACGAATGTGTTAGAAGAACTTTCTGCCATGATGTTTTCTTGCATGATTTGAGCTGCAACAACTTCCTTTGACCTAATGGGTCAAGTCTGTTATTAACCAATCAGAATGCTGTGTTGTACCAACGCAACTCTTCGTAAATTCCTAAAGATTTTCTGGTAACGCAATGCGGAAGTCAATTATCGATATCATGGTACGATCTGTTAGATTTTGGCGAATATACAGCATGGCTTTATCCAAAACTAATAACTACCCCGGTATATATAGGTGAACTGAATATGGCATGAACTATTTATTGTCAAAATGTAGTTTACACATGGTTACCGTGGTCTACACATTCACAACATCCTTGAGGTGGTCGATATTCTCGCTGTATCGTATAAAAACGATTACCAGTATTCGTTAAGTGATGATCTATGTTTTATAATTAGACAGTCAAATTAGTTGCATTTTGAAGTGGATTGACGCTAAGCTGAGCGTGAACCCGAAAATAGAAATGTCCCAAAGGGGTGGGGGGGGGGACTTAGCCGAGCATGGGCGCTGCGCCGGCCGAGTATGGTACATTTATACTGTAACAATTTAATCTCCCATAACTGTAATCAGTATGAAAGCTACACCAACCCTGCAAGAGCAGCTTGTTTGTTCAGTTTTTTTTTTAAGTTTCTCCTTGTGTATATGCTTGGACTCGCTGTACAACTCAAATTCTACAACTAATTCTAGTCTGTTCATGCTTCTGATGTGGTTTCCACTGCCTGCATTTTGTTGTTCCAAAGAAGTAAATATCCTGCTTGTATGAAATTAGATTTTAAATATACATTTGACCAAAGTACTTTTTTTGTGGAATTAGTTTCAGTGATAATAGTTGTCATTGCTGTTTAAGTTATTGAGCTGCATTATCAATGCATAAAGTTGTTGTATTTACCATAATGTGAATATTGTGTTTGATTTTTTTCTTTTCAGACCAGGTTATCAAAAATTTTAATGATTAAAAAAGACCACATACAGCAACTAAAAGATTTGAACACACAAGCAGAAAGATTGGTAAGTTGGTTCAATCTGCTGTTTATTCTTATAAAAAAGGACTGAAGATCTGTTTATTATTTCAAATTGTGATTTTTGTTTTTAATTACAGAAATCTTACCAGGAACCTATCAGTTCAGAATTTCAACGGAAATATGCAAATGTTGTGTTAGAGTTGGAGAGATTGAATGCTGATTTAAATAGTTATCTTATTGGTGCTCAACAGTATTGTCAAGAGGTAAATTCTTGTTTGTCCAAATCATTTCAGTGTGTCTGAATATATAAATATGTTTCTATAGAGTATCTCACCTAATAATGTGAGATATCCTATACTGTAACCTTCTCATACATGAAATAAGTTTATTTTCACTGATATCATGGAATATACATGTATTCGAAGACCAAGCAAGTTAGTTGAAAAAACAAGGTAGAACAAGGGGAACAAAGTCAAATGTTTTAGTTACCCTTCTTTTTCAGTGATACAGAAATTCATATTTTTACTTAATTTATGGTGATCATATCAATTGATACAAGTCGATGTGATCCTGTACTTTCTGAGTGCATATTTTCAGGTAATCTGATAACCTTATTGTTATCCCGACACATATTGCACTCAATTTTTGGTTTATATGTGGTGCTGTTAGACTCACTCCTAATAAGGATTAACGGTATAAATTCAATCTGACTGACTTTGCAAACAGATTAACCATCAAAGATTCAAAATAAAAATAAAGTATATTCCTGTAATTATTTATTTTCTGTTTTGCTAGATTGCTCCAGAACAAGGATTACAGCCAATAGATCAGTCGTCTGAATTAAGGAGAAAATGTGATGATGAAGCTATAGAATTGGTTTCACAAGCAAATGCAACACTAGCTCCAAAAAGTGTTAGAAGTCAGTCCTTGACAAAACTAGTTTCTGTATTGATATCATTGATGTTGCAGATAAAGGTACATTTTTCTTTATTAATATTATGTTAGTATTCATAGTCGGGTTGTTATTTTGAATACATGTACTGTCTACATAAACTGTTTTAATTCCAAGAGCGATGAAAATTCTTCAAGTCTGTGAAAATCATAACATGGTGTCCTACCATACTGAGTTGTCGGTAACTTTCACAAAATTTGCTTTTATGAATGCCATATAATCAAGAACTTTTCCAGCATTAAAATTAAACAGTTTACATTAGGTTGATAAGTGAATCTCACTGTTGATATTTTGTGTTGTGCTTAGTAGATTGGTACATTAGTGCATCGAACACCCTGACTATTGAAAACAGCTGGTGGCAAAAATATCTCTTAACAGTAACCTGAGTACCACTGTGTTAATTTTATTATCCTTATTCTCATATAATTACATAGTTACTAATTAATGTCCCAAGCACAATGTTCTACTATGTATTATAACATTACTACCACAATTTTTTGAATGATTAAATTTATGTAAATGCACATACATTTGTGTTATTTATTAACAACGAAACTGCACCTACAAGTTTTATAAACTACCATAAGTTTATCAAAATTTACATAAACAATATCATTTCAAGAATTGTGGTAACAAAAAGAAATTACAATTCAACTGTTAGAATTCAGTTGTGAATTGAAACACCTTGAGTAGCACTCAAATTTGACTCGATAGGTTATCAACAACATTTGGCTCTATGGATCAGTAATGAGCCTGAAGCACTATGTACATGATACCTGTAAATACCTTTGTGTAGCTCTGTGATAGCAATATGCTTGCTTAAATCATGAATGTATTTGAAACAAAGTTTTTTTTTTCATAGACATTGGCTGAAAGTGATTTGAATTCTTTTGAACTCAAATCGTTAACAGATTCTTTAGATGAAATAAAAAAGAGAATAGATGTATCCAATTATAGGTGAGTATTATTGCACCATAAATGATACATAATATTATACATATGCCCATCGATTTGTTTAAAGGTCTGATTCAAAATGGCCAAATAGCGGCCATTTTTGTACTGAAAGATCATCAAATTCAAGTATTCAGGAATCGGATCTTGGTTGTTTATGGAAGGACTTCAATCTTAGTACATATATTCTATATTATTAGTCCTTGATGCCTGTTATTTTGTTTTCCAGATCGAATTTATAATGGCTGACTGGTGGCCATTTTGTTTTAATAAATGCGGTTCTAGACCCATATCTCTGATATGCTTTGGCTGATTATGATCAAATTTTATATATTCATTATACATTATGTCATACAGATGTATTCAAAATGGCCGACCATTGGCCATTTTGATTTAATTAATGCTGATCCAGAGCAATACAGGATGACTAAATGCAAACCATTTTAATGTTAAATCATTATAATTAAGCATCAAATTCTTGATCCATATAACTGACATGTTTTATATTTCAACTATATTACTATAAACAAAACTATATATCTTAAATTTGATAACTAACATGGAATGAAAGGTCTTATCCCTCAGACAAACATACAAACTTCAAAGACAAACAAAACCTTCCAACTCAGTGTCTATAGTTCATAAATCTAGCTTGATTTAAACGGTTACTTAAAAAGACTAACCATGATTTAAGAGCCCTGCTTGAATTCATGTTCAGCATAATGTTGATAAAAAATATGGTGAGGTACAGTGATAGTGGTATGCTGGCTATTTTCAAAAGTGCTTCAAAAATTTATACCGGTATATTTGTGAAATTTAATTTCCTGCATTCTACAAGTATTTTTTCTATTTCTCTTGTTTTTTCTACATATTTATAAAATTCTAAAACAATATGTTTGATTTACTTTTTGATTGATACACTGTTTCTGTCTTTTGCAGTTGTTTCCAGGACAATGTGGAGATTCATGTGGCTCATGTTCAAAGTGGAATGAGTCAGATGGGTAATTTACATGCCTTTGCCGCCGAACAACAACTTTACTCGTAATACTGACCTACAAGGAATGCTTGAATGTACACAAACCAGCACCTCAAAAGCATTTCCTAATTCTGTTATTTCTTTGTTTTTATAATTTTGCAGTGAGTATTGTATTACTTAGCCTGCTATCTTCTTTTTGATGGTTGTCTGGAGATTATTATCTGGTTTAAAATGATTGGGTTATACTATTGTTATGAAGCTAATGCTTGTTTGACTGTTATGTTACTTATTCAATTTATATACTGTAGAATACTTTATTTTCGCTTGGAATTTATTTTCGCTATTTTCGCTGAAGGGATGATTTCGTGAAAATAAAATCCAGCGAATATACTTTTTTTCCTATATTTCACATTAAACTCATGAAAAATCAGTGAAAATAAATTCCAAGCAAAACGCCCAAAAAGCCTTTTCAGCGAAAATTAATTCCAGCGAAAATAAAGTATTCCACAGTATTTGTTTTGCAGCTACAGGTCTGGTGAAAGTTAATCAGATAATATTTTCTTGACAAGCATATCACAACCGTTGGCCAGTTAGTTGACGATGCGGATGTTTTGATGTCATTTCATTTATCTGCATGTATCGTCTTCCTTTGATATTGTATACAGTTATTCCACTGTATTTTAATCAAGAAAATCAAATGACCTGCTGGGCTTGTATATAGTTATGATTTTATTTTTTAAATACTGGTATGTACGCTTGATGTTTTGAAAGCATACGTGTTGAGGTCTTCTCCACAATGCAATACATATGAGAAATCATGTGATGGTGGGACTAAGAATTTTTTTAAATGACTAGTGTGATGCTTGTTTTATTTATTTGCACTCTATTTGTGTATCATATTTGCTTTTATTACAGAGGGTAGAGTCATAAGAATAGTGTAGTAGTTGGGCTAAATCATGTACTCAAAATTATATATGGAGGCTGAGTTTCATTTGTTATCACAAATTGTTTTAATGTGTTGCCTTCCTCAAGCCAGAATTCATGTTTTGTTTGATGGTTGATGAAATCAATGCTGCTTTAAGTTTCACAAATTTGAAATATTTATTGTAGGCAATTTTTCCGTTGAAGGAGTGTCTCATTTCAACTCTCTAATACCTTGGAAATAAACATTTGACACTGTTAGTGTGTGTAGCACCACAGATTAATCACAATATTTTTATACAAGGGACAAGTTCTTTTTGACATTTTGTAATCAAACATTTTTGAAGTAATTGAATTTTCATTGGCTGCTTATTGAATTGAATCAGGCAGCTTATTGTGTTATTAGAATGTTACTGTATTGAAGTCAGTAGCAGAATGCAATGTACATGTGCACTGCCATTTGTGCAATTCATTAGATTGATTAAAAGTGTCAAACTTTGAAATTATCGTCTCAATGATTATGGTTTCCAGATTTGATTTCCAGTCTGTGTCTGCTGGTGCGTATATAGTTACTGTTATACTGCCCTCAATGATACTTACTATATGCAGGGACACCAATGGCTCGATTCGCACCCTAAACAGAGTCGCAGTAGTGTAACAGCAAGCAACAGTTAAGTGTATCGTGACTACCAAAGAAAAGTCTACTGGCCAGAAGCAACATTACAAAACATTTCCCTAGAAAGCCATTGTATGTGTTTTGTTCTTATTCAAACAAACATTTGCAGTCATATATTATCTATATATGCCAGATCATCAAATTTCACTCTGGTTTGGTTTTAGTTTGTACCCCGGTATATAGAGTATTTCTGAACTTTTTCTCATTTTCCTGCTACAACTTCAACTTGTCATCTTGTTACCTACCAGCTGTTTCTGTTCTAGAGAGGTCATCACCATTCCATAATTTTGACCACCTGTTAGCACTTGCCACATGGCAACATAACTGCCTCTGTTTTACAACATTTTAACCTCAACTAACTCTAAGTCCTCAGCAACATTGAAACTTCAACTGCTTTAAAGTTTGTAGTGGGGATTTATTGCCAAAAATATCACGGCTTGTCTCTTGATTACTCCAGCTGTATGTATCACGTCTGATCTCTACAGGTTGTTGACTTATTATTGCTAGGAAAGGATTGACCAGCTTTATTTGTCCAAGAAAAGTGTTCCGCTCGGAATGTGTCTGAACCCCTCATTTAATCACAGGGAGCCCAAGGACTATGATCAACTTTTTAGTCCAGGGACAACAGCTTTATATACATGTAATTAATACTGTTGTGTCAAGAACAACCACGACAAAAAATCAATCACGAGATTTATTGTTATTCAGAAAATAAATGTTTCTCAGTCCTATACTGACACGAAGTGCGAAATAGTTAATAATCGCGTAATTTGATCATGGATGTGGTTCAAATGTGTCGACCATATAATTTATTCATTTTGTGTCAGTGTGCCACTGCCTAACTCGATAATATTTAGCTGTGACGTCATCGGGACTGAGAAGTGTACCCCATTCCCGCACTAGGGGATTCGCCGTCAGAATGACAAGCCCCGATGCAACCTACTCATCACACGGGCGCTTGCAACAGGATTTATGGTTAAGGGAGATAGGCTTGGGTAGGGTTATATACTAGTATAGAAATAAAGTCTTGTAGTAATGTCTTTTGCATTTTTGGACATTACCTTACTTTTGTTTGCGTACGTTCCAAATAAAATAGCATATCATGTCATCATACTAGACGCCTGGAGCCGGAAACAGCCACTGGTGGCGCTGTATACAATAGAGACCTATGCTTGGGGCGGACATCAGGGTATTTTCACCGCCGAGCAACCATCACGGTGAAAACAAAAATGTACTTCGGGATAGTTGTTGAGACTCTTATGAACAGTGTATTAAACAAGACTAATCCTACATATGCAACATATATAAATTGTGTTGCTTTGAATTAATTCAAAGTTGCGTTTGAAGTTTTACTGCTCAGCTCAGTGTTCGCGGTAAATTGCAAAATACAATCAGGCCAAGGTATGATGAGTCACGGGCGCTTGCAACAGGATTTATGGTTAAGGGAGATAGGCTTGGGTAGGGTTATATACTAGTATAGAAATAAAGGCAAAAGACATTTACCGCGAACACAGCTGAGCAGTAAAACCACAGGGAGCCCAGGAACTATAATCAACTGTAATACGCAGTCTCTATGAGCGGGGGGGGGGGGGGGGTATCGGCTGGTATCTAGTGTAAGAAATAGACAAGGGATGAAGGCTCCAGCCAGCTCACATTTTTTAAACTCGAAAAAAATAAAAAATAAAATCTAAAAAAAAATACCAGGTTGAAGAATATTAGTTGCTCCTTCGAATTTCGCCAAAGCCTTACCTACATTTTACCGATATCTGCAGAATAAATCAAGAAAACTACACAAATTGACTCCATTTAGGAATTTCTAACGGTAAGTCCGTACGCACGACACCGTTGGAGGCGTGGCCTGTTCAGCATTTGTCAACAACCAATCACAAGACTGGTTACGAACCAGTTGAGCAAGGCTAACCGAGTCGTGACCTATTGGTCGGTAAACTTTCTATCGCGCAACCACGTGACATACACGATTATGAATGGTATTACCGCACGGTGTTGTAGAGGGAGGAATGTCCGAACGGAACAACACCGTGCAGGCCGACGATGGTCCGCGCCAAGCATAGGTCTCTATTGTATACAGCGCCACCAGTGGCTGTTTCCGGCTCCAGGCGTCTAGTATGATGACATGATATGCTATTTTATTTGGAACGTACACAAACAAAAGTAAGGTAATGTCCAAAAGTGCAAAAGACATTACTACAAGACTGAAACAGATATAAAATACAAAAAACAAACAAATCAAAATTGGAAAGGATAAACTTGACATAACTGGAGAGAATATCAATGAATATATCATCAATACTTATATTTAAAAAAAAAAAGAGAGCTGAGAAAAATGAGTATATAACTCGTCTGAGGGCGTCATCTTAGACAGTCAGAGGTCAAAAGATCGTATGTAAATTATAAAACATATCTGGTCTGGTTTTTCTTTCATCTCGCTTTATGTGTACGATGTAACCAAGGCCAATTGGAGACCACGGATGTACGTCGTATAGCTCGCGTTATTGTAATTTAAGCAGTCAAACGTAAGTGAAGTGCAGTGAAGCGGTGGCACTGTGCATTTAGCGGTAATCTGTAGTGGTGGCACGCAAGCCGAATAAGACACCCGGGTCTTCTCAGTATTAAATCAGATTTCCTTGAATTTTACAACGGGGTTTTATTTTATGCTATTGTTTCCAAACTCTGCTCGAAACATAAGTTTCAGAAAAATATACTTTGCATAAAAATGTGTCAAACATTCATGCAAAGGTCTCGTCATATCTTAAAACTTTGGGTGGGCGTATTAGACTGTTCACGTGAGAAATATTTTTTAATGGCCACATACGATCCCCTCTATCACACGTGAGACTATTTTCTAAGGTTCACTATCCTGCAACGTTGGGGGGGGGGGTATATGAAGGTTTTCTGCCTTGAATGTAATAATTACGTGAAGTAAAATTTTCCATGTGTTTGTTCATATGTATTTTAATTCATGTTAATCATAGGCAGTTTATCACTTTGTCCCAAAGTATATCTAAAAACAATCAAATTAATAGTAAAGTTAAGAATACTGCCCACCGTCTAAAAATTGAATTAAAAGGTCAGAGTGTGATATATCAATGTTGATGTATGATGTACAAACAAGTATTATGAATACATTTTGCATTTTATTGCAAATGCTGAAATACTAAATTTCAACAAACCTAAATATAACTTCCATGAGTAAGCACTGATGCTGACAAACCCAGTAAAAATCCTAAAAATATAAGATAAACTAAATAAGCAGGTACAAATATTTTTAAAATCATTCTCTATGTGAGAAGAATATTATGGAAGTAATATTTAATAAAAATTTTGATATTTTTAAACTTCACAACATATTTGTCTCGAGTAATTGTCACCTAATCTTTTTTGATCTCTTACTGTAATACATCAACTTCCAATTCCCAAATTTGGTGTACAGCAAATAGATACAGGCAGTAATTAACAGGCTGCTATACAAAACGAAATGACGTAATATAGTTTCAAATTTTCTTTCTACCTTTAATACAGGTTTATGATGGCTACATTGAAATTCTTTAATTTATCAAATCGGTTATTACAATGCTCTAAGTTGATGGCGTTACAGAGTAGAGAGTTTGGTAATATCCTAACAGACAAGGCATACGTGGGAGGAGCATGGATATCGGCAGCAAGCGGTAAAACATTCCCAGTCTTCAATCCTTTCAATGGAGAGGAGATTGGTAGAGTGCCAGATATGGATCAAATTGATGTTCACGCTGCAATACTAAAAGCACATGATGCATTCAAGAAATGGAAAAAAACCACAGCAAAGGTGTGTGTGGGTATAACTTCTATTGTCAGCTAAACTTAGTTGAATAACCTTACAGTTTTGTATAACTTGGCTAAAAATAAAATCTTCACAAGTTACACCATTTATTTGTCTTCAGTATAATAAATTTAAATCCTGGCATTGCTGTTCTGCTCTACGTGTGCAATAAAAACAACTAACTGAGGATGTTTGCTCAGACACAGTGATTAGAAATTAGAAAGTGGGACCTAATGGCGATACAGGAAACAACTTAGGAGTCTTGTGTGCATCTCAGATATAAATCTTAATGGAAAATGCTTCACATCAAATATTGATTTTATGATTGTCTATCACCCATCTTTTAATGTCACAGTTTGTGCCAGGCAACAGTTCTGGACATTGAATGTGAAATTTGCAAGTGCGAGTACTGACATGTAGTGCATTTTGCCACGGAGATCATAATCATGTTTGAGACAACGTGACAGGAATGTGTTAACATTTTTCCTTTCATAATGGCATTTAAGAATTTGAGTTTTGGTCACCAAGTCCAATGCTACAAACATTGTGCTACTGGTGACCAGTTTTCCGCATTTGGTTTAGTGACTTGACGTCACCATAAAATGATGAGAATGAACTCAATCACAATGAAATCTACAGATCTGCTCGGTGATGTTTAGCTCTTTGCAAGAACCTTCTGCAGCAAATATCTTGTGAATACTATAAGGTTATTATGAGGATACCTCAAAGTGTGCACGAAGACAATACAGCCAGAGTATCGACCAACACGCATCGGAGTTCGCTGCAACGGCGTACTGTCTGAGTGCATACTTTGAGGTATCCTCGTAATAACCTTATTATTATAAGAATACATCATGGGAATGCCGAAATCCAAAAAGTTTAGAACCAAATCAGCGAACTTCTTTGTGTGGAGTTCGGTAAAACCTTGTGGCAGCCATGATTATTTTTATTATTTAATAAACAGAAAACCTAATCAGGTTTTAGTGAATTTTAATTCTGGCTGGTGGACTATAAGCCTAATGAGAATCAAAATGATTGAACCTCATAATTTTGTTATGAAAATGAAATTTTAAGCTATTCTGATCTGTTGCTTGCGATCTGCTGTGTGATAACATTGTTTTATTATTAGGAGCACAAATAACAACAGCGTTGAACAATGCCGTTTTTTATCTTTGAGAACGAAGAGCCAGTTCTTGCCAACCAGGTTACTGCACACTCACATGCACACACAGAGTACACAAAAATGGCGGAATAGTGAAACACACTTTATTTTTCCATTTGATATACTATGAGAAGTACATACCTTCTACAATCATGTTAAACACTGGTTGCCTGCAAATATAACAGTATAAACCTTTTTTTATTGGTTTTCAGGAAAGACAGTCATATTTACTCAAATGGCGTGATTTAATAAATGAGAATAAAGAAGAATTGGCCAAATTATTAACAGCAGAAATGGTAAGAATTCAGCAAAGATTCAAGAACAACAACATAAAACAAAACTATACTGTAAAATCCACATATCTGTTCTAATACTTGTGAACGACATTACTCATTTATCTTGAAAATAAACACTGTAATTAATATGAGATAATCTTTAGAAAATTCATTATTTCACCATACTTGAATATTTAAAACACCATTTCTCTAATAATGAACCATTTGTTAATCTTGTATTACAGGGTAAACCATTAACAGAGGCTCTAGGAGAAGTTCAGTACGGCGCTTCTTTTCTAGAGTGGTTTGGTGAGGAGGCAAAGCGTTGCTATGGTGATGTCATACCAACCAATGCTGGAAACAAACGAATGGTCATTATTAAACAGCCAGTTGGAGTGGCAGCAATGATTACACCAGTGAGTTTAATTATTATCATATTAAACAACCAGTGGGAGTGGCAGCAATGATTACACCAGTGAGTTTACTTATTATCATATTAAACAACCAGTGGGAGTGGCAACAATGATCACACCAGTGAGTTTAATTATTATCATATTAAACAACCAGTGGGAGTGGCAGCAATGATTATACCAGTGAGTTTAATTATTATCATATTAAACAACCAGTGGGAGTGGCAACAATGATCACACCAGTGAGTTTACTTATTATCATATTAAACAACCAGTGGGAGTGGCAACAATGATTATACCAGTGAGTTTACTTATTATCATATTAAACAACCAGTGGGAGTGGCAGCAATGATCACACCAGTGAGTTTAATTATTATCATATTAAACAACCAGTGGGAGTGGCAGCAATGATCACACCAGTGAGTTTAATTATTATCATATTAAACAACCAGTGGGAGTGGCAACAATGATCACACCAGTGAGTTTAATTATTATCATATTAAACAACCAGTGGGAGTGGCAACAATGATCACACCAGTGAGTTTACTTATTATCATATTAAACAACCAGTGGGAGTGGCAGCAATGATTATACCAGTGAGTTTACTTATTATCATATTAAACAACCAGTGGGAGTGGCAGCAATGATCACACCAGTGAGTTTAATTATTATCATATTAAACAACCAGTGGGAGTGGCAGCAATGATCACACCAGTGAGTTTAATTATTATCATATTAAACAACCAGTGGGAGTGGCAACAATGATCACACCAGTGAGTTTACTTATTATCATATTAAACAACCAGTGGGAGTGGCAACAATGATTATACCAGTGAGTTTACTTATTATCATATTAAACAACCAGTGGGAGTGGCAGCAATGATCACACCAGTGAGTTTAATTATTATCATATTAAACAACCAGTGGGAGTGGCAACAATGATCACACCAGTGAGTTTACTTATTATCATATTAAACAACCAGTGGGAGTGACAGCAATGATTACACCAGTGAGTTTAATTATTATCATATTAAACAACCAGTGGGAGTGACAGCAATGATTACACCAGTGAGTTTAATTATTATCATATTAAACAACCAGTGGGAGTGGCAGCAATGATCACACCAGTGAGTTTAATTATTATCATATTAAACAACCAGTGGGAGTGGCAACAATGATCACACCAGTGAGTTTACTTATTATCATATTAAACAACCAGTGGGAGTGGCAGCAATGATCACACCAGTGAGTTTACTTATTATCATATTAAACAACCAGTGGGAGTGGCAACAATGATCACACCAGTGAGTTTACTTATTATCATATTAAACAACCAGTGGGAGTGACAGCAATGATTACACCAGTGAGTTTAATTATTATCATATTAAACAACCAGTGGGAGTGGCAGCAATGATCACACCAGTGAGTTTAATTATTATCATATTAAACAACCAGTGGGAGTGGCAGCAATGATCACACCAGTGAGTTTACTTATTATCATATTAAACAACCAGTGGGAGTGGCAACAATGATCACACCAGTGAGTTTACTTATTATTATATTAAACAACCAGTGGGAGTGGCAACAATGATTACACCAGTGAGTTTACTTATTATCATATTAAACAACCAGTGGGAGTGGCAACAATGATCACACCAGTGAGTTTACTTATTATCATATTAAACAACCAGTGGGAGTGGCAACAATGATCACACCAGTGAGTTTACTTATTATTATATTAAACAACCAGTGGGAGTGGCAACAATGATTACACCAGTGAGTTTACTTATTATCATATTAAACAACCAGTGGGAGTGGCAACAATGATCACACCAGTGAGTTTACTTATTATCATATTAAACAACCAGTGGGAGTGGCAACAATGATTACACCAGTGAGTTTACTTATTATCATATTAAACAACCAGTGGGAGTGACAGCAATGATTAAACCAGTGAGTTTAATTATTATCATAAAACTTCACACATACATCATACATATGCACGTCAATTTGTTTCACGATCTGATTCAAGATGGCTGAATGGCGACCACTTTTGTGCTCAAAATCATCAAAATCAAGCATTTCTCGGCTGTTTACAGATGGATTTTGTTCAAACTTGGTATATACATTAGACATTATAGGATCTTGATGCACATTATTATGTTTTACGATCTGAATCAAGATGGCTGAATGGCGGGCATTTTTGTGCTAAAAAATTCTAAAAATCAAGCATTTCTTGGCTGTTTACAGATGGATTTTGTTCAAACTTGGTATATACATTAGACATTATGGGACCTTGATGCAAATAATTTTGTTTTCCAGATAAGATTCAAAATGGCCGACTGGCGGTCATTTTGTTTTAATGAATGTGATTCTTGTGCCATATCTCTGACTTGCTTTCACTGATTATGTTCAAATTTTAAATATTCATTATACATCATGTCATAGGTAAACAGATATATTGGTTTGACGATCCTATTCAAAATGGCCAAATGGTGGTCACTTTTGTGCTAAAAAAATCATCAAATATCAAGCATTTCTGGCATTTATGGATGGATTTCGTTCAAACTTGGTACATATATTAGACATTACAGGTTCCTGATGCACATCATTTATTTTTCAGATCGGATTCAAAATGGCTGTCTGACGGCCATTTGTTTTAATGAATGGGCTTCCCTACCCATATCTCTGGCTTGTTTTGACTAATTATATTCAAATTTTAAATATTCATTATACATCATGTCATAGATAAACAGATAAATTGGTTTGACGATCCTATTCAAAATGGCCGAATGGTGGTCACTTTTGTGCTAAAAAATCATCAAATATCAAGCATTTCTGGCATTTATGGATAGATTTCATTCAAACTTGGTACATACATTAGACATTACCATATCTCTTAAATGCTTTGACTGATTATATTAAAATTTTATATATTCGTTATATATCATGTTATATATATACATGTATTCAAAATGGTTGATTTTGATTGCTGTTCCAGAGCAATATCTCTCAATATGGACATGTACAATTATTATCATATTAAACAACCAGTGGGAGTGGCACAATGATTGACCAGTGTGACCATGGTTATGTTTTTCTTGTCTTTAAAGACAAAATTATTATACATGATGGTTTTGATGCTGATTGTAGGAATTACAAACCAGCTCATCAATGTGTCTCATCAATAATGATTTTAAACCGTGATGGATTTTTGTATCACATTTCAGTGGAACTTTCCTAATGCTATGATAACAAGAAAAGTTGGTGCTGCCTTGGCAGCTGGATGCACCACTGTAGTCAAACCAGCAGAAGATACACCATATTCGGCACTTGCCCTTTGCCAAGTAAGTTGACTGTTTCTCAGAACCAATTATATGAAAGCATTCACTCAGAACCACAAATAAAGAGAATAAATAGATAATGTTTTATAAAGATCTTTTCAGCAATTTGTTGTACTGTATATTTTCAGTTGGCAGAACAGGCTGGAATACCCGCTGGTGTCATCAATGTAGTCACATGTTCAAGAAATCATGTATCTGAAGTTGGTAAACTATTATGTCAGGATCCTTTAGTGTCTAAAGTGTCATTTACTGGCTCTACCCATGTTGGTAAAGTAAGTATTCTAGATTAAGGTTGTCACAATAGTCAACTTTATATATTATACAACTTTTTATCTTTTTGTGGCCAACTATTCCCTATTAATTGCTAATTTTAACCATGTTCACTTAATTGTTTCTCATGTACTATTAACAAATTTCAATGAAACTTGGTACATAGATGCTCTGGGATATTTCTCATACCTGATTGGCTTTTGGTTGAAATTCATGCATATTAATTATTACTTAATTTGCATATTAATTAGCTTATATTTAACTTTTTCACCAATATCTCACCCACTCATCAGATTCAATGCAGCTTGGTATATAGATGCTCTGGGATATGCCATATATATTTCAGTTTAGGTTTATTTTTTGCTTACTAATTACCTAATTTGCATAAATTAACCAATTTATAGATGCTCCACAGATAACTTGAATATCACTCATTAAATTTTCAATGTAACTTGGTACATACATATGTGTGCTTTTGGATAATCCACAGATTTGATTACTTCAGGGTTTAAATCCATGCATATTAGTTACCTGTTATTATAGTTTCTTGTGATGTGAAATGCCCACCCACACGTTTTCCGTTTTGGATTTGCTGTCCACTGAAATGGACAGTTACTGTTTTTGTTGTTGAAAATGATTACTCATATCCAAGTAAATTTGAAATATATCTCGTGTTGTAACCACGCCCACCTAATCTGAAACTGTTTGCAGTTTTTCTGCTCTTCCAAAAATGAAAGTGCGCCACCAAATGTTAAAATCTGAGAGGAAATCATACTCTTACGCCATACTTTTATAATACTGCGACGATATATATTGTGTGAGTCTCTTCACATTTCCAAGCAATCCAAAGATGAAACATCAGTTGACAAAATCCATAAAATCAATGATACATTGGGATGGACCTCCTCCTTACTATGTCATATGCAGTGACCATTTTACCACAGAATCTTTCGCTGAACAACTTTCCACATTTATAAAATAGCAACTTTGGATTTAAAGACAATTAGGTACCAAAACTTTAAAATTGGCATAGTACAGACACTTCTGGACTGTATGGTCAAAATAAGACATATTCAATGATTTTGCATGTAATAAACACAATTTTTGCTTCAAGTGTATTGAAGTTGTTCAAAAATAGTAAAAACTGTATAGCAATATTCCTTAATTGTACTTCATGCCTCCAATACCTTCAGCACACATGAGTTTTTTCTAAGCATTCATTTCTGAGTTAGTTGAAAGGTGATACCACTGTTAGTATTTTGATTGTATTGACAAATAATAATTTGCAATTTTTTTGCGATAGATTTTACTTCAACAGTCTGCAAGCACTGTGAAAAGAGTTTCCATGGAATTAGGAGGTAATGCTGCGTTTATGGTGTTTAATTCTGCTAATGTTGATGCTGCTGTGACTGGTGCTATGGCATCAAAGTTTAGAGCATCTGGACAGGTTAGTAGTTACATAGAGTTACCGTATTTATCCGGGTATAAGCCCAGGATCTTGAACATGGAAAATTGCCAAAAAGAAGGGGTGGGCATTTGCCAGGAGATCCCCGGCAAAAAAACGAAAATTCGCGAAAATTGACAACACGCAGATCGAACTGCGGCAGGGAATAGAACGGCAAATGAAAACATGCAACGGAAATAAATGAACAATATGCAACACTAGAAGTAAAACAAAAATAATGTATTGCTTATAATGTGACAAATAAACCAGAAATAATAAAAATCGACAGTGAGGAATCATTTGAATTAGGATTTTCCCGCCGACAAACACGCCCAATACGCGTGAACTCAATATGAATTAAAATGTCAGGGGTTAAACTGCGTAAAATGATTTCCGGTCTCGACAAATTACGAATCAACCGTCATACAAGATCAATAATAATTTACAAATTTACACTGTAAAAATTATAAAAATTCATAGCTATTTGAAAAAACTTCTCAGATCTTTATTTGTACGTTCATTGCCATCTTCGTCAAACTCAAAACCCTCAAATGTCCAAGTTGGCGTCACTGTAGCCGTCGAACAAAATCCCTACAACTTATTCCTGAAGTTCGTCGATATCGTCCCACACAATTTGGACTTAGCACTTTTAATCCACGGATTTCGCAGTCTGTCAGCTTGGCACTTTTCATTCATGTCTAATCATAATAAAGAGACAAGAAAAATAGGGTCGCTCTGCTGCGATGGCACACGATGCTTTTATTTACAGTCTGGCAATCATCTTTGACCTTTATGCATCTGCTTTACTGATTACCAGTCAAATCGTGACATTGCTTTCTTATCAGATTCAACGCTTATTAATCACGGTGAAAGTTATCATTCAGCAAGTTCCGGCGGTTGGAATGTCTCACTATATGGATATCGCGGTGGACTTGAAATAGGAAGTTTTTTTTTTATCCAACGACAGAAGAATAATTTTCATGACAGAAATGCAATAGCGGTGATAAAAAATGGTAAAAAAGTTGGCAGTCTTCGACGTGACATTGCAAAATTACTGGCCCCAGTTATGGATTCGCAAGCTGCTACAAAATATTTATAAAGCCAAAATAACGTAATTTCAACCATTCTCCCAGGTACGGGTTGCTACAATATTGCAACTTTGTTTTCATTGTCGACGACGCTAAAGCCGAACGAGTGCGACACTTGCTTAACGGCTCTCCTTATACGATTTGCTTGAGGAAGCACAAACCAAACGGCCAGCCCTTTTTAGGGCCACGACATATTTCAAAAAGAGAACTACTGTTTCTGCTTTAATATTTATTTTTATAGACTTGCTGACTGTTATGATTCTGAAAAAAATCAGCGGTGAACGCGCTGCCCTGAAGGCAGAAAGCTGTCACAGCTATTTTGCGTTCAACCCTTGTTTTACGCAATTAATTTTTTTTATAAGTATCAAGACAGACTTCAAGAAAGTCAACTGTTAATACAACCACAGTCAACGAATAGAAAATAGTTTTTTGTTTTTTGTTTTGTGTAGTAAAAGACCCCCTGGGCGTGTGCCCGGATATGACCTCAACTTCTTTATTGTGTCAAAAGTGGGGGGTGGGCGTTTGTCCAGGCATGGGCTCTTACCCGGATAAGTACGATATGAGTGATTCTGCTAATGTTGATGCTGCTGTGACTGGTGCTATGACATCAAAGTTTAGAGCATCTGGACAGGTTAGTAGTTACATAGAGTTATGAGTGATTATGATTTTGATGATGCTGCTGTGGCTGGTGACATAATTCTGGAAACTATGATTAGATTAAACAATTTTGAATTCATTTTTTGTCAGGTGATGTGGGTGAAGAGTTTTACGTTTCTGTTGTTTTTCTCCTTTTTAGCATCACTAATACATATATTTACTTACACTGTAACTTAATTTTTTGAACATGGTATTGCATAATGTACTTTTAAAAAATAAATACAAAAAAATTGTTTACAGACAACAAGTCTGTGGAACCCTCAAACATTTAAATGCATTTAATTTCAGACCTGTGTTTGTGCTAACCGCCTGATGATACAGAGTGGAATCCATGATGAGTTTGTTGAGAAACTGGCACTAGCTGTGAATAAATTAAAAGTAGGAGATGGATTTGAAGGAGATACAACACAAGGTCCACTCATCAATGTCCAAGCTGTGGAAAAGGTATGTAACACCATACAATTTAAAAGAAATTTTTACCTTGTCAGAATTGTTCATGAAGGGAAAGGTTTTCTCACTAGAAGTAATAGAACAACATTTTTTGAGATATGATGAGACACTGTAGAAACCAATGTTAAATGGCTTAAAAATCACCATTTTTATGGGCAGTTTGTGGGAAAGTAGTTTGGTAGCCATATTTAAAGTTTTGTGAACATCAGCACAATATAAAAGCCACTTCATGAAATTCAAGAAAATTCGATGATCTGTTTTAATACTAGTCAACTACCTTAAGTAGTAACAGTTTAAAAATGTGTTAAAAATGAATCTGTGATTCTGATAGATGCTAAGAGGTACTTAAGCATGCTACTATAACAGCCTATGATTTTCTGAAAGTTTATATTAAGGTGAATATGATAGTACATATGCATTACCAATGTCAGGGGCCAAAACAAATTTTAAGATGAAACATGTTTTTTTTTTGTACAAGAAACCTGCAATTTCTTTTTATCCATACTTTAGTTTTCTAATCACCAAAATTAAAACGAGGCACAGTATTCTATGTCATATGTATTCATAGGTCATTTGTGTGACTGAATGTGTTGAAAATATACTTTTCAATAGTCAGTATAGTCAAGAACAACAAATGTTAAATTGGCCATCAGGTAGCGCAACCCTTACACAATCATTGGCATTCATATGCACTACTGTTTTTGCCTATATCTAAGCTTTCAGATGGTGTATAGATTGTCATAGTAGTATGCTTACTAACTTTAAAAAAAAAGATGTCTGAATGACACACCAATTTTTGACTTGTTTTTACTATGTTGCTACCTTAATGTGACGTCTATACTACCATCAGAAGTAGGTTCATTTTTGCATTTTTCTCTCTCAACTCCAATAATTTTGACAAAAGCATTGTGTTTTAATAGGTGGAGATGCAAATTCAAGATTCTGTTTCAAAAGGAGCAACCGTGATATGTGGTGGGAATCGACATCAACTTGGGGGGTCATTTTTTCAGCCAACTGTAATGACTGGTGTTACAACAGACATGTTACCATGCAAAGAAGAAACATTTGGACCACTAGCACCAATTATCAAGTAAGTCTTATGTACAGTTACATTACTAGACTTACTGTATAGAGTCTTGAAAACAAAATAAACTTACATATATGGATGATGTGCTCAACCTTGTGTCTCCAGATGTGCGTAAAATTGTATAATGAACAAACGAGAAAGCTGTTTTGTTTTTCAGTTTACAACATTTTCTGTAATTCAAAACTTCATATCTGCATGTTCTCCTATTTCAGTGGTTTCCAACAGTCCCAATTGTTTATCAGTGAAATCAGTTAGAGATCATTGCTAACTACGGTGGTTCTGAAAATAATTTGGATGTCACCATTCATATTTCAGTGTATACATACACTGCATGGTTGTATTTCATTGTGAATAACATTTATGTTTCGTTGCAGTACGTCACTATGAGTTTAAACAAAATATGCTACCACGTTTTATTAAACATAAAACATTCATTCGTATCCATGGTCAATCAATGTACTAAGGATTTTTTTTTTGGCGAATGAACTAAATTTAAATTGATTGAGTCATAACTATTTTATAACACTCAACAAATTAACTTGTTCATGTATTTAAATGAATGCATGTCATTTAACTCGTGTAATATGATAATGGAGTGATCTGAATTGTGTCATTGGAATGGCGGCATTAAAATAGTTTGAACAAAATATGTTACGCAAAGCACTGCAAGCCAACTTGCTGTATGGTTGTTTGAAGAGTTGTTAGAACTGTAAAAATGAACTGAGTTTATATTTTTCCTGCCGTTACCTTAATTTAAATACACATACTTGTCTTTTTACGTTAGATTTAAAACTGAAGAGGAGGCCATAGCAATAGCTAATTCAGTGCGAGTCGGTTTGGCAGGTTACTTCTACTCCAATGATATATCTCAGATATGGAGAATTGCTGAAGAACTGGAAGTTGGTATGGTTGGAATTAACGAAAGTATGGTGTCATCAGAGATGTCTCCATTTGGTGGAATCAAAGAATCTGGTCTCGGCAGAGAAGGCTCTAGATATGGTATTGATGAATACCTAAATATAAAGTACTTGTGTTTTGGAGGAATTTAATTTCTCAAGAATTTATTAATCTCTGTTTTATACAGTCAATTCCATAAAGGCATGAATGTGTTTTATATAAAATATTTCTAAATATTTTATAAATTTCAAGACGGTTGAAATAAACTTTACTAATCACAACGATGCATTAAATGCAATGATTGGAGAAAATTTGCAAAGATTCATGGGTAAAATGATTTACCCTGTATAAATATTTTATAACTTTTCACACAAAAAACATTCATGCCTTCATGAAATTCACAGTATTGATATGTAAATGTGTGTAATAAAATCAGTGTGTAACTGCTGTAATGTCACTTGCTGTATGTGTAACCAATGCACGACATGTTTTAATTGGTAAAAGCTTATTTAAAATAATCAATACTATTGGGACATTGCTCATATCTAGAGTGCAAGGCAGCCATGTGGATAATTTGATTCAAATGTTTCCAACTATGACATTTTTCATTTTAAGTGTTTCTGAATTGATTTATCAAAATAATGATATTTTAAGCATGTAAATCACACATTCCACTGATTCCAACTCAATGTAGACCATGAAACTGTATATGGCAAATGCATAGCAAGTTGTGCAACTATGCATCTGGATACCTTGGTATTTATTCTGGTGGAACCGTTGGTAGTTCCACAAAAATGATTGCATTACAGCGTAAAACATTATCTTGGAAGAGGAGATAATTGGTAGATATGGATGTATGAAAGCAATATCTGAATTGTTCTTGTAGTCAAATATCTATGCAATTTTATTTAAATAAACAGTCCTGTTTAATGTAATATGTACTAGAGAATCAAGGGCTAATAGAAATAATAAAAATGTTGGTGAAAACGCGACAATTCACTACGTTCAATTACCCACCATAGACTCCGGTCAGTCAAAATGACTATTTTGAACTGTAGGCATTAATCAGCGATTCTGCCGGTGACGGAGAGATAGAATCCAGGTCAGGGGAAGCCCCATGACCTCAAGATTCTTTTACCCCTTACGTCACGAACCCACGTGACCGAGGCCACCTGGCAGCGCCACAGGTAGCCGTCCATCACTCTTCTCTCCGCCTCGAGTGGAGATGAAATCTAGCGAGCTCTGCTGGATCACCTGCTTTTTTTCCTGTCCGGATTTATAGCTTGGGTTGTTGCCGCTGCTCGGCATCCGACATTGTAGCTGGTAGGATAAGTTTTCCTTGTCATTTTTACCCTTGTGTCATTTTCCCCTTTGTGTGTAGCATTTTTCACAGCAAAGAAATCAAAATCGGGCACCACTACGTAACCAGTTGGTTTTCATGGCGGCAACTTTTACAACTGTAATTCGCTTCCCTCATGCATGTCGTCTTTTATTTTCAATGTATTTAGCAGTTTGTAGATGTAATGACAGCCCCAGGGCTCGCTGCCATTTTCTTTCCGGTCTCCTCGTGTTTCGAGTCGACCGTGCAGTGGTTATATTCAGAATTTACCAGCATAGAACCCGCATCCAAGATACTTTGTTGTAGCTACGTGCGGGTTTCTGGGTTTTTGCGAGTTCTGAGGCCTGAGATTTTATTTCAGAGCCATCAAGATCGCTGAGACTGACCGCGTCACAGCAAGGTGGCACGTCCAGTAAACAAATCGGTTAAAGTGAGTTGCGTGTTTTGCATGAGTGGAAAGTCCTCACGCTCGGCTACCGGTACTTCATGTACCGGGACGTCGAGTAAGGGGCCCGACGGCGGAGGTACCAATATTTTTCTCGGTCTCCCCCACTGATCGGAGGGCATCCTCACAGTCTGTTTTTTCAGGCGGTGTTTTTACCCGATTTCACCGGCTGCAGCGAGGCTGTGCCCCTGGAAGCTTTCCTCCTATGGGGCCCGTTGCGGGTCTCTTTGTGGACCCTTCCTCGCACGGCGCCGGGTTTGCCTCCGAGTTGAGGGCTTTGGTCCGCCTGAGTGCGGAGTGGGGCGCAGAGCACGCAAACAGTGTTGATGGGCGGCGTTGGTCAGCCGCGGAGGATGTAATGCTTAAGGATGGGGATAACATTAGGCAACACTTCCCACTGGACCAAACACTACCCAGTCGGTGTGGTTTCGGGATCAGACCCCATAGCGTGGGATGAGACCAAAACGCCCCCAACCGGATTCCAAGGCTCCTTCCCCAGATCCCGGTACCACGAATTTGGCAAACCGGGCAAAGGGGGATAGCCGCATTCCATGGGTGTCTTTGCCAATTGAAGACGACCCATCCAGCCCTGAGGGCAGAGTTGCTTGAGCACTTTATTATGCGTGACCAGCACTCTGGAGATCTTGGAGGCAGAACGGACCAGCCTCCTAGACCAGGCGACATTTTTACTGGCACATCTACATGCAACACCCCCTAGTGTCGCCTGGCTCTCTTGGCCAGGGCCACTTCCGTGCTATGAGACGCGGCATTAGACGCACGTGTTTTCGCCGACAAGCTGAGCCGGGGTATGTTCCCACCTCAGTGACACAGACTGGACATCCTCCACCCTCTTTGTTCAGGGAATAGTGGGTACAGTCTCGGAGCTTCGGAGTGCAATGAACCAGAGGGTTCAGATCGAATCTGCTAGCCAGCTGGTCCTGCCATGAGCAAACGGAGGGCACCCCAAGCACAGAAAACACAACGCCCTAGGGCATCGTTCGCTAGCCAGAGTCAGCCAGGAGGCAAGCGCTTATACCCTTCCATGGGAGGGGAGGGTAGTGGTGCGCCCCCAGGGAGGTAAGAGCCAGGTGGTGGCTCCTCACCCTCCCTGGGCGGACGTCTACCCGGCAGCAGGGGAGGCATGTTTGACGCTCACCTATGCAACAGGGGTGGGGGTGGGGGACAGGCATGTGTTCGGTGAATGGCCAGGTCACAACTTAGTGACTACTTCAGGCCTTGGGGAACTCATCTCATGGGGGAAGGGAGCCCCCCCCAGCAACTGCCGAACACATGGCCACATATCCCTGTCGTACACAGATTGCGCTGGTGTACTCCAGTTTGGAGACGGCGGGTGACTGACCCCTGGACCTTTCCAAGTGGTGACATCCGTTTACGGGATACCGCTGAAATCTCCATTTCCCCCTGTCATTGTCTCCCCTGTTGGGCACTACCAGGGGACTCCCGCAAAGCGGAAGCAATCAGACAGGAAGTAGCAGTTTGCTGGGGAAAGACGCCATACACAGGGTACATCAGCCGGAACTAAGGCCAGGCTTCTACCCAAATGTGTTCGGGTTAGGGTTAGCGCCCTACGTGTTCACCAGAGTGATGAAACAGGTAGTGCTGCTGCTTCACCAGATGTCGGTACACCTCAATCTGTACCCAGACTTCCGGTTACCAACAACCCGGGCAAGGGGTAATAGCCAAACGCGTCCGGCTAACACGGGATTAACTTCACCAGTTGGGCTCGTTAGTAAATCGACAAGTCCCACCTCAACCCAACACGCAGTTGGTGTCCCTGGGCATGGAGTTTTGACACAGAGGTAAGCTTGACTTAGCTATTTCAAGCTTATTGCTTAGCGCTAAGCAGCCTAGTCGAATGCCTAGTCAGCGTTCCCTCGGTGTCCCTCCGTGAACTAATATGGATCATCGAAATGATGACCTCGGTTCAAAGGGTCGTTCCCCAGGCCGCACTACGCAGCCGCCCGGTATAAAGCTTGTTATAACGCCGAGTTCTCCTATGGGTACTAGATATGCGGGTTTCGATCTCGGACCAAGTGAAGGAAGCCCTGTCCTGGTGGTTGTCACTGGCCAACCTCGGACAGGGGAGCCCCTTGGGCCCGCTCGCCGCAGGTATGACTCTGGTAACAGATACCCAGGGTTGGGGAGCGTATTTCGAGACCTGCTCCGCACAGGCAATGCAGCGGTGGTCTCCTTCAAGAAGGAGGGGGGGACGCATTCCCCATCGTTGTCAGTCCTAGCGGAGCAAAATCCTCCTTTGGTGCCAGGAATACAATGTGGAGCTAATCGCACACCACCTTCGAAGGGTGAGGAACAGTCTGGTGATGCCCTTTCAGGGCGGCTCCGTCTCCAGAACACGGAGTGGCTGATACCCCAGTGGGTAGCCTCCAGGCTGTTTTGGCTGTGGGACGGCCCAAGGTTGGACCGTTTTGCCACACCCCGGAACGCCAAGCTCCCGACGTACGTAACACTTTTGCTGACTCCAGGAGCCTGGGCCAGAGTTGCTTTACTAGCCCCGTGGACCCACTTAGTTGTGTACGCCTTTCCTCCTTTCCCGCTAGTTCACCAAGCACCGGAGAAAACTTCGACAGGTGCCCACTCGCATACTATCATGGGTTGCACCCAATTGGCCAAGCAAGGCTTAGTTTCCACTTCTGTTGGAAATGCTAGTCGAAGCGCCAGCAGTGCTTCCGGACTTACCGGACCTGCCGTCCCAACCAGACGGCGCACTACCAACGAGCCCAGCAGGTATCACTTACATGCATAGAGGCTCTCAGTAGACTCGCACATACGAAAGCCTTATCTGAGCGGGCTGCCAACGTCCTGGCCGGAGCGAACAAGGATTCCACATACGCGGCCTATATTTCTAGGCTGCAAGCATACACTGATTGGTGTAGCGGAAGGGAGATTGATCCATACAATCCCTCTATTGGCCAGGTAGAAGGCTCCTTCGTCCACCTGTTTGACGAAGTGGGTTTGTCCTACGCAGCAAGCGTTGGCTACAGGTCGGTCTTGTCCCCCACCACTCAGAATGTACGGGAACAAGACTAGCCGATTGTCCTATTTTTAGGAGACTATTTACTGCTTTCCAGACACCAAGACCCCCATACAAGGGAGCCACCCAACTGGGACTCGTCGGCTGTGTTGTCTGCTCTAAGCAGACCGCCCTTTGAGCCTCTCCAATCAGCACCACTGAAATTTTTGACGTGAAAAATAGTCTTCCTACTGGCCCTCGCCTCAGGTAGGCGCCGGTCAGAGCTAGACGCGGACGGTTGTGCCGCTTTTATGGACGATCAAGTTGTACTAAAGACATGAATCGGGTGTCTCGCCAAGAACCAAATCCCAGGACACGATCCTCAACCGATCGTCATCCCCCGGCTGGCAAATATTGTCGGTCCGGAGGATCAGGAGGAATTGCTTCTCTGCCCGGTCCGAGCGCTGAGTTGCTACGATAACCGTACCAGGTTTTCTAGACGGGGAACCAAACACATGTTGTTGTGTTACGGCCCTGGCAAACAGGATAAGCCGGCTTCCCCAACTTCCGTCTCCAGGTGGATTACTGCGACTGTACTGGAGGTCTATAATACACTATCCTCCTCAACACAGACCTTGCAGAGACACCAAGTACGAGAACATGAGGTCCGTGTGATTGCTAACTCACTAGCGCTAGCGTCAGGTGCCCCTCTCAAACACATTCTGAGGGCAGGCTTCTGGAGAACGCAGAACGTCTTCGTCAACTACTACCTAAGAGACACCCAATCTATTGAGCAGGGTCTCTTCAGGTTAGGCCTTGTCATAGCTGGTCAGGCCTTGTTTGCTGACCCAGCCCGAACGACCGCAGGGGCCTCTGCGCATAGGCAATAGGCATAGGCAATGCGTGATGCAATGTCTGGATACAATGCGTGATGCAATGTCTGAATACAATGCGTGACAGAATGTCTGAATACAATGCGTGATACAATGTCTGAATACAATGCATGATACAATGTCTGAATACAATGCGTGATACAATGTCTGAATACAATGCATGATGCAATGTCAGAATACAATGCTTGATGCAATGTGTGATGCAATGCGTGATGCAATGTCTCAATACAATGCATGATACAATGTCTCAATACAATGCATGATGCAATGTCTGAATACAATGCATGATGCAATGCATGATACAATGTCTGAATACAATGCATGATGCAATGTCAGAATACAATGCTTGATGCAATGTGTGATGCAATGTGTGATGCAATGTCTGAATACAATGCATGATGCAATGTCTGAATACAATGCGTAATGCAATGTCTAAATACAATACGTGATGCAATGTCTGAATACAATGCATGATGCAATGTCTGAATACAATGTGTAATGCAATGTCTGAATACAATACTTGATGCAATGTCTGAATACAATGCGTAATGCAATGTCTCAATACAATGCATGATACAATGTCTGAATACAATGCGTGATGCAATGTCTGAATACAATGCGTGATGCAATGTCTGAATACAATGCGTGGTGCAATGTCTGAATACAATGCATGATGCAATGTCAGAATACAATGCTTGATGCAATGCGTGATGCAATGTCTGAATACAATGCGTGATACAATGTCTGAATACAATGCATGATACAATGTCTGAATACAATGCGTGATACAATGTCAGAATACAATGCTTGATGCAATGTGTGATGCAATGCGTTATGCAATGTCTCAATACAATGCATGATACAATGTCTGAATACAATGCATGATGCAATGTCAGAATACAATGCTTGATGCAATGTGTGATGCAATGTCTCAATACAATGCATGATGCAATGTCTAAATACAATACGTGATGCAATGTCTGAATACAATACTTGATGCAATGTCTGAATACAATGCGTAATGCAATGTCTGAATACAATACTTGATGCAATGTCTGAATACAATGCGTGATGCAATGTCTGAATACAATGCGTGATGCAATGTGTGATGCAATGCGTGATGCAATGTCTGAATACAATACTTGATGCAATGTCTGAATACAATGCATGATGCAATGTCAGAATACAATGCATGATACAATGTCTGAATACAATGCGTGATGCAATGTCTGAATACAATGTGTGATGCAATGTCTGAATACAATGCTTGATGCAATGTGTGATGCAATGTCTCAATACAATGCATGATGCAATGTCTGAATACAATGCGTGATGCAATGTCTGAATACAATGTGTGATGCAATGTCTGAATACAATGCATGATGCAATGTGTGATGCAATGTGTGATGCAATGTCTCAATACAATGCATGATACAATGTCTGAATACAATGCGTGATGCAATGTCTGAATACAATGTGTGATGCAATGTCTGAATACAATGCATGATGCAATGTCAGAATACAACGCTTGATGCAATGTGTGATGCAATGTGTGATGCAATGTCTCAATACAATGCATGGTGCAATGTCTGAATACAATGCGTAATGCAATGTCTGAATACAATGTGTGATGCAATGTCTGAATACAATGCATGATGCAATGTGTGATGCAATGTGTGATGCAATGTCAGAATACAATGCATGATACAATGTCTGAATACAATGCGTGATGCAATGTCTGAATACAATGTGTGATGCAATGTCTGAATACAATGCTTGATGCAATGTGTGATGCAATGTCTCAATACAATGCATGATGCAATGTCTGAATACAATGCGTGATGCAATGTCTGAATACAATGTGTGATGCAATGTCTGAATACAATGCATGATGCAATGTGTGATGCAATGTGTGATGCAATGTCTCAATACAATGCATGATACAATGTCTGAATACAATGCGTGATGCAATGTCTGAATACAATGTGTGATGCAATGTCTGAATACAATGCATGATGCAATGTCAGAATACAACGCTTGATGCAATGTGTGATGCAATGTGTGATGCAATGTCTCAATACAATGCATGGTGCAATGTCTGAATACAATGCGTAATGCAATGTCTCAATACAATGCATGATGCAATGCATGATACAATGTCTGAATACAATGCGTAATGCAATGTCTGAATATAATACTTGATGCAATGTCTGAATACAATGTGTAATGCAATGTCTGAATACAATACTTGATGCAATGTCTGAAGACAATACTTGATGCAATGTCTGAATACAATACTTGATGCAATGTCTGAATACAATGCGTAATGCAATGTCTGAATATAATACTTGATGCAATGTCTGAATACAATGTGTAATGCAATGTCTGAATACAATGCTTGATGCAATGTCTGAATACAATGCGTAATGCAATGTCTGAATATAATACTTGATGCAATGTCTGAATACAATGCGTAATGCAATGTCTGAATATAATACTTGATGCAATGTCTGAATACAATGTGTAATGCAATGTCTGAATACAATACTTGATGCAATGTCTGAATACAATGCGTGATGTAATGTCTGAATACAATGCATGATGCAATGTCTGAATACAATGCGTGATGCAATGTCTGAATACAATGCATGATGCAATGTCTGAATACAATGCGTGATGCAATGTCTGAATACAATGCATGATGCAATGTCTGAATACAATGCGTGATGCAATGTCTGAAGACAATACTTGATGCAATGTCTGAATACAATACTTGATGCAATGTCTGAAGACAATACTTGATGCAATGTCTGAATACAATACTTGATGCAATGTCTGAATACAATACTTGATGCAATGTCTGAATACAATGTGTAATGCAATGTCTGAAGACAATACTTGATGCAATGTCTGAATACAATGCTTGATGCAATGTCTGAATACAATGCGTAATGCATTGTCTGAATATAATACTTGATGCAATGTCTGAATACAATGTGTAATGCAATGTCTGAATACAATACTTGATGCAATGTCTGAATACAATGCGTGATGCAATGTCTGAATACAATACTTGATGCAATGTCTGAATACAATGCATGATGCAATGTCTGAATACAATGTGTGATGCAATGTCTGAATACAATGCGTGATGCAATGTCTGAATACAATTCATGATGCAATGTCAGAATACAATGCGTGATGCAATGTCTGAATACAATGCGTGATGCAATGTCTGAATACAATGCGTGATGCAATGTGTGATGCAATGCGTGATGCAATGTCTGAATACAATGCGTGATGCAATGTCTGAATACAATTCTTGATGCAATGTCTGAATACAATGCTTGATGCAATGTCTGAATACAATGTGTGATGCAATGTCTGAATACAATGCGTGATGCAATGTCTGAATACAATGCGTGATGCAATGTCTGAATACAATACTTGATGCAATGTCTGAATACAATGCGTGATGCAATGTCTGAATACAATTCTTGATGCAATGTCTGAATACAATGCTTGATGCAATGTCTGAATACAATGTGTGATGCAATGTCTGAATACAATGCGTGATGCAATGTCTGAATACAATGCGTGATGCAATGTCTGAATACAATACTTGATGCAATGTCTGAATACAATGCGTGATGCAATGCCTGAATAAAATGCATGATGCAATGCGTGATGTAATGTGCGAATTCAATTCTTGGTAAAATGCTTGAATGCAGCAATACTTGTTGAATCTTTGTTGACTAGTGTAGTGTCGCAGAAAGCGTGTACAGTCTTCTAATAGCCTAAAAATAGACAGGGTGGAGGTCAAGGCTGAAAATATGTGCTTGCGAAGTTTTGTAATAAATGCTTCCTGATATTACACCTTAAAATAATATTCATGAGATATGTATACGTTATAACCTCATCCCCATTAAAGTTATTAGCATATTGTGTACACAGTAGAAAAAAATCAGGTCGTTCTATGAATTTCACGATGAATTATAGCGTGGCAGTGCCATGGTATAGTTGGTACAAATTGTTCGTCAAACTGGGAAGGGTGATTCCACATATCCGTGAGCCAATTTCCCGAGTGTTGTTAATATTGACAAATTGTCTTCTAACAAAAAAAAAACATTGACAAGTTTTGGCCAAGTATATTGATCAATTTTTACAAAACTTTCAGTTAGTGAGAGGATATTTTGGACTTCATGTTCAATAGATCCACTCACTACCTAAGGTCTGGCACCTCATCCATTCTTTCATAACTCACATCACAACCATCTACATGGTCTCCATCCACAACACCAAGACACAATCTACATGGTCTCCATCCACAACACCAAGACACAATCTACATGGTCTCCATCCACAACACCAAGACACCATCTACATGGTCTCCATCCACAACACCAAGACACCATCTACATGGTCTCCATCCACAACACCAAGACACAATCTACATGGTCTCCATCCACAACACCAAGACACAATCTACATGGTCTCCATCCACAACACCAAGACACCATCTACATGGTCTCCATCCACAACACCAAGACACAATCTACATGGTCTCCATCCACAACACCAAGACACCATCTACATGGTCTCCATCCACAACACCAAGACACAATCTACATGGTCTCCATCCACAACACCAAGACACAATCTACATGGTCTCCATCCACAACACCAAGACACAATCTACATGGTCTCCATCCACAACACCAAGACACAATCTACATGGTCTCCATCCACAACACCAAGACACAATCTACATGGTCTCCATCCACAACACCAAGACACAATCTACATGGTCTCCATCCACAACACCAAGACACAATCTACATGGTCTCCATCCACAACACCAAGACACCATCTACATGGTCTCCATCCACAACACCAAGACACAATCTACATGGTCTCCATCCACAACACCAAGACACAATCTACATGGTCTCCATCCACAACACCAAGACACAATCTACATGGTCTCCATCCACAACACCAAGACACAATCTACATGGTCTCCATCCACAACACCAAGACACAATCTACATGGTCTCCATCCACAACACCAAGACACAATCTACATGGTCTCCATCCACAACACCAAGACACCATCTACATGGTCTCCATCCACAACACCAAGACACAATCTACATGGTCTCCATCCACAACACCAAGACACCATCTACATGGTCTCCATCCACAACACCAAGACACAATCTACATGGTCTCCATCCACAACACCAAGACACAATCTACATGGTCTCCATTCACAACACCAAGACACAATCTACATGGTCTCCATCCACAACACCAAGACACAATCTACATGGTCTCCATCCACAACACCAAGACACAATCTACATGGTCTCCATCCACAACACCAAGACACAATCTACATGGTCTCCATCCACAACACCAAGACACAATCCTTCTTTTTCTTTACAAACAATCAACAGGTATTTAAGGTCCATGTCTGCTTCAGTAAATTTCATCTATTTCTAGTTCTGGTTACCATAAATCTGGTTGCAATACCTGAATACAATGGTTCTATTCAATATTGTATATTCTGGGTAATAACTTGGGCTAAGTAAAATCTTTATGTGATAAATGCAACAAACTGACCTCTATTCAACTTTTAGCTAAGAGTATTGTAGTACTGTTTGTAGTACTTTGGCCCGACAATCTGTACCAGGCTTGAGCTTATCAAAAATCAGACTCAACGGCTCGAGATAGCAATGTAAAAGATAAATTTATTTCGATACTTTGAAAACAAAATCAAATCTTACATCGGGTTTGGTAATCTTTGTCTACGTGACTCGTCAAAATAATCCATGTTATATTCTACAAAACTAAGTCCGAATCTAAGAACCTACTTAAATTACCTCTCAGAAATGTGAAGTGTGCATGTCATTTGACCGAATAGCGTTTTTTAGTTACTTAACGCACAAGCTGTGGACTGACACAGTTTTTGACACAGAACGTTAAATTGCGAAAGCATGCCAGGGTGTAAGGAGAGGTTAGAGGTTAACTGGCCGAAGGGGCTTTATATGGGCTAAGACCTTCAATTGGTTAGGTCGTTTTCATTTGAAATTTATAAACACTTATAAATATTTTACATAAAACAAATTCACGCCTCCATGAAACCCGCTGTAATTATCTCCTGTATGGTTATTAATTACGCCGTTCTTTCAACGTGCAAGTTATTAATAAATAAATATGAAAAAAGCCGTACCTGCAATGTACGAGTTAAAATGTGCTATTGAATACAAAACTATATAAGAAATGGATCGATAATATATAAAAACGTGCGTGGCAGAAACCTCCGTCCGCTAACGTGTCCATGTGTAAATATGATACACTTGATTTTCAGAAAGATGGAGCAACACCAATAATTTCTAATTAGAAAGATCTCTCCTACTCTGAGTGTTTGAACTGAAACAAATGTTTAGTCTTAGGCACTGTCGTGGCATGTGTACTAAGGCATTCCTTCTCGTCAGTATAGCAAAGATTTGAGGCATGTCTACAAACTATCACAAATTACTACTACTACACTGAGGTAGACGTTTTTCCCTTCAAGACTTGCTTAACACCTGGAATAACTTACCGGAAGTGTTTGTGAAAGTTTCATCAATTAATCAATTGAATCGAAATTTGAGCACTACTGGTCGATAAGATATATGCATTAACAGTATGGTTGTGTACGTTATTTACATAATTACATAAATTAAATTGAGCAGGATCTAACAATGATGCGTGTGTGCACTCATCATTTACATATGGTGGCGCTATTTACAAATTAAAATTACTTCAAAATGATAAAACCGACTCAATAATAAACACACTGTTGTTCGTATACGACGTGTAAATATTTGGTGGTGGTGGGGGGGGGGGGGAAGGTATAATAAATGATGTCCCGGGCAGTGATACTGTGAAATACACCATTCTCGCGGTATTTATTTTCTTGTAAAATCTTTTAATGCGTCCATTTCATTGTGGGCTAAATTTATATTTCAATCAAAATAACGATATAAAAATAAAATAAATATAAAAAAGTCAGACACGGCGATCTGTGAAAATGGATAAGATAACTACTGTCTTGTTATCTCACTCGTACTGCAACTAATTAGCATGTATAAGAATAGATGGTGAACGTGACACGAATATACAAAGACCCGACAGAAAGGCATAGATGCGCCATGTCACCATAGTGAATTGATTCTCAGAGAACTATTGAAAGAAAAAATTCAAAAGTCGGTGGACCCAATACTACGAACTTAAGATATGGAGATAATACATTTTCGATAGCGGAATTTGCAGGGAACCTACGAAGTAAGAGAAAGTAAGAGTAAAGAATAATCCATAAACTATACGAAAACTGAATACACGGTTGACTCACAGGAGAGGAGTTCGAGATGTAACTAAACCGCGAAAAACAATCTAACAAGTCATTTTACGCTACAATGACAGAAGATGCCAAATCCGAAAAAGCTAAAAAAAAAACGGCTCACACTTGCCAAATCAGCTATTATAGAGCCGTTCCTAAAAAAAGAAAAGGGTTCCACAAAGACCTGCATTAAATAGGAAGTTGATATGTGAGACAAGAATAAGATGAGATTGCTGGGACATGTGATAAAAAAGGATGGCATGGAAACCCTAGCATTGACGAAAATAGTAGGACAGAGAAGCAGAGAAAAACATGAATGCTTTGGTGATTAGTCTACAAGAGTGGTGGAACTAATTAATAATGTAAGAAACTGAAAATTATATCAAACCACGATCACTCACCTTTAATACCTAAAAGAAGTAGATATAATTGTGTAATAATAACTCGAGAATGTGAATTTACAATTAAAACTGTATTGAACAAGTGCCAACGCCTGTTTGCTTCTGGAATGTCTGTTATAGGGCGCACCATAATATCATTTATAGACAAATTATTTGCACTACTGATCTTTCATAATTTTAACACAAATGTTAAAGTGTTAAGGGTGTTGACCCCTCGGGGTCACACTTTGCCAAGTACCCTCATGGGATATCCCTTTGATACAATGTTCTAAAAATGTTCATCTTTTTTAGATTAGACATCATCTTTGATTTCTAGGATGGCAGTCGTTTCATCTCTGAAATAACGACTGTAAACCTTGAAAAATATTTGGTTGTTTTTCACGGAATATTTCCAACACCAGGTGCTGAAAGTTGACCCTCTTTCGAGACCTCCTCCATGTATCTCTCCAAAGATAGCACCACCGGGAAGTCTTTGCGTCAATATCGAGTGTTTTTCACATTCGTACAAATATTTTTTTATGTATTATGTACGGTGATGTACGTCACGATCACTCGGGACAACAATCCAATCAATTCGATCAGTACCTTTTCTTTCAAAATACTCGTGCATTACATATCGCAATTAGCATAAACCTCACGATTTAAAGACAATGTAAGCCACTAATATAAAGTGGTAAAATTAAGGATATGGTCGTATTGTTGTAACAACAGTCGTAGATTTGTTTCCCGTCGTTTTTTAATTATTACTGTATTAGTCAGATATACAGGTAGATATACCACGTTATTTTCAACGAAATTCACCAATTTACCATCTCCAACGGTAGAGTAACACTAGCATCATCTGGCAGTGTTTCCAAAGTTGAAAAACTAATAGTTATATATTTATATTTTGGGGTCAATAGATCCTATGACTGAGTGGTGTCACCGATAGGTATCAGTATTAGTAGACCATGACATTAGATACACGGAAACCGCTATTAGAAGACTTGGCACAACACTTTGTAATGGTTTAGTGGAAATGTTTGATGAAGAGAAACTTAAAGACCTTTTGATGTGTTATGTGGCAGTAGAGTAAAGAACCCATGTCTTTACAAAGGAGTTATGGAGAAGACTTGACAACCGGCTCATGATTAAAGTCTTTCACACGCAACAGGACTTACTATAATCAGAATTTAAGTACAGGGTAGGAATATACAGGTAAGCGAAGAAGTACTTTTGCTTTTACAACATAAAGCTACTGATGCAATGAAAAGGGCCATTCCAGTAATAAAGAAGATTTCATGCCATACCAATGTCGGTGGCCGATAACAGAAAGGATATATATGAGACATCGTAGACGACTGTAGTTGGAGAGTAACATCAATAGCAACTAGATAAATCAAAACCTGAACCATCTGTATCTGCCACCACTATTTCGTAGAGAAAATCCTGGTGATGTGCATTTTGAATTTAAACTAGGAAGTGAGTGAAACTTGATTTTCAGTTTATTAAAAGTGATTCGACATTCTTAATACAATACTTTCGAAGCGGGTCTCATTTATAGTTCGTTTGTTCTCAGACTAGTAATACATTAATTGTACAATACAATAATTGTATTACTAGTCTGAGGTTTGTTCAAATCCAGAGTACAGTCCCACACCAGGATAAGAACAACAATAGAACCACTTTCAAGTTAACACAAAACCAGTATTGGGGCGGACGATAGGATTCATTAAGCATTACATAAATCCCGAATGATACTCATTCCTTTATTAAAATCAAACCGTCCTACACGATATAAGGTAATATCTATTTGGGGCATCCCAGCCTACGGACGCCGCAACAACGCTGATCTTCTTTGATTTCGAAAATCCTTAGTAGGATCTTACTATACACATCAACCAAAGTAAATGTTATTATTTGGGATAACACTTAAACCACACTCAAGCAGGCAAACCGAGATTACGTTAATCGTGTTTGTACAACGTAACTGTGTCGTTCTGCGCTCGCAAATCGAGGCCTGAAAACAGTTCGGTTCGGTTGAAACGGCGATTGCTGACTAATGAAATCAACAACTACACTGCTAACAAGCGGACATTATAGCTTTGTATTACCTACGACATAGAACCATGAAAATACGGTGTTGACAGGTTTCTCAACATCAGATATCACCACAAATACTATGGTTTGTCGTCCATTTACATTTCGGCCATTTTCAAGCAATTCTGTGTTAACCCAAACACAGTCAATCAAATGGGCACTCATTGAATTTCACTTTTTTCAGTGATTGTAAATGCGGTATAAATAATAAACACTAAATTTATAAATATATCTATATATAATTTATAAATTTACGCATTCTAGAGATTCTGCTGCCCAAATGTAAAGACAGACACCAAAAACCAGTAAAACACAAATTTAGACCTGGAAATGGTATGTATTTTACTTCCGGGAAAACTCTACTACATCCTTTAGCCAGTCGATTATTAATATGGAAGGGAAGCAACTGAACTGAACCGATCACAACGCAACGCAATGAATATCATTAAATTAATGTGGCACACAAGAGGAAATAATTAGGCATTCACGAAAATAAATGTACAAAAGATGTGATATCAGGTGCTAGCAAAAGAGTGAGTGTACCCTGTCCCGCCGCTAGTAACCGTCATATATCATATTGACTAGACAATTCATGAAGGAACTTTCTACAAAAACAAAAATGATGTTGAGATAACCAGAAGTCATCTGTCATTTTCTTACAAGCTCATTTACCAGTTTATTTTTATTTTATTCAATACACAGATCAACAGGCTTACAAATCTGGACAAGTATACATTATGACCACCAAAAATTAGTATAAATGAATATGTAAAAACAAAACAAAATGTGCTAGTGAAAAAACTAAATTACTTAAAACTCTTCAGTGCAGAAAAATAACATTGTCCGATTTACTGGAATTAGTAAGGAAACACCTGAGCGGAGCGAAAACATAATCGACGTAGACGCTGATGACAATAAGTAATAACAATATTATGACTGCTTCCCGGTAAGCACTGTGCAATGTTTACAAGAGAGCAATATTTTTTGCGTTTTCATTTTGAAAGGTCAGCCGCAGGGCCCAGCATGTTCAGTATGAGGTTAGGTGTAAAGTTACATCTGTGGATTTGAAAAACAAAAAAAACAAAATGTCCTCGAACACTAGTTTTCATAACAAAAACTCATTGTTGCACTATTGCAAACATTATACAGTGCTCATCGACGAAACAATAATAATATTATTCCTTTACACTTACTGCAACTGACATTGTTGACTAGGTCGAGTGATCGCCTCGCTTCGCTCAGGTATCACCGGTGGTAATTCTAACTAAAACTCCTTGTTCCGTAAGAGCCCTAAAATGTATTACTTTGGAAATCCTAATACACAAAGCATTGAACTTATTCTCGTATTTTCCCATGTAACCTGTAAATAAGTTTCGTATCAATTAAACAGAAACACACTAAGGCGTATCAGAAAACTGGGAGGCATTAATTCTGGGCATGTGTAACTAGCCATCACTGGGTCTAACATGCAACCTGTAAATTAGTACAAAAATAAAGCTTTATTACATCCGCTGAGGTAATTCAGAAGAAAAAAAAGAAAATTAATTAAAATATCTAAGATTGAACATAAGTGGAGTAAGCGCAGTGGAAAGCAGTTGTGATGGAAGGGACGTCGTCGGTGATTCAAATTATTAAATACATAATAGAAGCAGATGGTGTTACTAGATAGGTAATTACATACATGAATGATATGCAGTATTTTTATTGTGTTTGGTTATCAGATTTTCATTTTGGAGAAATCAGCAATTGAATAGAAAACATCTCTGATGTCCGCAAATATGCTGTGATATGACCCGTAAATAAGCCCCGTCGCTATAGACGATAGCCAACAATAGATAAGTACGTGGTTTTGTGTATGTAAAACGCAACAGCGTTGAATCAGAAATGTTGAATGTTCGCTGTCCTTCAACGATGTATTACTCGGGTGTTAATAATTTGAAAAAAATACATTGTCTGTGTTACAGGTGAATTATTCCATTAAAGTAATGCCTAAACAATTTACCATATGACTAATTGTATGCTGTATAAACCTCACATTTGTGACTGGCCATTTCCTTTGCTGATCGGTCTTAGACCTTGCTGTTTCACTCTTGCCACCTCTAACTCTAACGAGTCAATTTCCAGTAAGTGCTGGGGTAAGTAACATCAATTAGTCAATGTCTATAAATACATTTTTGTAAGTACGCAGTATTTGCATAACATTTGTGTTCCGTATATTTTTTGTTCAGGGTTAGTGTAAAATTCATTTCGTATTGAATGAGTTGTATTGTAATTAACATGTGGGTTCCATGTCGTGTTATGTATATCGCCGATTTTACGTGTCGATCACAGTTGTTACACGATTTTGCCGGATTCGTTGCATTTTCTCATAACCGGGGCATGCGGCAATGACCAGACCAACCCCTTTCCCTTATCTAATTATTTTTTCCCGAAAAATAAAAAAAGCCTTTATTTTTGTAAATATATTGATATTGCTATATTTTGGCATCAGCAAGCTGCACGGTCAATGTTCAACTTCGATTAGTGCGTTCCTTTATGCACGCACATCAGGGCAGCCGTGAATGTTATTTTTCGTGGGTATGGGTGATTAACCATTGAATTGGTTTCAGTTGAGTTATCAACAGTTGCCACACCGAGGAAATTGCCTGTGATATGTTAGCAAACATTGCATTGTCTTAATAGCGTCTTGTAATTCCCCAATACGTGAAGTACATTGAGCCGTGAACCAAATTCAGAAGTTATGGCGTTTGCGAGTTATGCGTGTTAAATATTGATTGATTCTTCCGCTCATTGATTTGTTTTATCTATACAAGATAAATTTCTGTTCCACATTGTTGATGTGAATTGTGTTTTGATGCAATTAACTTATGGGGTACCTATTATATACAATGTACCATAAGCATTAAGTAATCAGATATATAAAATTAGGAACAATCAAACACAGTTGACGAGTAGATGTTTAGAATAAAGTTGAAAATTCGGGTCTATTCTGAGTTTTCGATACTTTTATCTCATGTATTGTGCTATGTCCAAGTAACGCCATATTATTAGCAACGAGTAAGTCCAGAACACTAATACAATTCAAGACAGCCGTGGTTCAAGTAATGTTGGAAGTTTGTTCGAACGCAGTTCGATCGAGAGAATGATTTTGGCTAACGAAAACAAATTCCGGCTCGGATATCTATTGCATTTTACTTGATATGCGAAGGCGTCCCAATAACTAATTGCAACTTTAATAACTGAGAATGGACTAAATCCCTTTGAGTAATTTACATAATAAACTTGTTTTTTTTTATTTCAAACATTCTGCACGACCGGAGTCGAAACAATTGTCCCCACTACATTGCGTCCTTCGTTCGGCCGAGGTTTACTAAGTGATACCAGCTATTGATCAATCAGCATACAAATGTACACATTGCTCTATCTACCCCAAATTCTTATTCTATTTCATCCATTTTTTTTACCTACATCACTTTATTTAACCAGATTAATTTTGTTACACAATGGCAATGCCCAACAACCCTTAGTGATCACGGTCACCCCATACCATGTAATAATTCTCTATTAAATCAATCTTTATTTTGGAGTAAAAGTGAAACGTTTGCAAAAAAAGTATTGATTTTATAATTTACTTGGCGTCGCTGCTTTGTTTGTCGTCTTGGTCTTATACAAGGGCAGCCATATTAATCACCTCCCGGTTCGTTATATGCCATACGGAGCACTTTTTTTATAGCTGGGCAGGGAACGCCATAATCCTTTTAAATCATCCGCCACCAAACTACTGTATATTATATGACTTTAACAATGAACATAATAAATATATTGTTAGTCGCGGTTAAAAAGTAACATGTTAGTACAGCTAGCATCACACTGTACACAGAGACAATATACTAGTAATCTTGGCGGACACCGGTCTAATAACAAACAATACCTCTACAAGTGCGACTTACCGTATACTTATTCACCATATGTTTCAACAAGACTCTCATTACCTCGATCTCAACATACAAATTTAATTTTCTAATTATATATTATATTTTCTATAACAAGATAAAAAGATAAATAAAACCTATTCACAGACATATGGGATGTCGACGCTTCACAGTGTCTGAATATAATTGAATACTCTCTGTAGACAAGTGGCTTATTTGATCGGCCGGCCACGTAGCCTTTTGATAGGATCATATCTTTCAGTGCGGTACTGTTATTCATGTTTTAGATGAATAATTATAACAATACCATGACATACACACAGGTCACGACATGTGTTGGGCAGAACAACACTATGGTTTCACTGTCCGAAGTGCACTGCTTCAAATTGGTTTATTGTTTCACTCTTGTCACTAGTTGTGATATTATCATGGCAAAATCTACAATATACGTCCTAATAAACAAATTAAATATGCATACAAGTACGTTTTCGTCGCATATCGCAGTGATCACGTCCTTTCATCGCAATGTATATTTTAATGTGACTCGGAACTAGTCCGAGTTTACTTCACAGCGAGACTTTAGTTATCTTACAAAATAAATGTTTCTGCATAGTCACAGTGAAGAATCCAAAATCCACTGGCCTTGCAAGTTGATTACGTCATAACATGTGCGCGTGACGTATTTGCCTGGATTGTAGAGGAACTACGATTGACAGGTAATACGGGTATATATCTATTTACAATCTCATTGATTTCAATTCCCCCCTCAGAGAACGAGACACGATGCTACAGATGACTGCAAGTTGTTCTCTTGTGTGGGTTTCTATATTGATTGTACTTTTGAATTGTAAGGTGAGTCTATTTTGCACATTGTGATAATTAAATAAGTCTTTTATTATTATATTATTTCACTGGCACATGGATATCGCTGTATTGTTTCACATAATCATATGTGCTGATTCGTGTACATAATACTAGGCAATAGAAATCCACTTATTTCATGATAAAACTAAGTAGTTTGAACATATGTTAGATGCAACACTTTCCGTAATTTATATATATTTTTTTATATTTACGTAAACCGTATTGTTGAGGAGTCATATAATACCTTGCCGTACTGACTGATTATATGTTCTATATATCCACGACATGGAATATATTAAACATACTTATATTGGGAGTAAACTGATTTGAATGAGCGGCAGCCTGTTTGTGATAACAACTTCGAGACGGCACCGACCAGTTATTTAGAATATCTTAACTTGGAAACAGTTACTGTTCATTGAGATTTTGTACGGCACGGATGTCAATAAGATATACACTTAATTCTTGTGTACATTATATTTCACATAATACAAAGCGAAAGTTATTATAAGACTCACAACTTACAGTTGTTTGGTACAGACTGTGCAATATCGAGTAATGTGATTTGTTTTGTTATTCATTTTTATAGGTAGATGCATCGGAAGTCATACTTGATACTCATTTGGGTGGGCAGGTAGCAAAACGAGCCGCAGGTAGGGACGGTTATTTGTCGTGTTAATGTTGTTAGTTCTCCACCCACTCCTCCCGCTTTCTCGAGAAAACTGATGACACAAATACGTTTATTCTCCACACACAGTTGGTGGGGAGTATCTAATATAATGATGGCATACACACTGGGTTGCTGTAAACTAGTAATGTTGATTTGGTCATGGACAATAAATTATTCATATGTCGTATTTTATTGTTTTTTTCTTCGATATTTATAGAGACTGCAAACAAACGCAATATTAGAAACAAATCAATGTTCTCAAAATTGTCTTTAAATGGGTATGCCTCCTCGTCCACCGGGTATATTGATTTTCAATCAAACTTACGTGAATAAAACTCGTATGATGAAAACACGAGCTTCGTTCATTGTCGAAATACCAATGATATAGTCTGCTGTCGTTGGTCTATTACCCAATTACAGTAGTGATTACGTGTTCATGTAGTACGCCAATCAAAACCATTATCTGATTAAATATGACGAACAGACATGTAGTCTATCAAATAGATGTTCCAATCACTAATCGCCACGTGTGAAAGTCGCTCACACTCCACGAGAGACATACAAGAGGCGGAGCTGACATACACTCGTTTTCCAGTTACTGCAGTATGTTGTTGTAACTGTGTTGTAGCGATAAACACACATTTTTTCCCTTTCTTACGCATTTTGTGTGTGATCTTCTGAATTTTATTTGGTTTCGTCGAGCTGTATCAAGATAATCGTTGTTCATATCACAGTTGGCAGGCGTACACGTGATAATATAATACATATAACGTATCTACCGATATTTACTATATAGGGTGGTCATCCTGAATTTTAACCGAATATCAAAACACTCGTTCAGCAAGAATTCAAGATGGCCGTGCTATATTGTGAATAACGACTTGTTTGTCATGCGTGCACAGGTTCATTTGTTCCCACAACACAATCATAGCGCCATCAGTATTTGGAATACGAAATGTTTCTGGTGCCCCTTCACTCAATACTCTCGTTATTCCAGTCTGAACCGTAGAATTATAGCCCCACCTACACACACAACTAGACATGGTTTGATTAAGACAATTAAAGCATTATCCACATTCACAGCAGGCCACCGACGTCAGGAACCCATATACGACCTATTTCTCATTGACAGTTTTCAGATATCACTATTCCGTTAAATACCTTATACGATGTCATACTATAATATGACGGAATGACATTCAATAGTTTGATAGAAACTCGTCATTAATATTGTAATATGACGTTATTGGGAGGATTAAATAATTGTACACTTTGGATAAATCGTACATTTATCGACGTGTACCACGACAAACTACAGGGAAATCAAAACTTTGAATGTCGTGGTAAGCCCAATTTAAATACCTTGATTGAGAAACTCAGCATATATACTACATGTACTGGTGTTTATAATGCAGACATCGCTGGTTGAGAAATATTGCAATAATGAAATAATGCCGGTATAATGATAACGCCACTGTTATTATTAGTCCCCGTTCGGACGCATTCCGAACACGGGGACTTATGTTTAGACCTCCATGCGTCCGTGCTTGTGCGCGTGCGTCCGTCCGGACCTGTTCCTTAGAAATGCCGCGACCAATCACAATGCAACTTCACATATACATCATACATGATATTATACATGTGCACATCAATTTGTTTCACGATCTATTATTATAAATCATGTCATATATATATATACAGATATATTGGTTTGACGATTCTATTAAAAATGACCGAATGGTGGCCATTTTTGTATTAAATAATCATCAAATATCAAGCGTTTCTGGCAATTAGGGATGGATTTTGTTCAAACTAGGTACATACATTAGACATTACGGGTTCCTAATGTACGTCATTTTATTTTTTAGATCGGGTTCTGAATGGTTGACTAGTGGCCATTTTGTTTTAATGAATGGGCTTCTAGAGCCATATCTCTGACATGCTTTGACTGACTATGTTCATATTTCATATATTCATTATACATATATTCATAATGGCTGATTTTGTTTTAATTGCTGCTGTTCCAGACGATCAGATACAAATGTCAATCATTTAAATGTTAAACAATCATCATATTCCTGACATGGTTATATTCCAGCTATATTACTATAAACAAAACTATATATCTTAAATTCAAACTAACGGGACTGTGCCATGCATGGCTTGTTTTTACTGCATTTATAATCTAATACACGACAAAACAACATAGCAAAATGCATCTTCTAAAATAAAATCCCCCTACAAACAATACTAATACTAGCCAGTTATAAGAAAACAAGAACAGCTTTAAATAACAGTTTCCCGATTTATATAAATAAGAATTTACCATATTGGTGTTATACCGAATTATGTGTGAAACCATAATAAATAAACCCCACAATACAAAAAATGTGACAAGTTATATTGTTAAAGGAAGGTGCATGATTCTGCCCACTGCGAGATCTCGCGTATTGCGAACGTTTTTTCATAAAAATGTAATGCTTTGATTTTGAGCTTGATTTTATATAAAAAAGGATACACGAATTTCGGCATTTAAAGTTGTTAATACTGGCAAAAACATGTTCTGTTTTATTTTAAATGCTTAATAAATGTTGCAAATGTAACAAAATATGCAGGTCTGTGTTTGATAACTCACTTTTTCCGGTACGAATAATTGCCGACTATGGCAGGCATCGTGGCGAGACTCGGCACTTTTCGCGTTTACGGCGGTGATGCAATGAACAAATTTCTCATATATTGTAGATGGGCACTGTACCGTACTATTGGCAATATTGCTCAAGATTGCGCAAGCCGTTTTCATACGTTTTTGCCATGACAAAGTTGCCTAATTAGTATGCATTTTTATTTATTCGGTGCTGAATGCACGCGAGAAAGTATGTGGTTAGTTGTTTATCCGAGGTCATATTGTGGTCTTCCGGTGTAGGTCGTGTCAGACCTCTTTAAATATGGCGATGTAAACATTAACTCGTGCTACTGTTTTGATCCTGACCATCATAATGTAGACGTTGCTGATACTTTCAGAATTAGTTATGTAGTTTAGCAATAGATTTGTAGTCGGTTTATAGTAGTTTTTATCCAATATAGTGATGCGTGTTTAGGCAATTTCGAGTGAAACGATTCGGCCCGACCGACTGTCAATATCCCCTGACGATGTCGACAAACATCATGTTATTACCACCGATGACACCGGTAAAAAAGGGGGTCAAAAGTCTAAAAATCTCCGTAGTTCGCCGAGTGGGAAGACTCCAGAGGAGAGGGGAAAATCAAGAAGAGTACTTTTAGACATTAACAACATTGTACAGCAACATCCATCAACAGGATGTGGAACAGCTAATCGCGGCAAGGTGAGTACATGTACACACTCGCATGTTGTTATTTTTTTATTCCTTTTCCCCCGGCTTATTTTCATTTTTTTAGTATGCAACTGCAATTTAAACAATATACTGGCGTTTTTAGTCGTATAAATGAAGAAATGAGATTCCTTAGATAAGCTATGTTCCCAAAACAAAATTGCAAAAATGAAAATTGGTTTCTTTCTGAAGTTATTCAATAAATATTCGGGAAACAAAAGTGACACCCAGGAATTTAAAAAAAATGAGTTCAGAATATTACAATGTGTTGTGGATATTTAATATACAACAATACCTGCTTGTTGATTGATGTGCATTCTACATTAAATTGCTAAATATTATTTTGTCCCAACCACTGTAAGCGAGTGGTAAGTCTTAGGAAAATTTAAATACATTTTATTATTCTATAATATCTTCTTTTTTTAATTTCATAGGGTTGGAGCCAAGAAGAAGAGAAGAGACTCATTGAGTATATTTCATACTTTCGACCAGATATGGGGTAGAGTTGGGGAAAGATTTGTCCGAACAGTTCTGGAAAGAAATGTCCATTTACATACATGAACATGTTGAAAACACACCAGAGCCACCATCTTGTATGTGTTTAACAGCAATGATGTGATGAAGTCGTTTGAAGACTTGAAATCATCAGAGTTACTGACAGCAGTTGAAGTACTGTTCAAGATGATTGTAAAACAATTGGATTAGGAATGCCCTGCAGATCTTGTTCAAAAATCTCTGGAAGCCATGGCACATTTGCAGGACAAACAGAAGCCTAACTTGGTTTATTGGTTTACTGCGACAACCGTATTTATCAAAGCATAGCGTAGGAAACAATTACAAACAAACACATTCCGATGTTGTTCTGTAAAGTTAGAACAGTCCAGTGTTAGTTATTCAAACACGTCAGTTACTAAGGACCGTTCCAAGGAACTGCCTTATCAATTACATTTCATGAAAAAAAACCATGATTTAAGCGAGGGAGAGGGGAAAAAGAGAAAAAAAAACATTTTCTGAAAAATGTTAGAATATTAAACATTATATTGTGTACTTTCTAAATCGTTAGTAAAAACATACTGTGCGCGATGCTTTTGATGCGTAATTTCGGTTTATTTTTATGTTAGTACTTCTATTCTTATACTAATTTTCATGTTTTTCTTCCATTTTTAGTTACATGTATTTGGTGGAGTAAACTTGTAGTTCAGTTTTGTTTTGTTTTACAGTCATAACATTACGTTATCATGTTTTTATAATTACATGTATTTAATGTGCTATTTGTGAATGAACTATTATTTCAGTTTTTGTTTCACAATCATAAAATTGCTTCCTAGTAGATTTTCGTGTCGAATAAAATTATTATTATTATTATATCAGGTTGAGTGACGGACTGAAAACAAAGGATTTAATTTGCATATTGATTTGTTGACTATCCAGCTTAATTATATCGTGTGTATTCTGACCGTTATGCGATCGCATTCGAAACACAAACAAACATTCTGGCTATTGTATTTAGATTTCAAGCTTTTCTCAGTGTTTTTAAATAATAGTTGCTTCTTTTACTGAGTTGACGTGGTTAATCACTAAAACATGTTTCTGCCATATCAGTGTTTGTTTATTCACCGCCGACTTTAACCACTAAACAACAAGCACACGTGAATCTCTCTGTTCACTAGAGCCAAAGCTCCGTACAGTTTGTTTATCGAAAGGCAAACATTCATCGCTAACTGGGTTATAACATGGTTTGTATTTTCATTGTTATAACAAATTAGATAAAGGTACACGCTCCATAGGCATAGAACAGGGAGGTAAAAGACATGCATAGAGTAAGGCATGTATATATCCTGCAAGAAAACAAATGGTTTCACGTATATTGCTCCGCCTTGTGTTTAGAGAACCGATTGTACTGTTGGATCTGTTTAACATAACAAAGAGACTTGAATAAATTAGTTGTTCTATACGCCATCTTGTTAGGATCCACTTTCGGTGAAACTTTTGTCACTTTCTAGGAGATAGTCCACCAATTGTTCACGTTATAAGAGTCCTCGTAGAATCGACACCTGTATATGTATAAGTCCATCAATTGTTCACGTTATAAGAGTCCTCGTAGATTCGACACCTGTATATGTATAAGTCCACCAATTGTTCACGTTATAAGAGTCCTCGTAGATTCGACACCTGTAAGATAGTCCACCAATTGTTCACGTTATAAGAGTCCTCGTAGATCCGACACCTGTAAGATAGTCCACCAATTGTTCACGTTATAAGAGTCCTCGTAGATTCGACACCTGTATATGTATACGTCCACCAATTGTTCACGTTATAAGAGTCCTCGTAGATCCGACACCTGTAAGATAGTCCACCAATTGTTCACGTTATAAGAGTCCTCGTAGATCCGACACCTGTAAGATAGTCCACCAATTGTTCACGTTATAAGAGTCCTCGTAGATTCGACACCTGTAAGATAGTCCACCAATTGTTCACGTTGTAAGAGTCCTCGTCGATTCGACACCTGTATATGTATAAGTCCACCAATTGTTCACGTTATACGAGTCCTCGTAGATTCGACACCTGTATATGTATAAGGCCACCAATTTTTCACGTTATAAGAGTCCTCGTAGATCAGACACCTGTAAGATAGTCCACCAATTGTTCACGTTATAAGAGTCCTCGTAGATTCGACACCTGTATATGTATAAGTCCACCAATTGTTCACGTTATAAGAGTTCTCGTAGATCCGACACCTGTAAGATAGTCCACCAATTGTTCACGTTATAAGAGTTCTCGTAGATCCGACACCTGTATATGTATAAAGTCTGATCGAAAAAGTATACACTTGGTTATCAGTTATCTGTTTATTCACAGCCAAAACACAGAAACGTTTTATGGCGTTTTTACGGAAACCAATTTTTGACTATCGCGACTATTGAAAATGTCATCTCCTTTTACGCTAACGATGCACAAAAAACACCATTTTTCATCGCGAAATGAGCTAAAAAATGAGTCGTTCCAGCGAGCCGTTGACTTTGAATTCTGGCCATAAGACCATGGATAAATTCATGAAATTTAGTCCATAAAGTTCGACGGATTATATCTCCAGAACTATGAGGCTTAAACAAAATCCGAGACCCAGTTTCAAAGATCAGTATCTTATGAAGCAGCACTGAAAAAATCGAACTCATATAAACGACAAACAACGAGAAACACCCTATTTTTAGGAGGTTCACGGGAATGTCCGTAACTTAATTCCCTGACCAAATATTAACACATAAAATACACTCATATACATATACATTGCCATAGATGCATGCTTCATACCGGGAGGGAAAAGTTCTAATCACAAGTATTAGTCCTCTTTCCCTTCTCGCTACTTTGAGGAAGTTGAGCCGAATTCCGTTTACTACTCTTTTTACAACTCAGCGTGTCTCTGTACGTATATACAACTCAACCAAGAATATTTGGGACATTAATTTCTGGGAGAATAAGTGAGGGAATGAAGGTTTATATAGCGTTTTCTGAAATCTCTACTAAAATTGGATTTTATTTGTCAATAGGAGGGAACCAAGTCCTATGTAATTGTGTAGATTATAAAGTGTACACAGATAAAGTCAACTACTCCGCCGCCAGAAACGTGTGTCATGATGCCAATGGAGTGCTAGCTTACATACCCGACAACGCCACTCACAAGGAAATCAAAGCTTACATCCAAAAAGTGGTCCAGCCTGACAAGAAAATGAAAGGATTCTGGATTGGATTAAATGACATCGATGCTTTGAATAAGTATGTCTGGGAGACCGGCGACACCCTCATCAATGGCTGTGATTTTACAAAGTGGGGAACCAATTCCCCCAATCATAAAGTCTCAAAAAAAAATGGTGCCGTCCAAGCGTGTATTCATATGAGGTGAGTCTGTGCTATATTGACGTAGATGACTCAGGGTAAGTAGCATTTTGGATACTCTGTAGACCTTGGTATTTGTTTTGTAACTACTGATCTTGGATCAGATTTAAATACATATTATAGAACCCGCGTGATCTGTAATATTACAATATCAAATCAATAACATTTACAATATTATAATAATATTAAACAATTATGAAACAATGAACTTATTTTCTAGAAATCTATCTGATGAGTGTAGGTGGATCGAGATTGGCCGTACTTATCCAATACAACAAGGCTTAGGCCCCTCAGTTGATAATCGCCCCAAATCTATCATCAAATGCAAGTTGAAAATTGTTTGGGAACACATTTTGAGTTATATTAAATCACACAATCTTGACATACTATTTGTTATAATGAATACAGACATAAGTATATCTCTCATGTACAACATGCAAGTTGTTATAAATATAATTACAATCCAATGACAATGACAATGTAAAAGAAGAATTATTTTAATGTCTGACATTTTCTCCAATGATGAATTAAAATTATTTAGAAATAACATCCCAAATGATACAGCCATATGAGAGATGTAGCGCCAATAAATACACACCTTGATTGGGTATCAACAAATACAGTGTTTATGGGCAAAACCAGACCATTTTAGATTAGTATGTGGATCAGTTAAGCGAGATACAAAAATTAACCAGTGATTTGTTTATGACTTTTCATGATTAATAAGGAGTTGTCCCAGAAGGCGGATATCTTCAGTATAATTAAAACGAGGAAGAATATATTAAGTTCTTCAGCCAAGGTGCTGACAATTCCACAGATATCATGTCTATGTAACCCTGAAGCCCTGCATCTCTCTCATACTTTAATGCTTCAGCAGACCATCCTAGTTTCTGCCAGCAAGAAATTGTGTATGTTGTCTTCCTTCAGCATAACAAAGGAATATAGCATTACATCTAACAACTTAGACACTCAGCAGGGCTTTCTGACCCAATGTATGACTCAAGTGACAGGATTTCTCAAGGCCAGAGAGGTCCATGAGATGACGTTTGACATACCCTTGGCTAATAGGCAGAGTCGAGAGAGCTCATTACATTTAGTGCTAAGTGAGGCTAATACTAGAAGAAATAAGTTGACTTGAATCGTTTAAGCTCGAACTGTTAACGGCAGTTTTCGATGATTTCGCCGGAAAGAAATTACGGTTGGGTCTACACGTGATTGATGTGTATACTTGCCAAATCAATTAAACAACTGTGGAAAGTTGTGCACACTGTCAAATTAATTTACTGTCATACAATTTTGACTTACCTGAAATCCTAGTTGTCTGAATAGATCTATATCCATAAGGTTGCAGCGATGTATTATAAATATCTGAACTGTCTGCATGTTGGACTGGTAGGTATACAACACCGCTGACTGCCACTTTACCTGGTTAACACTTGAGAGGTGGACGCTGTACTTGCAGTACTTGCCACTGTGAACACGGATATTTAAATCACCACACGACTGAACTCCTGATTTCGAGCTTCGTGGTATATGAAGATTAGACTCTCCGATGTGATAATTATTGTAAACTGCGCCTCAGTAAATAATTGTTACACTGAGAATATAAATCTTCATATACACCTCAGTTACAGTTATTATAATAGTTAATTAATTTAATAACTTTCGCACTATAATTACTTACATTTTATTTATTATACCAAAGCTACTATGCCAATAGTGTAATGCTATATTTATCTCAGTGCATTTGTTTATTATTATAGAATAGCTGACGGTTATAAATGGGATGATGACTACTGTCACGCCAGAAAGCCATTTATATGCATGTTTTATGGTAAGTTATGAAATATGATCGTATGTCTTCTTCTCATACACTGCATGTGTTAGATGTAGTTGTTCTCATTGTTGTAGAAAACGACTCTCAGAGGAATTATAACATTGCATGCGTCAAACGTCATTTTTGCTAAAACGTGTCGAGCTCAAAAAAAAATAATAACTTGAATTCAAAAATTGAATACAAACCGACCTATACTTGGTGACATTTACTCGAGACTGAATACTGCAAAAAATAAGTTCTATTGACTTTCATTTCATTTCATTTTTTCTTTCAGTTTGTCCCGACAACCCTAACGAGTGCACATCATGTATGGGAATGTAATCTGCAGTTTCTGCGAATCTTTTCTTTATTGTGGTGTTATATGAACGCTAAAAGCGTTAGTTTAAATGCATTAAGCTTTTGATCAGTTAAAGCAGTAAAACATTGCCACTATGCCTATAATCTTAGTGGAAGTGCACTGTCTCTATTTAAGGGAACAGTACTCAATGCACCAAGCACGTAACTCAATTCATGCCCATCCTCCATCATTTTGATGACGTAACCCTAAATTATGCTCTATATAAAATAACTAGTACATGAACAACTATATTTCTTAGATTTAAAGCGCAATTAAAGATGCATACAAGTATTTATTTATTGAGTCGAGATGTATACCATCTCCACGAGACCTAACAAATAAACTGATTTTTAAAGGGTATCTCTAATCATAAGTATGGTTTCCATCTTTCACTAGCTTGAGTGTCATTACACATGTTTTCTTCATATCATTGATTGATTATCTCTTCTTTCATTAAAAACGCAACAAAAGAATATGATCCAATTAATTAATTGTCATGTTCGTTAGCTATTTTCACCTGCTTAACAATATTTCACAACCTAATATTTTACTGTGCAATTATTTACGAGTTCAACATTAGCTACACATCTGGTGTCGGGCTTGTGATGCTTAAAAACACAAACTGACTATATATTAACTTACTCAAGTTTTACAATTGAACAACTACTAATCTTATTATGAGTAATCTAAATTTGGATGATGACCTCCCGGAGTCGTCCTTGTTATGTTGAAAATATGATGAGTCATTCTTATGTAATCGGTTAATGCATATTTGAGGGTTATGTTAGAGACTTTTAAATGTATCACCATATGTATGCTTTTGCTGAGTAGTTGAATAAACAGAGAAGCTGGCGACGGCGTGCTTGGGGCTTCGGCTTCCGGCTCTGCTCGGAGCGAGCATTATACTAAACCTATCGTGTTGCGCGTATTTATTGGAAGCGAGCTGTTATCGCCGTATGGAGAACCATCTGATCCCGTGTGATCATGGTGACAAAACAAATGAAATTTAAATCATTACGCTGTGTACACTTCCACATTTAGTATCACAAATTACAATCCCGCTTGCTAAAATTATACATATTCTACCAATCTGATCTTGGAATATACAAGATACAACTAGAATTTTATTTTAATCGAAGGCAAATCATAATTTCTTGTGTGATATATGGGATTGCACGACTTACAATTAAGTGTAATCAACTTTGTGCGCGTAGCCCCCACATGGCACCTTTGTTGAACGTCGCCGTCGTGATATCACAATGTGCTTTTTTCAAGTTAAAATATTATATGTCCGTCACGTTAACTTTAAAGTCAAGAATGTCTTACACATTTAACGACTGATTTGTATAGACATATTTATTATTTCTTTGGCCATACATTTTTTTAAACCACAGTTAGATTAGAATGAAATATGAATTGTTCATAGTAGTCATTAAAAAAGCAAAACTAAAAAGTATGTAGAAATATTCATTCTTTTTATTTCATTTTACTTCAAAAATGTTTACTCAACCCATTTTCGGAGAAACAAGCAGATTTGTTTGCAGAACTATTTTGTGGTTGGTGACTAAAGTGGCATATAATGTACGTAATTAACTTTCATCGTTGAAATTAAATGTCTACATGCAATGTGACACACGACATATTATTGCAAGGATAATCACCTAAATTTGGTTGGTTGTCTAAATTGCACTCAATGTGGCCATGAATAAAATATCCCCACATAATTAAAAATATAGCATTAGCTCACGAAGTTGTTGAAATATGATAAACCGTCAACATTTTCAGTGTTTTTTTTCATCAAAATGGCAACAACGAAAAATAGATGACCGTTAAAAGCGAACACGCAAAAAACTATTTTTTTAAAAACTAAATACCCCAGACCATTCGTCCCGGTGTTATCGCTATCGCCACACGAGACTCCAGCTTGTCTTCTATACAATTTTCCTTCCGCCCACTTAATTTTAATATTCATATGACCTTTGCACTGACATCGATAGCCAATCGCATTCGACCGCGGACGTCACTCTAAATAAACAACTGAATAAATTAATATACCATATTTGGAAGATAGCGGGTAAATTCAAAGTTGTTGGTGTGTTCCTTCGGGTTCCGAAGTCGCACGAAACGAGTTCATGTTCCGTTATCTTTCGCAAGTAAAACAGGTCGATATGTATTAAACATGGCATTTGTTTTCTTGTTTTAACCCCCTTATTACGCAAGCTTCCGTCGAAGTGGTGTTTTTTTCGACGATTTGTGGCATGTTGCAAAACGAACGAAACATTGCGGCATTCTTAGCGGTGGATAAGGGATCGATTATGTCGTCACATTTATGTCTCGTTTGAAAGAGAATAAACAACCGCTCAGAAAAATATGTTGCTAATATTTAAGTGCGGTGCCTTGAAATCGCCTGCCCGACGTCCAAATTTCAAAAGGATGTTCGATTTGCAATGACGACCGTTCATATGTACTAGGCGACGTTACTAATTACTACTAGGGTCGGTGTTTGCATTAAGAATTATAGAACAAAAGATCAGCAAAGCGGTGCTTTTGTCGGCGATTTTGTCAAAGGGAATATTGATAAAATGTTGCAAAACAGAATCGCGAGTTGGGTGAAAAATTGCGCCGGCGGCATTCTCAGCGATGGCGACACCCGAGAAACACCGTGTCACGGTGCATTCGTGCATCAGTACACCGAAGAAATACATACATATTGTTGCGGACGACTATTGTAGACTGTGTTCGTGTAGTCTTCGAGTTTGTGGACAGTTAAAGTCGTGTGTGAATTTATTCAAGCCAGGAAAAGCAGGAGGGATAACTTATGGAAATCGTCTTTCCAATTTGATCCAGTGCGACGTTGTGAAAGGAGCGACTCTGTCGTCTCATCTATGTCTAGTTTGTAAGAGAAAGATTGATAGCGCAGAAAAATCCGCCAATAATGTAAAACAGTGGCGTGAAATTGTCAGTCATTCTAATATCTCCCAACCTGTGAACGAAAGGGTTAAGCGTGCTGCCTTGAAATCGCCTGCCCGACCACGTTCAAGTTCAAAACGACGTTCCATAACTTTCTCACATTCAATTTGCAATGATAACCGCAGTTCAAATGTACTTAGCGACAATTTCCTTAGAAATCATTTTGATTTGATTTATGGATGGCGAGCACCGACACTCCGATCCGATGAACTAATCAAAACTAAAATGGCGCGTGTCACGTGACTTTGTTTACTAAAGATAGCGTGGACGTTTGATTGACACTCAACTCATTAGTATTCCACCAATCACAGCTACATCTACTTTCTGGATGTGCGCAGTCAAATTGTATAGGAGACAAGCTGGAGTCTCGTGTGGCGATAGCGATAACACCGGGACGAATGGTCTGGGGTAAAAACTAAAATATATTTAGAAAAATGTTGTATCAAAAGTGTGTCTGTTACAATACCATTTAAACCTACCAGGAGTATTTCGACGGTAAAGAAGCCTAGGACACAAAGCAACAGATTTGCCAACAATAACCTTGTACGTATTATTAACATGTGCAAAACCTGAGAAATTGGTCACGTGATTATAGTAGACATTCTATATCTCTATAGTTGTATGTCCCCGGGATTGCACCAATACGTAATACAATATAATTTGAATGCCCAGCACGTACGTCGTTTACTACGTGTACATAAAGTTTACTGGTTTCGTTCACTAATCATGAGTGTCAACTTCTACGTAACCATCGTCTGCCTTGAAAGGATTATCACTAGATAATTAATCACTAATATGTATTATGACTAGATATTAATTAAATATCTAATTTGGTTTGAATAAACCTACAACTGACATCCAATTTGGAGATTCACAGGTGAGTTTGACATATGGCTGTTCATTTCTGTTCAAACTATCCATTGTTTCCATTCATCCATCCATCCGTTGCGTTCTCAGGGGTCATTCAAGTTTTTTCCACAGCTCCCCTACGTATGGTTTAAATCCGAGGGGTCATATTTCTACAAAAAGTGTGGATTGTTTAATTCCGAGAGGTGTCGTATTTTTGATATATTTTATTTTTTCACACACCCATCCGTATACGTCAAATCAGTTTCCATGGGGTGTGTTAGTTGCCAAAATTCCGACACCTGAATGGTGAATTTGAATGCATAGGGTGTCATAAACTTAATATCCATCCGTAGTGGGGGTATGGAAGCAAACTTGAATGACTCCTATGCTATCAATGGCCAAGCAACGCCTCATTGATATGCACAAGAAGCTTGCATATCCTTGTCTTATAAGTCATAGAGATTACCGAATACAAAAGTTTTCTACTATCTTCACAATTCAAACTGAAGCAAGAAGTCTCTGCTGGCCGATTGAATAACATTGGAACGTATGCAAATGAAGTCATTGCGCACTGTGTCCTTTGCTTGGCTGATATGGATTCAACTGCAATTGAAATTTATAAATTACGACGTTGTTGCGCATATAGTATAAGAAATACATAACCCTCCTCGAAATCATCCACCCCTTGTCTGTTGCAACTTACCGACCCCCCCCCCCATCAAACAAACATTAATATATAAATTCAACGCATAATTCGAATTCGCATAATACGCTCTCCAGGGTGTTATGAGTCAGATTCGATTGATGCCTTTCTTTCACCACTGAGCAATTGCTTCAATTAGCAGAAATTCAAAATGGCCGCTACGGAGCGGCATTTAATACAGTACGTACCAAGGTTACCATGTACCCCATTCACCACATTCAATAGTTTTTGACGGTACATATGCATATTTAAATTATAGAATTCTCATTTTGAATTCATGGGCCATCAAAAACCTAAAATATTGGTGAACTCAAAATACTAAAGAGTAAACATCTAAAAGATTGGAATTAGCAATATACCAGAAATAATATAATAATACAACAATAATATAATAATACAATACGTCATCATTTTCCAAAAGAGAATCTGGATAAACTGGTGCAAAATACAGCTCTTTGGAGATTTTTTTTGAATTGTAGAATGAATGTTCGTCACTTGAAGGCACTACATTTTTTTAGAATATTGATTGTGTAATTGAGGAAAGTGGAAACGCTGCCTACAATGTTTTTATAGATACAATACCACGATGAAGATGAGCCAACGCAATGTGGTAATATTAAGTTTGTTATTGTTAATATAGATCTCCAAAAACACAAAACAAATCCGACAATCAAAAATCAACTCAACAATCAACAAACACATAACAACTAACAAGTGACTAAAGAACATAGTCAAATCATCAAAAGAAAGCTATATGGCCACCATGCTATATATGAAGTCATGTACAATAAAAGGTCTGCATTTAGGGGTTTATAAACCGCCATCACTAGAGTCACTAGATTTTAAAACCATTGAAATAAAAATAATTTTGACATATTATATGTTATTTGGGTGTTTAGTACAACAAAATGTCTATACTTAATGTGACAATATCTCAAAATGTATTTAATATTTTTCTATTACATTATCTTCTGAAGAGTGTTATGTTGATTAATATTTAGAACTATAGTGTCTCCAATAACACGACTAACAGGAGTATAACTAAAACAATGGTGGCGCAATCACAAGCAGTTGCATATTTAAGAAAACTGTCTACATTAATATTCTGCAATACTTGTTTAAAGTTTAGAGGAGATTGTATATGAACGCACACTCTAGTTCTTGAGCCAACTTTATCAAATTCAACATTCTACCCTTTGCACATTCAACTCTTCACTCTTTTGGTGTCTCTACATTCGAACTTAATGTGGCTTTGTCTTTCTGTCATTGTTTAGATTAGCAGACAGTTCAACACCAACCATTGCACAGGTAAAATATGCTTAAAGTTATATATATCCTCGGTAACAATTAAATAATAACATAAACAAATTTGTATGTCAATAATCAATATACCGACACTTGATAAAAATAGTCAAATAGTGACAAAGTATACTGCAATATTTTAAGTGTCACAATTTTACGCTTACGCTCCAATACTTATATTGTCACAGTGTTAGTATTGTGCATAATTTTGATGCGTTTAGTCATTGGTACAGTATTGGTACTTGCCTACAATTGATAATTGTAGTATAAGTCAACAGAATGAGTACATTAAGCAGAGGTTTCAATAGACTACAATAAAACCACATCGTTGCCGGATTAAGCTGTACAGGATACTAGGTTAAAAAGGTTAGCTACAATTATTTTACCACATATGAAGTGTACTGAATTAAAATCTAATTAACTAAGCTGAACTTTGATACATTGACCTTGAACACAATTAAACAAATATTGTAAATTTACACTATAGATTTTTTACTGTATGTAACTCAGCTACATTTTGTGATATCGACATATATATTTTTCCCCAGAAAACATGAAACATGTTATTTTCACTGTATTTTGAAATCTCATATCTTCAATTCCTGGTGCGAGTTGTTGGTCGTGACCACTGCCATCTCGGCTCAGGTCATCAACTTCAAAGAGTACACAGTCACCGAGGATTTTCAATAATCCTAAATAATTCAACTCAACTCATAACTGTAAAATGAGTCGTCATCACACTGATGAATTTTAATTGTCTTTACACGAAAGGATTTTTTTCTTCTTCTAAAGTCGTAAATTGTTACTCTAGCAGGAATTCTTGATACTTTATTCCGTATAATCTGTCATGGAGCTTTGCTACTATGATGGATATCTCTTAGTTATGATAATTTCAACTTCTTTCTCTTCAGGTGTAATAAAATTTCTAAGACTCGTACAGATTATTCAGCTGCGACCACAAGGCCCAACACAACACATCGGCTGCCCGCATAACTAACTGAGAGATAAATAACACATTAGTTTTGCATGTAGAAAGTCATTTTGAAGAGCTACACATAGTGAAATGTCCATGTCTACCAAGTAAAAACTTTTCTAAGGGGTTGTCAGGCGAATAAACTAACATATGCTACTTTTTCTATCACATGTACAAACTTATTTCATCATCGTTCAGACTATATCCAATACACAATATGAGAACAAAACAACCCATGTGATGCAATGGTTTTATCGTCAGAAAAAATACCAGTTTCAGTGGGATTTTAACTAGCTAACTCATGCTAAATAAGAGCACTAAGTTCAACATGGTTATTTTATCAGAATCATCAGAAAATGATCACATATTATAGATACCTTGGTTAAAACTGATAATTGCGCCTTAACTAATACCAACACTTACTACAACTAATATAGTTGTAGTTCTCGTTACAATTACTCATACATGATTAAACGTTTACAAGTACTGACATACATATGCTGTTGATTTCATTTTTAAGAAATGTATTTGTATTTATAAAAGAATAACTTTAAATGATTGGTTTGTGAATGCATACGGCGGAAATAAACCATTAGTCTACTAATGTAAGAATTTTATTGCAGCAAGTATTTACATAGTAAATCATTATAATACACTTGTACGAGAGATTATAATAAATTGTATCATCAGTCATAATAGTTAGTCTATTGTATAATAGTTGCTATTGGTCGTAGGAATTACAGTGAAATATAAATATGAGAAAACTGAATTTGTTTTGAAGATATTATGTCCGCAGAGAAATTAACACGAAATGTTACATGTTACAGACTCAATGTACATCTACGTATGTACTCATGTAATTTAGTGTTGGTTGCATAATTGCATTGAACATATCATTGCAATTGTTTATATGCAAATATTGATATCATACATTACATGTGTTCAGTGTAATATTATACTATTTCACAAATCATACTTGTCAGTGAAATTCCTTCATTGTTTACCATAATTTGACGGAACTCTGTTTGTACTCAAACATAAGGTTAGTGGGTATTTACTATCTATGTAAATAGTGGACTATCAAATATATTGCATTTAGATTACCAAATACTTCAACAGATTTGCCTTCATTGTTTTTTTTTGCTTTTATATTTCTGCGTTTTCAGATTCTGCTTGTTTAATCAGATTCGAATTCAATACAATTCATGTATGGTATTCATTCAAGTTTTTAATAACTTTTTCAAACAAATGTCTCTATTGTCTCTTAACTTTCATCATTCTATATAAAGCTGTTTTAAGGGAGTTACGGTGTCATTATTTTGATACACAATAGTTCTAATAGTAACTACTTGGTTACAATTGGAATGTTACAAATGATACACCTGATTATTCTATGTATATGTTCAGCAATCAACCAATGTTTTGAGCAGCTACCCCTTGCACTGGAAATGTTGGCATATTGGCATATTGGCAAAGCTAATATTGTATAGAAATACACAATCTTCCCACTGGTAGTTCAAAAAGATTGCACTAATTATAACAGGGCAAAAAACGTGTGCACCATAACATATGAATGCACCTGCGTTCAGGAAGTCTGTGGTTGCTTAAATCGCTCGAATAAACACACATTGTCTATTGCGTTAAACCACCATTCATATAAAGTGGCTGGGGGCACACAAACGAGATATTATTGGTGTGTTCTTGGTAAAACGTGCTATTCTAGATAAACCCCATGAAAACATCAATATTTTGATATTGCTACTTCACTGACAAAATTGGCAGACCCTATATCCATCACATCACTGAATAAAATGCTGAACATTGAACTTGACAGCAGAATGAATACAGTCAGGCAGATGGTAGTCTGATGCGTGTTCATGAAAAGTTATCTGCCTATTCATCTATACATGTATATGTTATAAATATATCAATGTCTCCAGCCTGTTTTCACACTTGAAACCAAAAATCACTGAAGTGGTATAAATATCTGTTATTCGTATTATGACTTTAAAATAGGATTGCCATAACATTGGAATATTAGTATTTTAGTACAATAGTCAATGTTGAACAATAAGACCTCTATTTTTGTAATATAATGTCATAGAGTTATGAATATTTATAAATATTTACAATTATAAAATTATAAACATTTGAATTGAATGTTGCCTGGCACAAACTTTATTTAAAACACAACATAATGTAATATAGTATTCTTGGCCATTAAATTAACATTCTGGATTTTAACCATTGAATTACTGCTATGTAACCCAGCAATTAAAACACATTTCGTATCTCAGCCGTTAATATAACACTACGTATCTTAGTCACTGCATTAGCAATAGTAGTCATTGAATCATCAATTTATAGCCGTTCCATTAGCACACTATGAACACGCAACGCAGTACGAATTTTCTTAGTTTGATATCAAAAACATTTGGCCACTTGATCTGGACTACATTGACCTCCGCTGGATTAAAAGTAATCACAAAAAAACAGAAAATTTTCAAAACGTGGCTCATACTGAGCATATGGTAGACCTATAATACTACACAGGTCACGCGTGGTTGTTGGTTGAACGAAGTATTATGTAGAAAACCAAAGTAATTAAGTACATGAGCACATTCGAAGGATGCTTATACACGCGTAAATGTATTACGGTTACTATGCCAACACGATGCAAAACAGAAGTAATATATTGTTTGCAAAAGAACCCAAGTGTACGATAAAATACATGTTTAATGCTAGGTGTGATTTCCACCATGTTCACTTTAATATAGATAATACCATAACCTAATTTAATATGCTGCTAAAGTATGTGGCAATATTTGATAGGTCAGTATATCTAATATTATTATACATCTGTCACCGTAACGCCATAAGTTACAACGTGCCGTAATTTTGCGTTTTTTTTCAGGGTATTTCATCCTACCATATAAGGAAATGCGAATACCAAATATGGAATGATTACGCGCGTAAGCATCCTCTAAAAATAAAAACAAACATGGCTGTCATAGGGGTTTGACCGGACTCAACACAAAGAAGTTCGCTGATTCTCTTCTAATTTTTTTTGGATTTCGGCATTTCCATGATGCATCCTTAGAAGTGAAAGATGTATAATAATAAGGTTATTACGAAAATACCTCAAAGTATGCACTCAGACAGTACGCCGCGCATCGTCCTCCACTGCGCGTCGGTGGATACTCCAGCTGTACTGTCTTCGTGTATACTTTCATGTATTCTCGTAATAACCTCATATTAAGTCGAGTTTTCTAAATATTTATAACAATGGAAGACAGTAAACGGTGAACCCTTAGCTAGTGTTAGACACAACTTGATGTTTAAAATACAGACGTACATCACTGACAAAAATCATGAGGTGGCTTAATTACACGTGTTTTCCTTAGCTATTTATTTTACTTTCATCACATTTTTTTGCCTCAATTATGAAAGAAAGTAGTACCAGTGTCCAACACCGATTCTTTTTACGAGTCAAAAAAATAGATCCATCCACTTGGCAATCGGGAGACAGAAACCTAGCAACTATCGTCGTACATTTCAGAATATAAATTGATGTCAAGCTATACTCACCATGTTCGGGTATATCGTTAAACTTATAAACGTTGACTAACTAAGATGTTTTCATATTTTCTAAGACATGCAATCTCAAATATAGCATTCTCCCCGTCGACTGTTTAACTACGGGTTAACATAAGCACTAATAACGTTTTGTTGGTGATCCGCTCCGCTAGGATTCCCCTTAACATCGCTTTTGTGTGGGTGTGTCTGTCTGTTTGGGTCGATTTCGTTCATATTTGGTTATACTTTCGCGCCAAATTTACTACCTCCTACCAGTATTGTAATAGCAGTCAGAGTGCTCAAATGATCAAGCTTTTTATTTTGGCTACGTTTCACGCAGACGGGAGACCTCAATGTAACAATGTAAGTCATAGAAAGTATATATACAGTAGTAGTAAACATAATCACAGCACTCGTCGTTATATCCGAAAGGGCAATGGGCTATAACGCAACTTTGAACTTTGAATGAACTATAAAAGAATCTTGAAAATACAATCGGTCGGTAATAATAATTAAAACAACAAAACATGTCCTAGTAATGAAGTAAAGTGACTTCTAAAGACTGAATGCTCTTTGCGAACTTCGCATACGGGTCCCGGTTTTAGTTGTTAACTAACGTTAGCTTCACGTCCATATCCTACCATGGCAACAGCCGAAAAACATGTTGTTTGCTTTTTTGAGCGGCGCGGATCGCCAACCAGCCTACCGGCTTGTAATATTACGTATTTCTTTTTACTTTTACTGGTGTTGTTCGACGCGTTCAGTTTCATTTAAAAAAAAATGATGCTGTATATCAACAGTAATTACCAAAGTACACGCTGTATATTACATGAACAAGCCTATATTTATAAATGTGTTTTCTATATCTCACTAATAGAATCCACCGATTGATTCTATGAATATACGCACGTCTTGTATTTTATTAATCAAATAAACAAAATAAACAGATATAACATATATTACTTCAAAAACCAACATGATTCCCTGTAATGAAACGAAACATTCCATCACTACTCGCCTTGATTAAAGACGTTTCCAGTATACCACATCACATTAAATTGATGACACTCAACAACTAAGGCGTGATTCTCGCCTTAAATAGATATCTCTATGGCGACGGGATATATGATACTAGGGGCGTTTAAAAAAATCAATTTTTCACTACATTTAACTTTAATTCCATAAGTAAAATCGTTTTCATAATTTTGAGGGCTGTTTTTGTATATTGTAAATGAGTCTATTATTTCGTTTGTATGCTTTGGTCTAAGAGTGGTGCTGATGCATTTCCAGCAGGTGAAATCTGACATCTCTTTGGTACCAAAATGGAGAGCGTGATCTTGACATTTCAACGATTGAGTGCTCAATATCACTCACATTCATTCAAATATGTATTAAAACTCTTCACACGTCACCTCAGTATTTTTACGTCAACTTCCAAATTGTAAGAATTTATTAGCTTTCGGAAATTGGATTCTATGATGTTGGTGCATGCGATGTCAGTGGAATTGAACTGACATTGACCAATCATCTCAAAGCAGAGAAATTTCAATTGGGAAGACAGTACAAAAGCAATCCAAATACTTATTCAGTTCAGCATGAAGCAAAATCGTACACATATATATGGTAAAATATTATTATTCATCTCTCTTAAATGTAAAATTGTTGTGTTCGTGGTGACAATGGCATCTACATTGTATTTTGCAACTAAACCTATTGTTTTGAGTACGGATGTTTCCACGCATGACATCGGGTTATATGGTTTATGCTAATATATAAAAGCATTTAATTTAACGATTAATATTTATTATTGCAATCCTCTGGCTAGATTCCTTGTCTTGTTATGTACAACAACAAGATAAAATCTATCGACGTTTCATTGTTTGTATATGTAACATCTTCGTTGTAAATATCGCAAAGGAGTTCAGTATGTCAGCGCAGTGGAAATACATTTCACACGTGTTTCTATGCGATAAAACGCTTACTATGATAGCAAGTTGTTATTTTTGTCTTGCGGTTTTTCTCTCCTCATTCTCTCTTAAAACCTTCTCCAGCCGGTGTCCTTTTATTTCACATACAGCTTCCTAACAGCTTTGTTCTAACTCACTTTTTATGTCAAAATCACGATTCTAGATCTTTGTTGTAGCCGCAATTTACCAGAACGCATAACATATGTCTCAAATTAAAATAAAATGACGTCGAAAAGGGGACAAAGTGCGGAACTGCGTGTATACGCCCGGCCGTATGGTAGTCACTTCTATTTGCGTGGTATATAATCACACGGACCGCTAGATTAATTATTTGACGACAATGGTTATGATTGGTACATCCGGAAACAATAGAAATCGCCTTCTATTGAAAATAAGTATAAGGTGACGAGACTGAACCGATGATGCGCGCTGACGATATCACTACGCTTTTCACCATAATATAATATCTCAGTTTATAAGGAGGGTCTGAACAAGTTGAGATATGAATGACTTTCTATCCACATGTTCTGTAAGATACAGAAAAATACGTGAAGAGAATGTGAAAATAGTTTTTGAGAAACAATATCCAGAATGTATTTATTGCATTAGTCTCGATAAAAAATAATATATCATTATATCTTGAAATGTTGCTAGGTAACATTAGCTGACAAAAGGAAGAACTAAATCATAATATTGTTCCAAATTTTCAAAACAATTGTCTATTACCTTCACGAGTTTCAATGTAAAGTTTCACTCCCATAATACATTGCGCATGTGCTCAGTAATATGCTCAGTAGATGCAAACCTGAATTCTGGTGCCGCTTCCTTAACTAGGGAGGTCATTCTATATTTAAACGCATATCACTGAGTGTGTAACACTACCCTTCGTACTGCTGGGCGATCTTCCATTACACTCAAGAGTCTCGTATTAACTGGTTGGAATTTGGTGACTTGTATCACAGGGTAAGTCTCACTTCATTCAGTCATTAAACAAGAATACGCTGTGTCACGGTAGCGAGCAATTACTAGATTCCACGACGACACTTTATGAAAAATAGCGATAGCGATACGAGAGTACTTAGAACCTATCCACTGATTGTGGCACTATTACCGCCACTCGTTAAAATAACTTGTGATGTAATCTTATCGAGTTTGTTTCATTACACACAAGGTAACAATTAAATGCGTTCGTGACAGGCAGTCGCGATGTTGGTAATTGAATCCACTCGTTCTAGACACAATAAGCACGTACTGCATAATTAAGTCGTGTGATTTATTTAACTAGAATTGCACTCTTGTATAACGCCAATGCGATGCATTCAACAGGTACATATAGTGACATGGCTGATATAGGCTTTGTAGGAAACATATTGCTGTGCCAGTCAACAAATATATACAGTAGTAAACATAATCACAGCTCTCGTCGTTATATCCAAAAGGGCAATGGGCTATAACGTTAACCTTGTAATTGAGTTTCAGTTTCACACCTCATCAAAGCACGCTTCCGTGTACATGATGGAGATAAAATCTACAAGCGCACAAGATTGAATGTGCGCCCCAAATAAGATCTGTATTGAATGCTTGGGGTACTTTCTAAAGACAAAATCCCTTGATTTTTCGGTTTATGTTATCAACAATAATTACCAAAGAACACATGTAAGCGCAGTGATGTATACCCAAAGGCCTATAGACGGGTTCATATAATACACACAAATCGTGTATACATCGTGCCTCGTCAGAATGCCTTTTCTCTGGAAAAATTTTCAACACAGTTGTAGTACTTTTAAGGAAAATAAGGCGTAAATTTACTGAATAACATTCATCGTTAATTAGCAGCCTTGTCTATAGTAGATATGTTGGTGTCCCCCCCCCCCATCGTGTAGTCGCGCTCAGTGACTGGCATTTGATTTTGTTAAAAATAGATGATTTTATGATATACAACTGACAAACACGATATTTTAATACATAGTTCATTGGACATTATTGATGAATATACAGCAAATATTAAACTTGAGTGATCCCATAATAGTATACACGCATCATAAGTGGCAATGCAATTCATAAGCACGCGCATATATTTAAATAGTTGAAAAATTGTGAGACCCGTGACTGGTAAATATAATATGTAATAATATAGTTGGTAATCATATTCTTTGGTAATTATTTAATATAACCAGACGTTTTAGGCAATGGTCGTTTAATAGTGTGTTCATTGCTCGAACATTTTTATTGAATAATTACTACAATTATCAACTTCGACTTTCGGAAATGTGAATGTTTCCTCAATTTTATACTCCATGTTACCTTGTGGTGTAATTTCTTTTTGGTATATGTATATACTCGCAAATTCAGTACACTTATTAGTTGTTTAAGGCGGACGTGAGATGGTATAATGATTTGTTTGATTAGATGACCCGCCCGGGGAATCGAAGGCATTTGACTTTTATTATCCCGTTTTTAGGACACGCAGTTATACAGGCGGTACTTTTTACAACGTTATAGTTGTCAATTGTTAATCTGCCTTGTATGTAATATAGATTTATTTGTTAAAATTAATGACACAATTACAGATTTTAATTTGAATCCGATATTTAGCCCTGCCAATATTCTATATGGATAAGAATATCGGTCACTGACGTCATTTGAATGTGTACTGACATTTATGACGGAATTGCACACACCTTCTGCTCACACTATAATGTCTATTGTGACACTGACGGAAGAAAATATACTTCAATTTGGATGTCACAATAACAAAATAATTGCAACAATGATTGAATTTTGATTACTATAGCAACCACGACAATCGTGGCGTGCGTATGTATGTATGTACATGCAGTAGCATCACTTCTGTAGGTACCATTTTAGAACAAGGCACATTCAACATTTAACTATAGATACTATTCGTTGATTTGGTAAATATGACGAGGACAATGCAACGCAACACCACCCTCCCGTCTGTGTTCTTTGTTAAATGATTAATTTGTCATGGAATGCATTTCATGGTTATAATAGAAACCAAGCAAGTCAATTAGTATACATTTCCAACCATGGTTACGTGTTCTTTGCCTGGTATTATGATTGGTCTAAATGACACTAACTGTTGTCATGGAAATTATCTTGAAAATATGGATAGTATACTCCGCCTGTTGGGTTATTCCTATTATATTAAAAACAAACACAGAATATGTTAATAACAAGTTATTTTTTTATATTAGCTAAACTTTTGCGTTATCTGTGTAATGCGAGGTTATGTTTTAAGTTTTACATACCTTCCATGTTTGAAATGAGGTCATACACTTACTTATATTTTTCATTTTGTAATGTTTGACTATAGATCACATCATCATGTATAACACTATTCTGATCGTCATCACGCTGTGCATTGTTTCCTCCAGTGAGGTGAGTATTGGTATGTAGCCAAGCAGTCACATAGCACGCAATACATAGGTAGCGACACGAGATTTTGCGTGAGGGCGAGATCTGCTCACCATCCCTAGGCGCAAATGATCGCGCATTTTTTCGGGGGGCGGTGCCGCCGGGACTGTGGTATTATATAGTAATGACAGCATCCGGGCTTTCAGTGACTTGAATGTTTTGTGGATCAAACTTTCAAAATTTCGTATATTTTTTTCTCAACTACAAAACATCATTTGTTATTGAACGTGTCTGAAACGACTCCCACCAGTAGTCCATAGCATACACGTCGAAATTTTAGACATTGACAACCTGTAATGATACAGTTTACATTTCTACTTTTAAAAATCTATGTGTTATAGTGTGACTGTTCTATGAGTAAATTTGAGAATACGTTAGACCTAAATCATTATTTATATAGAGCACGTAAAATATATCCAGACATCAAAGATTTGAAATAACTGTGCTGTTTACAATTACGCAATAAAAACGCCATTTAATTTGTTAACATTATATATATTTATTGGCAGGCTTCGTCGTTGAATGTCGACATTTTATCACGTGATTTAGATTTACTTGGAGTACAGAAGCGGAGTCCAGGTACACTCATCCACTTATTAGATAGCACATTTCTTTATGTTCCTGCTATTGTAACTGTGATCTAGCTTGCAAAGCTCTTTGAATTTAGCCATTTTGATAAGTTTATTTTTTTAAATAAACCGTATTCTTGATAAAATATAGATCGTACTAATCTTTCATATTTACATCAAAAATGGCATTATAATTTACACTTGATTATCTTTGATTAAGAGAGAAACATTTTATGGAATTTGGATAACATAATTAGGAACAAAATTTTTCGTCTCAATGAAAATAGAAATCGATTATAACATATCACACATTAGTTTTTTACATCATTACACTTTAACATTGAAATTTAACGATGTATTCGATTTCTAAAAATAAATATAATGATATCTTCAACTAAAATGCAGATCAAACAACCTTATACCATAGCTGAAATTTGATTTGAAATGATCATAGTTTCAACAATCAGCCATTAGGTTGGGAGTCAAGGCAGGGTGTGCTTACTCTTATAACAACACATATCTTAGATCTTGGTTGTGTGTTTTTTCAATTTCTTGATTTCTATTTATTACTATTATATAATGTCGACATACATTTACTGTCACTTGGTGATAATTGTTTTTACTTGCTCTTTTTTTTCGATTCGCAGGAGACAGCTTACTATGCGACTGCCAAGAATACAAGATTTTTAAAACTAAAATGTCGTGGGGGGACGCACAGACAACGTGCGGAGAAGACGGCGGAACTCTGGCTGACGTATTCGACAAACAGACGGATAAGATGTTACGACAAGCGATTAAAAATAATAATTTAGAAGACGGGTTAGGTGGCTTTTGGATCGCTTTAAATGATATCGATCAGGAGGGCGACTACGTATGGTCAAATGGCGAACCACTTCAAGAATGCAGTTATACTAACTGGGCAGCAAGGCAGCCAAATAATAAGAAGAAAAGCGGTCAGCCTGATGGACAAGACTGCACTCAATTATGGTGAGTGTATATATCAACAATGTTTAAATGAATCATATTTATAGTCATTAATCGCCACGTAGTCCTGTTTTGCTAATTCCGCCACACGCCACACCGCCACACATTCTGAATTGCAGCGTGTCCGTACTAGCACAGTGCGTGTCAGTACATAATACGTTCAATGCGAGGTAATACTGGACCCTTCAATTAAAAAAGAACCGTTTGTATGATGTTTTATGATTATTATGTTTGGTTCATAACTAAATATAAGTAAAGATTACACACGTTACATTTTTCTTCAAAGCGCATTTGTAATCAAGTGACAATGTTGTGAATGTAGATTTCAACAAAAATGATTTCTGGAAACATCTTCGTTATGGAGATGAGCCATATAGTAACAGTAATAAAGTCGGGAACAAATTTCTGGTGAGAGAGCAATTGCCGTATTGAATTATGTGTGTAACTAAGGTTTTAGTAAGGGAGTCACCCCTTAGAATTCAAATCAGTGATGTATCTTGTCAAATTTCATTGTTTCATATATTTTGCTGCCAACTATAACAAAGAGACAAAAAATAGCTAGCTTCAATTTGTTGTCTTCTTGTTGTTAACACTAGCCCAACTTGAAATAGTGTATTTTTTCTTTTTCATACAACTGCTAAATTCTTAGCAATCAAATCGAGATTCGCATTAATTCACGCGTTTTATTCCTTGACAAGTTGCAGTGTTGAGCCACCATACTTTATGTCTCGTTTAAACATGTGTATTAACAATTGCAGTGTGGGTAACTGTACTTTCACGCATGTAATGACAGGCGGTTTCGTTCGTGACGCTTGTTTTTTGTTTTGCGGTGATTACAGTAAAATGTTTTCATGAATTCTTGATAGACCTTTTTAATTTAATTAATATTTAATTAGGTTATACTAATTCAATATTACTTTTTCAGATTTACAGTGTTGTTGTTATTAATTGATCACTTTGAGATTAACCTTTAAACCACACATCAACACGACGCTTTAGTTGTACCCTCCGAGGGGCGGGACTTTTTTACCTACACTGATGTGATCTGAATCTTTTCAAGTTGGTCAAGTTTCAGTGTCTTGTTTCTAATTGTGAAGGTAGATGTCAGTGGTGATCCCCCTATAGCCTTGATTACCCCCAACTGTCCCCGTCTGTTTCTACGCATCGCTAAAAAATAGACTCCAGTACATTTGCTATACGAGTGCGCCGCCAAGTAGTATACTCCGCCTGTTGGGTGGTTATTCCTATTATATTAAACAAAATTCATTTTAAAGGTAATTCCAAGGATGCACTTCTTGCAAAACGTTATACTTAAAAAACTTTCTTCGTGATCATTTATTGCTCTGCGGTAAAATTAAGTAATAACCACGCAATTTCATGACATATACATACGAGCGCCACCTAATGGCATACATCGTCGGGGGGGGGGGGTATTCTTAATACCTTAAACAAGCTTCATTTTAAAGCTAATTAAAAGGTGCAGACAGGCCTTTAAACCATCAAAAACCATGTACAAATGTGACACAGCACATGAAACACTCTATTTGCAACCGTGGTTAAAATAAATTGGCCCTGGAACTAGCTTACAGCAATTATATATACACAAAGCGGTTACACAAATTTGCACCTGTATTTTAGCGTTGCAAGGTTTATTCGTGTAGTATCTTATTAATAGCGGCAACTTTGATATATAAAATAGTGTCAACTTATTAGCGCCTTACGCCCGATTGCATTTTGAAGATCGATACAATCTCCCGGGGATCACCAGTAGAAACATACGGGTATGCGAGGCGCCTAAGGTGTTTTAAACAGGCAAAGGGCCCTTTTTGATATTTTCCTGGACCAAGAGGTCGTTTCCGGAATCAAAGTTGCGTCGATTTACATGTAGTGTGCGTATATGGCATTGAGAAGTTCATTTTACCATGCTGTTTAAACCATCTAAAGAGGTGGGTTTTCCCTAAAAGTTTCTTTCACAGGATGGGTTTGTCTTGAAAAATTGTTTCAAGGGGTGGGTGTTTGGCATATCTTTAATATTGACACTTTAGCTAAAATAAGATTATTTTACCTTTTGTACTGGAGCCAAATATTGTCATGCAGCTATTTTAAAGTTTCGATAAATATCCCACTCAGTGAATTACACCCAGTGTAGTTTGTAAATGATATAATACTTTTGGTGAACCATTTTATTGGTTGTTTATCTGTTATCGCATCTTTACTTTTAATCAGTTATGATAATAATAATAAAGCATCCAACACTGGGCAGTAATAAACTTAACGAATACGCAGACAGTGTAGTGTATATCAGTCAGTCAATAATAAATGTAATACTACGACTTTTTTTGGCTTGTAGTTTACTATGATATATGCGCGATTCAGGTGCGATTTTTACGGTTCAGTGTCCTTACAAAATAAGTTACGTAACACACGTATATTGTGACGAGACACAACTCGCGACATGGCTGCAAAACACCACATAAAACCCACCAAATTTGCAGTACTGCTTATTTAAGGTAGCGAGACTATTATTTGCATACTTGTTTTCATCTTCTAATTGTGACTAAATGACTACAAATAGACCCGGGAAAGTATATATTTTTAGAATCGCCAGATTTCAAGCATTTCACAAATGTATTTTGCATGCCCGTATCTGCATTCTACGACGCGTTACTCAATCAAAGGTGAAAAATTACTTTTTCTGTAAAAAAAATAATTACGCATTTACACTGGCGATAAGAAGTATTTTTTTCACTTTTTCTAGTTGTTCAATAGTCTGGTAAATTGAATGTGTCTGGTCAGTTTTATTCAAGCAACGCGTTTTAAAAAATAGTGTGCTGAATTTCAATTACTGTTTTAGTCACAATGCCCCCAACTCAAACCACAACTCGTTGGTAAATAATCGATGAAATAGTTTGTCTGGACACATTCAAGTTCCTCTCATTGTCACCTTAAAGCTGTGAAAATTTGGTGTTAATCCGACGACAATAAGTATACGTTATTTTTTGTTAAAGACCTTGTATTTTGAAAAAAACGTCCATGAAGTAACAGCAAATATTTTCAAGCTTGTTTATCGGCACAATCAATTTGTTTTCCCATCAAGGTCTGTTTTACCATGTGTAGGGGCATCCAAATGTGTAAGGCTATTGGAAACCAAAAAAATAAAGGAATGGGATAGCGATAATTGGATAAATTCGGCATATGAAAACACCAAAATCAATGATTTTTTTCAGTGGCTGTGTGACCTTGTGTCTGACACATTCATATGCAAATGACTAATCTGTGAAACAAACAGGGGCGGAGACAAACCACTCGAATGTTTGGAAACACTCATTGTGTGTCAGATAGCTACTGATAACACATCCTAACATTGCTTTGTCTTGAGTTTATCTTTGAAACTTATAGGCACACAGATTAAACCTGTATTGTTGATTTTGGAAAACACTACTGAGGCTGCCTTGCTTCCCTTCAGAAAATATACATTTTAACCAACTTACATGGCATTCTATGTTATGTTGACTTTATCATATGAAAGTTTATAGTGCATTTCATCAATTAATAAATAAATGTGAAAATCGTTATTTTCAACACAAATAATAGTCTCGCTACCTTAAAGTACGGCAACACAGATGATAATGGTCGTTAACTACTGTTAGCAATAACTATCAGGAAAACAACTGACCATGTTCAGTGGAATCTACAGCGGTAATTGAAAGACCAATTATTTTAATTTAGATTTGATTTGTGTATGTCCATCTCGTCATTGTAAGTCTGCATTCACTACACGTTAGTTCAACCTATCGTTTTGACTGTGTGTTACAGCGTAACAATGAGCGTCTGGTTGTAGTGGCGGGCGCATTTGCTGAAGTGATTCGTATTTATATGTTAATATATATACCTATAAATTATATTACATGTAACAGGACATGACATCACAAATCCTCCACCAAGAAGACATGTGTTATGAACTGATCTTTACTTTTCAAATTATAGGGCAAAAAGCAAATTGCATTGGGACGATACATATTGTACTCAGAAAAAAGGATTTATTTGCCAATATCCAGGTAAGCAGTCATAGTTTAATAATTAGTTCAAGTTTAATTGAACACTACATAGAGGTTATATAAATAAAATTAAAACACGCAAATCGCAATACTAACTGCATTTATCTTGAGTTAAGACAAATCTAGACAATACGACATGGTTCCCAGAGCATATTATATTTGTATACATACGCGTGAGACTGGTGTGGCAAGCTGAAACCAGTGAATAGCGTCAAGACTAAGCAATTTATTTTATACTATTATTATAGGGGACTGTCCTCCTGAGTGCGATCAGTGTGCTGTGCTGTAAATACGACACATCTAATTGGTTGTTGATGGTCACGTGTCACTGAATCATCTGTGCTTCCTTCATGTCATTTATGTGAACGCTTTGTTTTCGTAGACCACGACAAGCTCGACAAGTGAACCATTTAGTTACTATAAGTATGTTACTTAGTGAAAGTATTATATAACAAGTATGCTTACAGTTTTAATGTACAGCAATTATCTAATCATATCTTTAAATGTGGTTTGGATTTGAAATCTCTTATTGTCAACAGCAAGCACGGGAAATAAAATATATGTGCAGTGAATATTTGTAAATAAAATACAAGTTCTATAATATTAGGGAATACACGTATAGAAAGAGACATTAGAGTCTCGCAAGAATGTATTGTCCATTTCAGTACAGATGTAAACAAATTCTGTCATGACATAACAGAATTCCTATTTTTCGACAGTAAACGACACTGAAATGTGTAAGCTATTTCAAATCATAACAAATGCATGTTATATAATGTAGTTGTTATGTTTTATTGCGTCAGTCATTCCAGGAAGTATTACTCTGGAACAGCATCGGTTAATACAAAACGCTGTCAGTACGCCAATTTGAATCTGATTTAAAAACCAAAATGACGAGCATTAAAGTCCCTTCAAGTTAAATCGTATACCAAGATTGATGGCAGTCAATATATGACCAAGATCCGTTTCGGAATGGCAGAGAAATTGTCGATTTTGGTGCATTTTAAACATTAAAACGAACACCATTCGGTCATCTTGAATTGATCGTCAAACACATGTATATACGACGCGATGCATGATATATGTAAAATTTGAATGTGATTGGCCGAGGCATCTCAGAGATATGGTTCTGGAATATTATTCGTTAAACCAAAATGAGTTCCCGACGTTTTTTTTTTATTCCGATCCCCCAAAAAATGTATGTACTAAGTTTGAACGAAATCCATCTATACATGACCGAGGTCTGGTTCCAGAGTTCTGGTGCCATCTTGAATCGGATTCTGAAACGAGTGCACGTGCACGTCTACTTAGATGTATGATACATGTGTGAATAGTGAATGCGATGAGCCTCGGTACGTGTGAGATACAGAAGCACGCAAGTTCCCTGAGATCATTCCATAAGTTACTGTTTTTGAATTGTATCCAAACGGGAGCCGCAAGGACCATAACATGTACACATCTCGTATAGTCTAGAGTAGGGAGGTGCCCCTGTGTGCTAAAAAGTGTGACAATTTTTATACCTGGATAGTGGCAAAATCCGGGTTGATCTATATATGAATCTTAGGCCGGGATTTGAGATGGAGATAATCGCTCATATACGAACCCATTAGTATACCAAATCGGAAAAATGTAAACGATATTTATACCTATCTTGACCAGAAATAAGACCGACACCTAAAATCAGGGGCACGTCCACATTAGACAAGTTCTATGTATTGTCCCCGATCTAGAGAACACCAAATGTTGCTGCACGAATACGTTAGATACGTTGATTTGAACATGTGAGCTTATGGTGATTGGGATGTTCACCTCACTTTGGATCTCATACAACTAATAACGATCAGTTGCATCAAGTGAATTAATGTAGTTATTGTACGCACACACCGGATATGTCTAATTTACCCGACATCGAATCTAAATCCGTGGCATGCGATATAGTATAATTTTCTATTAAAACATGTGTTTAAAAGCTGGTCTCTGCGAATTCGGGAGGGGGTAGGGGGTGGGGTTCGTCATTTTTTGTTTAGTTAATACGCATGCCTTTATGACAAAGAGGGTTGGAACACATTAAACATTGATACTATCTAAATGCAGAAACAATTCGGGGATATGCAACACATTAAACATTGATACTATCTAAATGCAGGAACAATTCGGGGATATGCAACACGCTATCATAATGGCATAATGCTATGTAGGAGAGCAAATGGTAGACGAACTATAAATAAGCCCCTGTGAACTAAATCCATGCATATTCAATTGAAGGAGCAAAGTGACTGTTAAAATAATGTGAGCATACAATTTTCCTCAGAACCAATCTCAACATTTCTACGAAGTTTGAATAAAAAACCAATACAGTAAATTTGTATCTGCATGTCATGTTGTGTTATACGCAACTTTAAGAATACTAGAAATGAATAAACACAAGTCAAATTTAAATACAAAGTAGAATGTGCATCGGTAGATTAAAAACAATTCAAGACAATTTCCATAAATCATAATGATCTTAGTTAATGGGAATACCATTTACAATTTACTTCTTACAAAGTTGAAATATGTATTTCCTACCACACTTACTTTTCTAACTTGTACTGGTTACCAGCATTACATACATACATCAAAATATCGCTTTTATAGTGTATGTATTTGGAAGAATATGGGGACAATCTAGTTTTAACGTAATGGTACGTTCCTTCGTTGCCTGGCAACGTCGGGCATCCCATGAAAGGCAAATACTCATAATCAGTTTGCTCCTATTAAATATTAAAAGTCCTGTTTAATATCCTGCTACCAAAACGTGGTCTACGGTTGCTTTATCGCAGAATGCCATGAAGTTGTCCGGAGCTCTTAATCACGCATTGAGTTGAATTGCTATGTTGTTCAAAGGAGACAGTTTTCTGAGCATCAACAGTATCATCAAGTACATGTCTCAAACACTAATTTTTTGATGTTCAGTCATCTGGTGAAAACAATTATCGACAGCTTTAACGATAAAACTTTGGTAGATAGTAATTGGCTAGTTATGACATAAAACAAAAATAAAACATACAATGCCACTCATAATACAAGATAAGCAGTTATCGGGAACAATGCTGGTCATAAAACAGCCATTCTTACTATAATATATTCATAAACAGCCATAATTACTATTGAATATCCATAAAACTGCCATCATTACCATAGAATATCCATAAACAGCCATTATTACCATATAATATCCATAAAACAGCCATCATTACCATAGAATATCCATAAAACAGCCATCATTAACACAGAATATTTATAAAACAGCCATAATTACTATAAAATATCCATAAAACAGCCATCATTAACCTAGAATATCCATAAAACAGCCATAATTACTATAAAATATCCATAAAACAGCCATCATTACCATAGCATGTCTATAACAGAGCCATAATCACTATAAAATATCCATAAAACAGCCATCATTACCATAGCATATCTATAGCAGAGCCATAATCACTATACAATATCCATAACACAGCCAAAATTACTATAGAATATCCATAAACAGCCATCATTACCATACAATATCTATAAAATTCCCATTATTACCATAGAATATCGATAAAACAGCCATCATTACCATAGAATATCCATAAAACAGCCATCATTAACATAGAATATTGATAAAACAGCCATAATTACTATAAAACATCCATAAAGCAGCCATCATTAACATAGAATATTTATAAAACAGCCATAATTACTATAAAATATCCATAAAACAGCCATCATTACCATAGCATATCTATAGCAGAGCCATAATCACTATAGAATATCCATAACACAGCCAAAATTACTATAGAATATCCGTAAACAGCCATCATTACCATACAATATCTATAAAACTTCCATCATTACCATAGAATATCTATAAAACAGCCATCATTACCATAGAATACCATAAAACAGCAATTATTACCATAGAATAGTAACAGCCATAATTACTATAGAATATCCATAAAACAACCATTCTTACTATAGAATATCCACAAACAGCCATCATTGCCATAGAATATCCATAAAACTTCCATCATTACCATAAACTATCTATAAAACAGCCATCATTACCATAGAATATCCATAAAACAGCAATAATTACCATAAAATACCATAAAACAGCAATTATTACCATAGAATAGTTATAAAACAGCCATCAGTACCGTAGAATATCCATAAAACAACCATTATTACCATAGAATATCTATAAAACAGCCATAATTACTTTAGAATATCCATAAAACAGCCAACATTACTATAGAATATCCATAAAACAGCCATTGTTACTATAGAATATCCATAAACAGCCATCATTACCACAGAATATCCACAAACAGCCATCATTACCATAGAATATCCATAAAACAGCCATCATTACCATAGAATATCTATAACACAGCCATAATTACTATAGAACATCCATAAAACAGCCATCATTACTATAGAGTATCAATAAAACAGCCATTCTTACTATAGAATATCCATAAACAGCCATCATTACTATAGAATATCTATAAAACAGCCATCATTACCATAGAATATCCATAAAACAGCCGTGATTACCATAGAATATCCATAAAACAGCCATCATTACCATAGAATATCCATAAACAGCCATCATTACCATAGAATATCCATAAAACAGCCGTGATTACCATAGAATATCCATAAAACAGCCATCATTACTATAGAGTATCTATAAAACAGCCGTGATTACCATAGAAAATACATAAACAACCATCATTACCATAGAATATCCATAAACAGCCATCATTACCATAGAATATCTATAAAACAACCATCATTACCATAGAATATCCATAAACAGCCATCATTACCATAGAATATCCATAAAACAGCCGTGATTACCATAGAATATCCATAAACAGCCATCATTACCATAGAATATCCATAAAACAGCCATGATTACCATAGAATATCCATAAACAGCCATCATTACCATAGAATATCCATAAAACAGCCATTATTACCATAGACTATCTATAAAACATCCACGATTACCATAGAATATCTATTAAACATCCATCATTACCATAGAATATCCATAAAACAGCCATCATTACCATAGTATATGCATAAAACATCCATTATTACCGTAGAATATCCATAAAACAGCCATCATTGCCATTAGTCTGGAAGCTAAGGCCAAGAATTTGGAGTTTAGCTGCACCCCACGTCAAACATTGCGGAAACAGACTTTTCTTATGCAAAATTTTCTGACTTTTTCAAAAATGATTGTTTCCAGGACGGAAAATGCCCTGAAAGAGGTGAAAATTGACATGTTGCTATGGCAACCTGAAATATCATGAAGTCATTAAAGGATCCATATTTTCAATACATATGAAGATACGGATGTAAAGTTGGTACCAAAATGTAGATGGTGGATTGGCCCAATTATTTATGACATCATATATGCTAATTAGCTAATTTACATATTCATAAATTACCAACAAAGCTGTTTTTCAAAGAGAATTGTATATATTGAGTGATTGTTTTTTTCAGGAAGATTTAGTCTTCACAACACTGTTTTTGCCCAATATTATTCTGAAGGTTATCAATTTATTTTCTATAATTATAACGTGTTATAAATAAGGCAACTATGAAAATGGCAATCAGGTTTGAAAACAATAACATCTTTATTTATACAAATTATTTGCATACAGAACTAAGCACAATTGTGCGAAATGAACAAGCTTTAAGGCAAACTATTTACCATATCATGTGTCTTGGTTTTACATATGGAGACAAGTAATGACAACTCTACAGAAAGTGTGCATGTGCACTGCTGCAAATTGTACAGATACTTACTTCACATTTATGTTCTGTTACTTTGCAAAACTAGTTTTAGGAAATTATATAAAACCTTCTTAGATTAATACATGTCCAATGTTTTCTAGGTTCAATGATGTTCTTAAAGTGTTTTAAATCATCATTAGTCATAATCACTGTCAGCATCTGATTCAGGCTCAATGTATCTGCCAGTATCAGTTTGCGCAGTCTGTCGCTGGACATCCACGTGCATATGTGCAAGGAAATCCTGTACTCTTGCAGGTTTTGCAGCTAACCATCCACAAGATCTTTATTGTGTTTCCTTCTACCAATCAGCCATGTCCATTGGGCTCGGAGCTTGAAATTAGGCATTCAGTGAATTCTTCCAGGTCAGGGCACTTTGATTTGGTGGTATTTTATGAGTTTCTGTACCTCACCTCCTTCACACTGGTGCATTTGGCTCATTATAAATGCAACACAGGCTTTTCACATTTGGTCAGTAGGTTTGCTGTAAGGTCAAGTCTGTCACCCAGATCTGTCATGGCAGACATGAAATCTGCATCTTTCTTCATTAACTTGAAGAATATCTTCTTACTGTGCCACAGAAACTGCTTGTTGAGAATGCGTGCATACCAGGAAGTGCCTTGCAGACGTCTTCTCCACGTTTCCTGCATATAGCTTGAATGTCAATGTATTTCTATCGTTTCTGAGTAGCCTGTATGTTGATAATCAGTGGAATGTCAATTTCTTTTTGAAAAAATAAACAGCAAGGTCAATCACATCAGTGTCAGATGTTTTCAGGACAACTGCTCTTAACTCTCCAGTTTCTGCAATTTGCTTGCAGTGCAACAATAGTTGCAAACATCGGGCCACTTCAGTGAAGATTGATGGCTTCCTGTTGTTTGGTGTAGGTTTGAGCTTCTGGATAGTGGCAAAAGTGACAATCACCAGGGCCATGTTGTCTAGTATGGGATACCTTTCTCGAGATTCTCCAGGAGTTTAGACTTTTGTGATCTGTACGCCATGAGGTGTCTCTATTGCCCATGGAATTTGACCTAAAAAAGTTTCAAATAGGTTAAACTCTCGTGACCTTGCAAGAAACACCAAATTGCAGAAAAATGAACGGTCTGCTTTGATGATTAAATCTCGTCCCGCAACTTTAAGTTAACGGTCGTTTCCGACGCTTCCGTTTCGATAGCGTGTCAAAAACTGATGCTTCTGCAGACTTGATCAGTCAACATTTCACAAACTCTTCACGAAGTTGATCACCAATCTGTTGAGTAGTCAATATAAACTTCTCTGCTTTATCTTCTGCTGCTACCCCTGTTGAAATTGAAGTTAACTTCTTTGATTTAGAAAATGGATTCAACATGCTGGCAATGACCTTGACTACCTGTCTCACTTCTTTCTCATCGTTTTTTTATCCGAAAGGGTCCTGTCTCTTTGTGGGGCCACTTGCATTCATCTGATATGCCAGCATATTTTTCGATGTTTTCAGTTATCTGTGAGTGGTGAGCTGTTATTTCAATCCATCTCCCAACTGCATTTGATTTCTGCTTTTTCCAACAATTCTTTCTGGTATTTTGCTCCTCTTGTTTATTGTTTCCTCAATAGAGTGATCCTCTGGAATCTTTGCAAATGGATTTTTCTTTGATAGTTGAACGCGAAACTGACCACGTGTTAGCTGGTGCAAAGTTAGTATGCTCATACCTCGCATAATGGTCTACAATCCCTTTCAGCTTAGACTATAATCATATGAATGGCACTTGGATCCCTGGTAACAAACATGATTTTATTTTAAAATAGAGGATTTATTTACCAGGGATGCAAATGTCATAATCGTGATCACACTCTAAGCTGAAAGTGACAATAGAATTTATAAAATGTTTAGTATCACTGAGACCAAGGGTAAAGTAAAGGTTATTATGTGGTAAATCATGAAGCCAAGATCCTGTGAAAATCTCATCTTGTATTTTGACATGTAACAGAACCGAATGATCTTGGCGATTATCAATCCTGTTGGACATTAAATAACAAAATCTATGGTTTAAATATTGCACTAAAATATATACCTTGCAGTGGCGGATCTTGAAAAAAATCCTGTATCCGCCCCTGCCTTGTTTGGTTAAAGAGACTACTTCTCCCTTTCACGTACTCATTGAAATACGTTCCAAATATCGAGACGAGATTTCCGTGGGATCTTGGCTTCATGACTACACACAAGCCTATGGATCTCGACAACCCCTAGTTATCTATTTCTGATAATATATATGCTTGTACATGGTTAACTTAATAGCAATGCTATTAAAGTAATATGCAAATTAGCTAATTAGTATATATGATGTCATAAATATTTGGGCAAATAGTGTTGTGAAGACTATATCTTCCTAGAAAAAAACAATCACGCAATATATAACATTTTCTTTGAAAAAACAGCTTTGTTGGTAATTTATGAATATGCAAATTAGCTAATTAGCATATATGATGTCATAAATAATTGGGCCAATCCACTATCTACATTTTGGTACCAACTTCACTTCTATATCTTCATATGTATTGGAAATATAGATCTTTTAATGATTTCATAATATTTTCAGGTTGCCATAGTAACATGTCAGTTTTCACCACTTTCAGGGCATTTTCCGCCCTGGAAACAGGCATTTTTGAAAATGTCAGATAATTTTGCGTAAGAAAAGTCTGTTTCCACAATGTTTGACGTGGGGTACAGCTAAAACCGTTTTTAGAAGGCTTTTGAGAAGTAGCTTCCAGACTACATAGAATATCCATAAAACTTCCATCATTACCATAAAATATCTATAAAACAGCCATCATTACCGTAGAATATCCATAAAACAGCCATTATTACCATAGAATATCCATAAAACAGCCATCATTACCATAGAATATCCATGAACAGCCATCATTACCATAGAATATCCATAAAACAGCCATCATTACCATATAATATCTATAAAACAGCCATAATTACTATAGAATATCCATAAAACAGCCATCATTACCATAGAATATCTATAACACAGCCATAATTACTATAGAACATCCATAAAACAGCCATCATTACTATAGAGTATCAATAAAACAGCCATCATTACCATAGAATATCCATACAACAGCCATTATTACCATAGACTATCTATAAAACATCCACGATTACCATAGAATATCCATTAAACAGCCATCATTACCATAGAATATCCATAAAACAGCCATCATTACCATAGTATATGCATAAAACATCCATTATTACCATAGAATATGCATAAAACAGCCATCATTACCATAGAATATGCATAAAACAGCCATCATTACCATATATTCCATGAAACAGCCATTTTTACCATAGAATATCTATAAAACAGCCATAATTACCATAGAATATCCATAAACAGCCATCATTACATAGAATATCCATAAAACAGCCATCATTACCATAGAATATCCATAAAACAGCCATCATTACCATAGAATATCTATAAAACAGCCATCATTACCATAGAATATGCATAAAACATCCATTATTACCATAGAATATCCATAAAACAGCCATTTTTACCATAGAATATCCATAAAACAGCCATTCTTACCATAGAATATCCATAAGACAGCCATCATTACCATAGAATATCCATAAAACAACCATCATTACCATAGAATATGCATAAACCAGCCATCATTACCATAGATTCCATAAAACAGCCATTTTTACCATAGAATATCTATAAAACAGCCATAATTACCATAGAATATCCATAAACAGCCATCATTACATAGAATATCTATCAAACAGCCATCATTACAAAGAACCCAAATTATGGGATTTTACAGCGAGTTTGAATATATTTATTAAAAATCAAATAATAAAATATTACAACCGTTTTTCTCAAAGAAGCCTTTTCAGTCAATAAAAGCCTAAATATCAATATTTGGAAATTACAGACTTGTCTAATTAATAAAAGCGATGAATTAACTTCAGCAGAAATAAATATCAAGTCCAACGTTAAACATAAATTTACATCTCATTGGAAAGAAAAAAAATCGTAAAAAGTCTGAGGGGAAAACAAACTCAGAACTTACAGAACGTTTAAATTCGATATCAGTATGGATTTCGAACCATATCTCATCAATATCAAAAACAATGATTTGAGAACTGGTCTGGCTAAGTTCCGTCTGAGTGAATATGGTCTCAAGAATAAAATGAGCCATCACAATTGCACTCGACTCAACAGGGTACTATTGAAAATGAATTTCATTTTGTGTTCTGTTTGAAACAGCTGTTGATGTGATCGACTTCTTTCACAACCTGCCCCACGAAGAACAGTTCACTGCACTGTTTAATAATGATAGTATAGTCATCGAGGTATCAACAAGTGCTTTGAAATTAGACAACAAATACAGTAATAATATGCATCTTTCTATTAGAAGGGGTTGTTTTAATGTGTTTCTATTAATATTCTGTTTTTGTTGATTAGTTTATTTATATTTCTTCCTTGTTATTGTAATTAAATACTGTATACTTATACTATTAACTGTAATCAATGCCATTCCCTCCGGAGAGCGAGTAAAATAAATAAATAAATAAGTAAATAAATAAATAAATAAATCATGCTCGATCAAACACAAACACATGCAGATATTAGCCAAGCCTCCCCTCAAATCACACACATATTAATATTATTAATAACTCTAGGCCAGTGGCAAGATCGGGGTTTCTTATCGAGCCTGTAGCACACTGAATTCCGAAGTCCTCTAGAGGGCGGTGTTCAACTTAATGTTCAGATACAGGTTCGCTGCCAGATGAAATGACAAGTGCTGATCTAAAAATGTACATTGAAATGAAAATAGTCGTTTAGTCAAGTCTGTAGCAACAAACTAACATAGATAATAAGACACACCTAATAACAAGGTAGTATTTTCATATTCCCAGAATGACTGCATTCATTAAAAAGTAAAAGTCATGTACGAGGCGCGGAATGTAAATTTATTATTTTGTGTATACTAGAATAAAACGTACTAATAATTCAAAATGACGTACTTATTGGAGGCCGTGGCGTGTGTGTTTTAAAATGATGTGTGCTTTTTAAAAACGCGTCACTGTATGTTTTAATGTTTTTTTTTTAAAACGACGCATTTGTTTAAAAATTATTATTGTGTATATTCAAAAATGTATGCGCATTAAAAATGATGTATGTATTAAAACTTATGTGTGTTTAAAAATGATGTGTATTTTAATGGTGTGTATTTTAATGGTGTGTATTTTAATGGTGTGTATTTTAATGGTGTGTATTTTAATGGTGTGTATTTTAAAATTGTGCGTGCTCAAAAATGACATGTGTATTTTAAAATTACTTGTGTGTTTAAGGTAGAGAGACTATTATTTTTGTTGAAAATTACGATTTTCACATTTATTTATTAATTGATGAAATGCACTATAAGCTTTCATGTGATAAAGTCAACATAACATAGAATGTCATGTAAGTTGGTTTAAATGTAGATTTTCTGAAGGGAAGCAAGGCAGCCTCAGTAGTGTTTTCCAAAATCAACAAAACAGGTTTAATCTGTGTGCCTATAAGTTTCAAAGATTAACTCAAGACAAAGCAATGTTAGGATGTGTTATCAGTAGCTTTCTGGCACACAATGAGTGTTTCCAAACATTTGAGTGGTTTGTCTCCGCCCCTGTTTGTTTCACAGATTAGTCATTTGCATATGAATGTGTCAGACACAAGGTCACACAGCCACTGAAAAAATCATTGATTTTGGGGTTTTCATATGCCGAATTTATCGGCATTTATTATAGCTATCCCATTCCTTTATTTTTTTGGTTTCCAATAGCCTTACACATTTGGATGTCCCTACACATGTTAAAACAGACCTTGATCTGAAAACAAATTGATTGTGCCGATAAACAAGCTTGAAAATCATTGCTGTTACTTCATGGACGTTTTCTAGGAGTTTATATTTTTCAAAATACAAGGTTTTTAAAAAAAATAACGTATACTTATTGTCGTCGGATTAACACCAAATTTTCACAGCTTTAGGGTGACAGTGAGAGGAACTTGAATGTGTCCAGACAAACTATTTCATCGATTATTTACCAATGTGTTATGGTTTGAGTTGGAGGCAATGCGACTAAAACAGTAATTGAAATTTAGCACACTATTTTTTAAAACGCGTTGCTTGAATAAAACTGGCCGGACACATTCAATTTACCAGACTATTGAACAACTAGGAAAAGTGAAAAAAATACTTCTTATCGCCAGCATAAATGCGTAATTATTTGTTTTTACAGAAAAAGTAATTTTTCACCTTTGATTGATTAACGCATCGTAGAATGCAGATACGAGCATGAAAAACACACTTTTGACAAGCTTGAAGTATGGCGATTCTAAAAATATATACTTTCCTGGGTCTATTTGTAGTCATTTAGTCACTATTAGAAGATAAAAACAAGTATGCAAATAATAGTCCTACAACCTTAAAAACGGTGCATGTGTTTTATAAATGATATGGATATTAAAATGACGTTTTTCAAAATGACACGTGTATTTTTGAATAATGTGTGTTTACAAATGACGTGTGTGTATTTAAAAAAGAATGTGCGTGTTTTAAAATGTGTATATTAAAATGACGTACATGTTTAAAAATGACACGTGTGTTTTTAAAAATGACGTGTCTTTAAAAACAACGTGTGTGTTTTAAAATGACGTGTACAAAGTCGTTATCATTAAAAATTTTGTGTATAAAGCTCAAAATATCTGATAGATGACTGATAGCTCAGATAGCTGGAACTCATGTCATACATATCGCGTTCAAACTTGAGCTGTTACTGACTGGTCACCATTTGTTTATGGAGAGTGTAGTAGAAGCAAGATATGAAAGATTTAATATGCACATCAAATTTGTTCAACTTCTTTTTGTATTTATTATGGGCTGATTGATTTGATACCAAATATGTGGGCACTTTGTGTAGCCCTCTATCAGATATTTTGAACATTGAAAATGTTTTCATTAAATTACAGTGCACAAGCTGCTCTAGCTTTTATCTGTTCATGAGACCTAACAAGAACGGTAAATGCTGAAGTTATTTCAGATGAATGAATTTACACTATAGTCTGTGTTAGACTACGGTTGGTTGAATGATTGATAAATCTTAATATTTGTTTCAGATTGTTACTGATGAATATTTTTTAAGATTTACTGGGTGAAAATGTAGCTTAACTAATGGTCATTATTAGTTATGGGTAAATATACTCTGTACATGTGTTAAACATAACAAATATGAACTACATTTGTACTGATCTTTGAATCAAATTATTATGAACAATGTTATGTGCTACATATGTCAAGGACTTACTGTTGCCATGGAAACATGTTATTCTCATTAACAACAAGCTGAATTGTATAGTTTTTTTTTCTATTTATTGTTTACCTTGTCCGTAATGATGAGGTCTTTCCTTGTCGTATGTATGTATGTATTTCGTTCAAACTTTGTTATATATTATGGGACATTATGAGACCTTGGTGCACTTAAATTTGTTTTGCTGATCAATTTCAAAATGTTTAACTGGCGGCCATTTTGTTGTCCATGATTCCTTCTGCAGTCACACATTTCAGATACAACTTCAGTTTCATAACACGCCCCTTTCTTATGGCACTGGGAGTTTAACGGTTTATTTAAAGCTGACATGGAATTTGTGTATTTTTTATTTATTGTGTAACTGGCCTTTAACACGGGCCCAGTTACGCTATGCCAAATGATGGTCACCACACTTCACAACAACTCATTTAATAATCAATTAGTCCTATAATTACTAATACACAAAATTATGAACTCTAATGTCAGTCACATCCATGCCGAGTGAACGTCACCAAAAGAGAATGTATCGACTAATTGTAACAAAACCAGGTCCACCTTGTTGGCAATCTGATTAAAATCCGATGTAGGTATGAGGCTTCAATTTTTTTTTTTTTTTTTTTTAATTATTTTTTTTTTTGATAACCCTTTATAAGATATTTATTTGTATTTTAGTTTGAATATGTCGATTTTTTGGTTGTTCTTGCCGTTAATCAGTTCTTAGAAAATCGTGTCCCAGTCGCCTCTAACTACATCAGACTCAATGCCTATACAAATCTCGTACAACTGTCGCCCAGGAACCAGCCAATCAGATCACGGGTTACAAACGCGCCTGAGCATGACTGAAAACATGGCGGCGTACGGCAGCTACTTTTGTATGAACTGGACCTCATACAACTTATTAACAAGGCAGTTTTTTCGATGATGGATCGTTGTCTAAAATAACAAGTAAGTAGCATTTGCCTTGATTGTATTACATTTCTGTTTGGTGGCAGATGAATTACATGTGCCAGTAATGTTATTTTTTGCCTCTGGATCGGCGTCGGTGATCCGGTATCACGGTGATAATTCTTCTCCTCTGAGGTTCTCCACACGTGTCAGGGGAGAATAGCGGCTCGTCTCTCTATAGCGTCCCCTTGAGGTACGGGATCGGGAAAGTCACTTAAGCTTTACAGTCAAATAAGACACACACAACGAAATACGTTTCAACTCTATAAGACTATCGCAAGACTGACCCAAGACTCTCTCTAGACTGCGTCAAGACCCCAGAAACAATTATCCTCCAGGTCAGATGAATGTGTTGTTTGTGGATTCAGTTTTAGAAACAAACTAATCGTATTCGCGTGTCGACAGTATTTATTTATATAATTTACATAATATTTATGCTAACCGCCTATAATGTATTTATTGATGTGCATTGCTAACAGCACAGCTATCTCAGCTGAGAGGCTGCAAGCACAGTGTCCTTTTTTTCACCAACTCTTGTTTACTGGAATGTTTACTGGAATCTTCGGGGAATAAAATAAGCCCATTATGGCTTGTTGTCCCCACAAATTTGTTCAATTTGGTCAGCTGAATATTTAAGCAATAACCCCCGCCGAAGTTGGGTATACCACTTGATATTGCACAATTCACTCCATATATGCACTCGCCTGCGGCTCGTGCATATATGTCGTGAATTGTGCAATATCTCTTTTTTTACTAGTTTTATCGAATTGTCAATATACTGGTATAATATAATAGCAATAACCCCCGCCGAAGTTGGGTATACCACTTGATATTGCACAATTCACTCCATATATGCACTCGCCTGCGGCTCGTGCATATATGTCGTGAATTGTGCAATATCTCGTGGTATACCCGCCTTCGGCGGGGGTTATTGCTATTATATTATACCAGTATATTGACAATTCGATAAAACTAGTAAAAAAAGAGTTTACTTTCATCTACTAAAAGATCATGATTATGGCCCTTGAACATGAATATTTATAAGAATAGTATGTAGTTGTACGCTGAATGCATACAAAAATTACATGCGCAACACAGTTCAAATTGAATACAAACTAATTTTTATTCCACATGAAAAAGAAACATTATCCACGTTGAATAGAGCAGCGTAAACACACAAATTAGCATAACAAAGGATTACCTTTCTGACCTTTTACTGACGCACAACGCGATTTGAAATACAGGGTCGTGTACAGTTTGGATCATTTAAACAACGGATTTTCCACGTTTTAATTCCGGTTTTTGTACAATTTGGATTATAATTTGCCCATTGAAAGTACAGTTGTGAAATAAACCGGTTTTGTGACTCATCATACTACTTGTAACTGTGGATATTTGACGTTCAGCGGTACTTGGTTCGACCGAAATTTGAGACGCGGCGGGACGCGGTGTATCATGTACGGCGACCGGCACAGCGACCTCAGTTCCAACATCTGACCTGGATACCTTTGGTATAACCAAAGTTTTGTGACAGTATGACTGACAAGTTTTGTCGTTGTTCTGGGATAAGTTTGATGGTGTAAGATCGGATTTTCGCACCGTTTTTGTGACACGTACATGATATGCCTTGTCTCAACTCCGGCCGAAAGACTTTGTACGCCGTCGCTCTAATACAGTGGTTGGTGTACACTCGGCACAAATCTGTAGCTTTCGAAATTACCTTCAACATCTCCTGTAATTTATTTACACATAGTGGAGAATTACAATACCATCGTCGTCGAATCCTGCGTTGTCCCGTGTTTTTTGAAACAGATGGCAATTACCCGGGTGCACTGCAATTTTGTCAGCTGCCGCTACCGGACACCGGTTGTTATTGGTGGCATACATTTTTGCCTGTGACTCATAGTTTTTTGCATTTTTATGTCATTAAATCCCTCAATTATATCTTGTACTTAAAGATCATGTTTTCTTTGTTGGAAGTTCGCAATCCATCTCAAAGTAACAACACTGAGAACATAGCGTTCTGGCGTTCGTGTAGGCACCTCACGGTGTTGAGGGACGGTGGTTTAGGTTTGTGTGGCGAACGACAATCACCCAACGACCGACGCTCACAACTTGGATCCCACCATTAACAAAAAGCAATATTATAGTTATATAACTTTTCAGATGTTTTTAATTCAGTATTTTTTTCAATATTCTTCCAAAATTCAACCACTATATTTCCCTAAAAATCAAATAATACCGGTTTTATGTATTTCCGTATTAAACCTGTAGTCAATTCATGTTCCAGGGCCACTTGGTTTAGCCGTGCATTATCAGCCAATATACCATGGATTGCATATGCAAATTTTGTGTTTGGACCAATCAAATCAATGGATTAACACCATCAATATACTGGTATAATATAATAATAAATTGACGATGTGTCAAATCTGCGTGATATCCATAATTTATTGAGTTTACGTTTGAACGAATCAATACTATTACTGTCTACAATGAACTCAGGTAGTGCATTCCAATCATTGACAATACGTGTAGAAAAGAAGTTATGACGAATGGATTTGTAGCAACGTGTTTTGATTAGCTTCCACCTGTGACCTCTGGTTACAGATGAAGATAACTCAAAAAACACAGCTGGGTCAACATCACAATGTCCATTCAAGATCTTAAAGACTAGTATCATATCCCCTCTATGTCTTCTATAATCCAGCATAGGTAGATTCAATGCAGATAACCTTCCCTCATACGATAAATCACTCAACCCAGTTACACAGCGAGTGAATCTTCTTTGGACATTTTCAACAGATCTCTTATCTTGCTTTGTAATGGGGTACCATTCGCTATCACCATAATCAAGGTGGGGCCTCACCAATGCCTTGTACAATTTAGTAAATGATGATTGGTCCAAATGCCTAAAGCAACGCTTGATAAGACCACACATTCTATTAGCACTATTCACAACTTTAGCACTATTCACAACTTTAGCAATATGTTTACTAAATTTAAGATACGTCCTGGAATACAATACCAAGATCCTTTTCTTCATTAACCATATCAATAGGGAACACAATACCTTCTTTGCTACGCATACTATAACTATAATCATCAAAGTTCTTCTTGGCAAACTGCATCACCTTACACTTTTTAACATGAAATTCTAATAACCATTTTCTTGACCACTCACAAAGATTAAAAATATCATTCTGAAGTTCTATTTGGTCCAGATGACTAAAAATGCACTTGTATAACTTAGTGTTATCCGCAAAGAGTTTACACACTGACTTAACCACATCTGGCAGATCATTAATAAAAAGTACAAAATGAATTGGTCCCAGAACACTACCTTGCGGTATGCCACTCACCACAGGTAACCAACCAGAAAATTTACCATTTATATCGAAAATCGAAATAAATCACATCCACTTGTGCACCTCTGTCCATAGCATAAGTCCAATCCTCCAAAACTGTTAGAAGCTGGAAAATAGTACCAAACTGACAATTAGTTAGTAAGTTATTTACTTCCATATGACTCATAACAGCTGATCTCACAAGCTTTTCTAAGAGTTTACAAATCACAGACGTTAAACTGACAGGTCGGTAGTTTCCAGGATCAGACCTATTACCCTTCTTGAAAATACAAGTAACATTAGCCTCTTTCCACGCACTTGGAACAGTACCTTCGCCAATGGATTTTCGGAAGATAACAAATAAGGGTTCATAGATGACATTTGCCACCTCTTTAAGAAATCTAGGATGAAAATTATCAGGTCCAGATGACTTGGATACATCTAAGCTCGATAAAAGTTCACGTACATCTTCCTTTGTAAAATTCACATGACATTTGCAAGTACCCTCAAAGAAATACTCAACACCAGGAAGCTCTCCATCTGGTTCATTGATGAACACAGAACTGATCATGAAGAAATCATTTAAAATGTTTGTTTTCTTTACAGAATCTGAGTGCATGATTCCATTACTGTCCATTACATCTGGTATTTCTGATCTAATATTTATTTTTTCACCCACATACTTCTAAAATGCTTTGTGATTTTCCCCAATACAATCCACTAGTCCTTGCTCATATCTAGTGTTTGCAAACCTTGTTGCCCTTGAAGCCTTATTTCTGTCGCCACAGTAAGTGGCATAGTCATTGTAACTTCTAGTATAAGTGTATCTTTTCCAAGATTTGTATTTCTTTTTAACAGCCCTCAGTGCCTTATTATCCATCCATAAAGGTTTTTTCCTACCAATAGACTTAGAAATTGGGATCACACGTTGAATGCAATTTTTCATCTTCTCATCAAACATATTCCATCCATTATTAATATCCAGGGTCTCCAAAATACTCCAGTCAACACTCCAAGTATAACTCTAGCTTCATTATATCTATCTATAAAAATTATAATGAACAGCATTATTATTATTCATGAAATAAGAATACTTCAATTCAAACATTATAGAAACATGATCACTAAGTCCAATGGGATTACCATATATAATATTCTCAGCATTATGCTCATTATCTATAAACAACAAGTATAGTAACCTAGGAATCTGCCCATCCCTATAACGGGTAGGTTTTGATAATAATTGCTGTAAATAATTATCCCGAACACATTCAATAAACTGAAAGGATATATGATTCTCACTTCTTGATGTAGTCCAACTATCCCAGCAGATGGTTGGAAAATTAAAATCTCCAACAATACAAATACTATTTGAAGTTAGACAGCAGTTATTTAAAAGATCAACTCAGTGTTATTATCATCAGAATTTGGGCTTCGATAAATAGCTCCCAGTAACAAGTTACTTCCATTATTTAACTGAACTTTACACCATACATGTTCTTTGAAGCAGTGCTCATTAATTTCTGAACAGGGGGTAATTGGTAGTCCATGTTTAGCATAAATCCCAACACCACGAGAATGCTTCCTAATAGTTCCACACCAACAGTCATAACCAGGTAAAGTATATTCAAACATATGAGTCTCATCAGCATCAAAATTCTTTGAAAACATTTCTGTAATAATTACAATATCAGGATCGCTTTCCCCAATAACAACACAAAGTTCATCCATCTTATTTAGTATACTATCAGCATTCGTATAATAAATTTTCAACTTATTTACAGTACTTTTTACAATATTAACATTATTAGGTTCTAATATCTTAGTCTTCACCGGAGCGAAAGGGTTGGTCTTGGGATACTGCATGGACATCCTGAGACTTGGTTCTCGTAAAATTAGTTGAATGTTTGTTAATTATTTTCCCTCTACTGATGACCAGCCCTATTTCTCCTGCAGCACGTCTACTATCTAACTCCCTATGATGATGATGCTGTACTATATTTTTTTTTTCATACCAGTTCTGTTTTTTTTATAATTATTGATGACTTCATTGTTCTTGAATCCATCTATTTTTTAGTCGGTGTTTTTGAATTTCTTAGTTTATATCTTTGGTCACACAAAGAAAAAAATCCACCAGATATCTTTAGTATCTATCAATTTGTTGATTAACCAAGATTCTCAACAGGCATTTTGGAATAGTTGTGCTATTTTGATAAACAGTACCATCACAATTAACTACCGGTAATAGTAGTTGGCCACATATTCCTGTTGACTTAGCAACAACAAAAATTTTAATTCTAAAAATGTGATGAATAGCTGCCAAATACTTTTATTTTTATACGAGTATTTTCAGTAAATTAGTGATTGATGAACATATTTTTTTTGAGAAATAAATATTTATTGATACTAAAATAAACCTTGTTCTGTCAATTTGGTTATTTAAGCAGATGAACATGTTATGCTTATGAAAACAGCTGGAAAAAAATAATGGCTTAATATACCTGTAAATATATGCTATGTTTCATGACATTGACCAACGTGTCACTTATTTAGGTGATGTGGTTTATTGCTCTTCATGTCACTGATGTCTTCATTTGATGCAAAATCTTCAAATAAATTAACCCTCCTACATACTGTTACATTTATTATATATTTTGTTAATTTACATGATAAAACAAGACTGCTGAGATGGTCCATCATCTCTACCAACTCAACCCTACCCCTGTATTATAATTTTCACTATCGAAAGAGGGATCAAAATGGAGTACATGAGTTGTTTTGATAAAAATGCCCATACAAAAGGCTGTTTGGCAGAATATTAATCTCAAACTTTAAATGGACACTTCAGCTATTTCTTTTGGATGTGATTCTTGTACAATACTATCAGTTTCCTTATAGTACATTCGCATAAAAAACTGACTGGGAATACTCGTCTTTGAAATAATGATAAAGAGCTAATGAACAATAAGTAATTGTCTGTTGGAAAGTATCTTTCTTTTCTCTTAGTCTGTCAACCATCCAATAAAATATGGATGTACTGTCCCTAGGAGTCTTTACGACTGACAATCCAATGTTCCCTATTTGGGCAAATGTTTATAGTCTTGCAATCTGGAATAATGTAGTGAGACTGTCTTTCAACTGGGTCTGTAGAGACTTTGTGGTCAGTGTAAGGACTGTAACATCAGGTAAAACAGCGTAGTTCCCCAACATGCTGGAAAAATTCCTTGAATGCACTTTGTTGAGTCTTGCACCTGCTTTTTTGGCTGTCATCTGGTTTTTCACCACTACAAAACAGATCACAGAAATTATCATTTGAAGGTAAACGTGTACAAGTTAGGACTCCAAATCTAATCATTTCCTGATTTTGAAAATAGTAAAACATGTACACTGAAATTTTGTTAGAATGAGCACTTTTATAATGAATTGCCCAAATAACTTAATGAACCAACACAGCTCTGTACACATGCAGTGGTGGGGGAATATATCCTACATTAAAAATATTCACATTTTATCAGAAAATATGAAATGAGTGGCTAAGCCACTTTAAAACCGTATTCCATCGACCATTCAACATGAACTTCTACAATTTATAACACACATAATGCAAACTATGAATTTAATGTTGAGTGGAAATTTACCTAAACTTTCATTAATGAAACCACAGGATAAACTATGATAATAGAACCAGGTTTCTGAATTATACATGGGTAGATTAGTGATTTAACCAAATCCAGTTGGCGGGATGGCTAGGACATTGTTTTTTGATAACATATGTGTTAATGCCTCCTTCTTGTACACCTTAAATAAAAAGAATATGTGCACATTTAATATATCCCAATAAAAAAAATGACTCGGCAAATAAATTATTCACGTTACTTGTTCATGCATATAGGTCCCAGTCGCGGCATGAAGACAAAACTGTTACTGTTACTCACATGCGTCACATGCGCTCGGACCGTTTAACGGGGGATGTCGTGGAAAGGCTAAATACAAATACGAAAATTACTGTCATGAAAGCCATAGCTATATCATAGACTCACAAAAACATTGCCTGGTCGTAATACATTAACTCATAATGCAATAGTTAGATCGTGATGACTGTATCAGTATAGAGTCGAAACAACATGCACGTATGGCTTATAAGTTATATTGCGTCGAAGGCGACTGGTTAACATGATCGAGTAACGCCGCCTCACCTGCAGTAAAACAAGGTCATCAAAGTTGAAATCCGAATTATCTCAAATGAATTACATACATCAAGCGTGATTGCTCACAAAAGATAATTAAGTTTTTTGTAAAAGTGACTAAAATTCACCCCGAATTCGGAATCCTCTATTGATTTCACATCGGTTCTAACATTACTTGCAGCCATCTTGAAATAACCAGGAACGATGAGTCTGGCGCATGCGCAAAGTCAGACAGCTATTTTTGTAAGCCGCACTATGATTGGTCGACAAAACTCGTCGAAAACTGATCTCGTAGTACGAGATTTGTATAGGCATTAAGTCAGATGTAGTGAGAGGCGACTGGGACACGATTTTCTAAGAACTGATTAACGCAAGAAAAAACAAAAAATCGACATAATCAAACTAAAATACAAATAAGTATAATATAAAGGGTTATCAAAAAATATTTAAAAAAAAAAATTGGAGCCTCATACCTACATCGGATTTTAATCAGATTGCCTTGTTGGTAACCACCAAGTTAGACTACAGTGGCCAAATCAAATCAACTCAATTTATCTCCGAATACTTCAGGTACACTCACCTGTGTAACGTATACACGACAATTAACAACCAATAATGGCAAAAGACTGTTATGTAACAATATGCAAAACAGTGGCGCCTGAATTGCGGTATAATGCACACAGGTACACCGCCGATAGAACCCGCTGATCATAGTAATTAGGCAACACATATTCACAGATACATTTAATAAAAATATAATAAAATACAATTAACAAATCACTACAGTTCACTATAATCTCGTCATATATCGGCAATAATTGCGGCAGCAAGGTAGTTATCCAGCTTAACAACATGGTTGTTTGTAGCCAACTCCGGAATCCTGATTATACTTGTTTCGAGTTTACCAATTTCCCCTACATGGCACGTCCCATTACGGCGCAAAAATATAGCCCGACAATTCTGCAACTGAATTCAAAATACAGACTCAGAGCAAGCTTTAAGAACAACACCATTTTCCACGTGTCAAATTTCGAATGACACATGGTGGAAATAGCGACATAAATATACAGTTCAATAAATATAAATTATATATGTTTCACTACAAAATCGAGTAACGACATCATTCAACGTTGTCAGATAAAACATAAAAAAGGACGAGTTTACAAAGCATGGCATAGAAATACGGTACAGATATTTGCAAGCTCCGACGTGGCGGTAGCCAGGTGTTCAAATTGAACGCGATGAATACAACAATAAATATACAAATTACATACAAATATATACAACCTTCGGTAAAAGAAATGGTTTACTAAATACCTTAATTTAAATAACAGTCTCAGGACAAGCTTTAATGACTGTAACGTTAGTGCCTCGTATACAATGCCCTTGTATTGCAAGAGCTACGGCTCCTCCTTATGTATTGGTATGTTCAATTACGCATGCGTTGTCAGTAGAAAATATTACTGTCGGGCATTGCCTGAGGTCAATCTTGTGTACGATCTTTTCTCTTTTGAATACAAAGTCAAGTAGACTTCACATGGTGTCAGAAGTGATCTTGTTGCTGAATGAATGCACAAAGGGACGTTTTGTAACCCAGAAATCCATATCGGACTGAAATTGAATCGCTGAGTTTTAAACTGATGCTCAGTGAATGCAGATAAGTTTTCCGAGTTTAGACCTCATAAATTTCAAGTATGGCGGATAATCAAGCACAAGAAAATGTTCCCCATTCATGGAACTTTATATATAATGTTCCACTGCTTCCAAAACTTGAATTGAAGGGTATTCTTGCCAAAAATTGGAAGAAATGGAAACATATTTGGGATGCATACGAAATTGTAACCAACCTTGATAAGAAAGACGACAAGTGCAGAGTTGCTACGTTCATCACATGTATAGGCCTAGACGCGTTAGAAATAGTCTGCCTTATGAAAATGAAGGTGAAAAGGAGAACATAGCTAGAATGATTGAACTGTGGACAACCTATTGCATAGGAAAACCCAATGTGATATATGAACGCTATATGTTCAACAATCATAACAATAAACAGCCAGATGAAGATATTGATGCATGTGTAACAAAATTACGAACCTTGGTTGCTACTTGTAACTATGGTACACTGGCAGAAGAGATGGCACGTGACAGAATTGTGTGTGATATCCAAAGTAATACGGTTAGACGCAAACTACTACAAGAATCGAATTTAACACTGTCAAAATGTAGACATTTGTAAAGCCTCAGAAGCTACATCGGTTCAAGTGAAAGCCATGGGTGGGACAACTGAGCAAGAACAATTACACTTTGTGAAGAAGAGAAATAAGCCTAATAAACAAACAACTCAAAGTTCTAACATTGTCAATAACTGTAAATTCTGTGGACGAAGACATGAGAGGAATAAATGAAAGTGTCCAGCATATGGAAAAGTTTGTTCAGCATGTAAGAAAAAGAATCACTTCGCCGAAAAATGTGAAGGTAACAGGTTTGAGCCAAGAAAAACAAAAAGATAGTACATGTTGTTAGCACAGGCAATGACCCTAAATACAGCGACACGTCTGAGTTTGATGAAGAGATCTTGACTCTAGAACACAACTATGAAGTGAATGTAATAAACAAATCACCGCATGTAACCAAAATAAAGGCTACAATGGAAATAAAAGGTAAACCAGTCCAGATGCAAATTGATAGCGGAGCTACATGCAATGTACTACCTGAGAAATATGTACCAAAATGGGACTAGAATAGACAACCAAATATAATCTCACCATGTATAGCAAGACAAACATGTTAGTTATAGGTACATGGAAAGTAAATATACATAACCCAAAGACTGACAGGAAATATCAAATAGGGTATCGTGCATCACAGGAAATGAAGCTACTCACAGTCCAGTTTGAGAATATACTCCAAATTGAAGAGACAAAAAGGAATAGTGGACTAAGTAAGGATCAAATAATGGAATCCTATGGTTATGTATTCCAAGGATTAGACAGGATGGATGGTAAATTGCACTTAGAATTAGACAAGTCTGTTACTCCAGTTGTAATGCCTCTTTGTCGAGTACCTATAGCCATTAGGGAGAAACTCAAAGATGAATTAAGTCGTCTTGAAAACCTTGGTGTCATTAGGAAAGTTACAGAGCCAACAGATTGGGTATCAAATTTAGTCATTGTCAAGAAGTCGAATGGATTGCTTCGACTTTGTGTTGACCCAGAGCATCTTAACAAAGCATTGAAAAAAGTCACTATTCACTATCAGTGATCAAAGACGTTCTCCCAGATCTAGCAAATACTAAAGTCTTTAGTAAAGCTGATCTCAAAGATGGATTTTTACAGTTAGAGCTAGATGATGAGTCAAGTTTACTCACTACATTTCAGACGCCATGGGGCAGATACTGTTACTTAAGAATGCCATTCGGAATTACTCCAGCACCAGAGAACTTTGAAACGAAACTAGATCAGAACCTAGAACATCTATCTGGTGTATATAAGATAGCCGACGACTTACTAATAACAGGACGTGGTGAAACTGCTGAGGAAGCAAACGTGGATCATGATAGAAATATGATAAATCTGCTTGAAAGACGCAGAGAAAAACATTAAGTTAAACAAAGAGAAATTTCAACTTGAGTGATGAGATCGGACATTCTTTGACAAAAGAAGGTTTAAAACCAGATCCAAATAAAGTGAAGGCCATACAGGAGATGGAGAAACCTACAGATATTGCAGGAGTGCAAAGAATCATCGGTATGATTAAATACTTAACCAAATTCCTCAAAGACCTGCCAGACATCTGTGAACCAATGAGAAGACTAACATACAAAGATGTGGAGTGAAATTGGTCTCAAGAACAAGATGAAGCATTTGAGAAAATGAAGGAAACAGTCTCTACTGCTCCTGTCATGAAGTACTTCAAATCAGATGAGCCAACGGAAGGACAAGATGATACATCTTCAAAAGGCCTAGGAATTGTATTAATGCAAAATGGTCAGCCAGTAACTTACGCGAGCAGAGCTTTAACCAGTACCGAGCAGAAATATTCACTGATTGTAAAGGAACTATTAGCTCAAGTATTTGGAATGGAGCGAAACCACCAGTATGTGTATGGAAGGAAAATACTTCTGTGGACTGATCATAAACCACTAGTATTCATATACAACAAACCGTTAGCTTCAGCTCCAAAGTGCTTACAAAGATTGCTGCTAAGACTTCACGCTTATGATGTAGAGATTTGCTACAGATGTGGTGGGGAAATGTACTTCGCAGACACTCTCACGGGCTTCACTACAGGACATAGATAGATCAGAAGTTGAAGAAGAAATAGAAAGCATTCATGTAGTTGACTTTCTTCCTATCTCAGAGCCACAGCTCAGACAGATTCAACAAGAGACTAGCAAAGATATAACTTTACAGTCATTGAAGGAAGTTATACTGAAGGGATGGCCTGATGACAAACGCCATTTGCCAGCCGAACTACATGTCTACTATGACTGCCGTTCTGAATTAGCCATGGAAGATGGTGTAGTGTTCAAAGGTCTCAGATGTGTAATACCAACTAGTTTGAGACCAATGATTAGAGAGAAACTACACAGCTCTCATAATGGAATTCAGAGTTGCCTAAGAAGAGCAAGAGAAGTCGTATATTGGCCAGGGATGAAGAAGACCTCACCGATTTCATCTCAAAGTGTGAAACATGCAATACATACCAAAATAATCAACAGAAGGAACCAATGATAAGTCATGGTATACCAGAACGTCTTTGGAAAAATATTGCCTCAGACATTCTAACATTCAACAAAAGAGACTCATAACTATGGATTACTCCAATTACTTTGAGATTGCGCTTGTATGAGAAAACTGCAGCTGAAATTATCAAGAGAACCAAACGTCATTTCTCAGTACACTGCATACCAAATCAGTACTACAGTGATAATATACCATACAACTCTAAATATTTTCGCGATGTCGCCAAAGACTATGAATTTGAACTTATTACCAGCTCCCTGGAATATCCACAAAGTAATGGTAAAGTAGAGAATGCCGTAAAAACAGCCAAATTATTAATGAAGAAGTCAAAGTATGCAGAAACGAATACCTCGAACTACTTAATTGGAGAAACACACCAAGTGAAGGAATGGGAACATTTCCTATACAACATTTATGTGGTAGACACACAAAAACATGGCTACCAACAGCTCGTCTACTGCTAAGACCAGAAATACTGAGAAAGTATCCTCCAAACTATATGAAAAAAACAAGTACAATGTCAGTACTACAATCGTGGGGTGAAAGAACTACCTAGTTTGAAGGAAGGAGAAATAGTACGTATGAGGCCAAAAGCGCATGATCAGTGTCGATGTAAAATCATATGACATTAGAACAGAAGATAGAAGAGTCCACAATAGAAGACATCTCAGAAATTCAAGGCAACCATTTAATTCTAACCAAACAGATACAGACATGAGTGTGTCAACTCCATCTCAACTAACCGAGGTAGACAAAGAAATGCCAACGAGAGCTACGATATCGCCAGTGAAAAATACTGCACCGCAGCAACAAATACTATAGATAAGTAATCCAGCAATAAGCAGGAACAACAGAGCGTCTCCTGGAACAATTGACTATCCAGTAACGCGTAGTGGTAGAACATCAAGACCACTAAAGTACCTAAGAGATTATGTTGCCACTTGATGGACTTTACAATGTGTTACATATATTAGAGTTAGTTCTCGAATTTATATAAGTTTATTCGTTCTTATTCGCATTTCTTGATGAACACTATATGAACTCTTTACTGAACACTTTGTTTTGTCTATTAAGACCAAACACTTGAAAAAGGGAAATGTGTAACGTTAGTGCCTTGTATACATTGCCCCTTGTATTGCAAGAGCTACGGCTCCTCCTTAAAATATTACTGTCTGGCATTGCCTAAGGTCAATCTTGTGTACGATCTTTATTCTTTTGAATACAAAGTCAAGTAGACTTTACAAGGACCGGCTGCTGGCTATACGATTCCATGCCCCACAAAGAACGACAGGCAACCACTCCACATGGGGATTACAGTCAGCTTGCACACACGTGATAATAACATATATGCGATATTTACTATATGGAGGCCGCCACCTTGAATGCGGCATAAAACAAATAAGAGACAAGTTGTGAAACGCGTTTTTCAGATTCCTACAAATCATGACAAAAATATTTCACAGAAGTATGATCTATTGGGGGTAATATTAAGCCAACCGATAACATAATTCGGCCGAATTCATCGTTTTTGTTTGGAAATAAACCCTTAAATACGAACACATAATTACACGAAGAACATAGAACATTGTCCCGGTGTATTTGAAACCGAAATTATTATCTAATTTTAAGACTGTCTGTAATTGGCTGCTGAGCTGGAATGACAATGTTTGGCATTTTTGGTATATTTCAAGAACAACTTCAATGAGGCTTGGTACATAGATAATCTGTAATAACGCTTTGATCTAACTAGTCGGGAATTTTAATTAACTAATTTCTATAGCGATTAGTCAATTTCGAGTTATTCCAATAATATCTGAAAGAACAATCAACAGGTCCCAATGAAACTTTGAGTTGTACATAGTCCTGATTAATTAAAGTCCATATAACCATTCTCGGCAGATTTTATTTCCCCACAATTACCATCTTGTTAAAAACAGTCTGTGATTTTTGCCGACAATGCAAACACCATGACCACCAAAATGAATATATTCATTGAAACTCAATGCAAGAAGACGTGAACTTTGCGTATTCACAGTATTAATAATGCCGACGAGACATACACTGTTCTGTTAGGCCTGATGCCGTTCGGCCATCGAAGGCACCACTCACGCCAACATGTCAGGCTATGTGGCATCTGGTATATTTTGTATTTTGGCTAGGGTATCATTTAGTAAATCGACATCAAATTAGAAAGAGCAATTCAAATAACCTTTTCACCACAGGTTCCCTCTTTCCATCGACAATTCACTAAATAATCCTGTTTATTTATAGTGTGCAATTTAGCCACATTTTCTGAGTAAAAAATTAACTCAAATTGTGTTGGTTCTAAAGTTAGGGTTCATTTCCAGAATATTTGAAGAATATAGGAAAAAGGTGCAGACAAATTTAGGCGAGAAAGTTTGGTAGCGAAAAGGTTAAAAGAAGGAGTATGAGTATGATGCACGTTGTAAAATTACCCCTGCCATGTCTAGTGTCCCTGTCTTCCATGAAACACACATACCAAACTCAGATATGTATAGAGCTCCTGTCTTCAATGAAACGCAAAAACCAAACCCAGATATGTCTAGTGTTCCTGTCTTCCATGAAATGCACAAACCAAACCCAGATATGTCCAATGTTCCTGTCTTCTATGAAATGCACAAACCAAACCCAGATATATCTAGTGTCCATGTCTTTTATAAAACGCACAAACCAAATCCAGATATGTCTAATATCCCTGTCTTCTATGAAACTCACAAACCGAACTCAGATATGTCTAGTGTACCTGTCTTCTATGAAACACACAAACCAAACCCAGATATGTCTAGTGTCCCTGTCTTCTATGAAACGCACAAACCAAACCAAGATATGTCTAGTGTCCCTGTCTTCTAGGAAACACAGAAACCAAACCTAGATATGTCGTGTCCATGTCTTCTATGAAACGCGCAAACCAAATCCCGATATGTCTAGTGTTCCTGTCTTCTATGAAATGCACAAACCAAACCCAGATATGTCCAATGTTCCTGTCTTCTATGAAATGCACAAACCAAACCCAGATATATCTAGTGTCCATGTCTTTTATAAAACGCACAAACCAAACCCAGATATGTCTAATATCCCTGTCTTCTATGAAACTCACAAACCGAACTCAGATATGTCTAGTGTACCTGTCTTCTATGAAACACACAAACCAAACCCAGATATGTCTAGTGTCCCTGTCTTCTATGAAACGCACAAACCAAACCAAGATATGTCTAGTGTCCCTGTCTTCTAGGAAACACAGAAACCAAACCTAGATATGTCGTGTCCATGTCTTCTATGAAACGCGCAAACCAAATCCCGATATGTCTAGTGTTCCTGTCTTCTATGAAATGCACAAACCAAACCCAGATATGTATAGTGTCCCTGTCTTCTATGAAAGGCGCAAACCAAACCCAGATATGTATAGTGTCCCTGTCTTCTATGAGATGCACAAACCAAACCCAGATGCCTAGTGTCCATGTCTTCTATGAAACGCACAAATCCAACCCAGATATGTCTAGTGTCTCTGTCTTCTATGAAACACACAAACCAAACCCAGATATGTCTAGTGTCTCTGTCTTCTATGAAATGCACAAATCAATCCCAGATATGTCTAGCGTACCTGTCTTCTATAAAACACAAAAACCAAACCCAGATATGTCTAGTGATCCTGTCTTTCATGAAACACACAAACCAAACCCAGCTATGACTAGTGTCCCTATCTTCGATGAAATGCACAAATCAAACCCAGATATGTATAGTGCACCTGTCTTCTATGAAACACACAAACAAAACCCAGATATGTCTAGCGTCCCTGTCTTCTATGAAACACACAAACAAAACCCAGATATGTCTAGTGTTCCTGTCTTCCATGAAACACACAAACCAAACTCAGATATGTCTAATGTCCCTGTCTTCTATGCAACACACAACCAAACGCAGATATGTCTAGTGTCCCTGTCGTCTATGAAACGCACAAACCAAACCAAAATATGTCTAGTGTCCCTGTCTTCTATGAAACACAGAAATCAAACCTAGATATGTCTAGTGTCAATGTCTTCAATGAAACGCGCAAATCAAACCCAGATATGTCTAGTGTTCCTGTCTTCTATGAAACGCACAAACCAAACCCAGATATGTCTAGTGTCCCTGTCTTCTATGAAACGCGCAAACCAAACCCAGATATGTCTAGTGTCCCTGTCTTCTATGAGATGCACAAACCAAACCGAGATGTCTAGTGTCCCTGTCTTCTATGAAACGCACAAATCAAACCCAGATATGTGTAGTGTCTCTGTCTTCTATGAAACACACAAACCAAACCCAGATATGTCTAGTGTCCCTCTTTTCTATGAAATGCACAAATCAAACCCAGATATGTCTAGCGTCCCTGTCTTCTATGAAACACAAAAACCAAACCCAGATATGTCTAGTGTTCCTGTCTTCTATGGACCGCAAAAACCAAACCTAGATATGTCTAGTGTTCCTGTCTTTCATGAAACACACAAACCAAACCCAGATATGTCTAGTGTCCCTGTCTTCGATGAAATGCACAAATCAAACCCAGATATGTCTAGTGTTCCTGTCTTTTATGAAACACAAAAACCAAACCCAGATATGTCTAGCGTCCCTGTCTTCTATGAAACACACAAACCAAACCCAGATATGTCTAGCGTCCCTGTCTTCTGTGAAACACACAAACAAAACCCAGATATGTCTATCGTCCCTGTCTTCTATGAAACGCACAAACTAAACCCAGATATGTCTAGCGTCCCTGTCTTCTATGAAACACACAAACAAAACCCAGATATGTCTAGTGTTCCTTTCTTCCATGAAACACACAAACCAAACCCAGATATGTCTAGCGTCCCTGTCTTCTATGAAACACATAAACCAAACCCAGATATGTCTAGTGTTCCTGCCAGCCATGAAACACACAAACCAAACCCTGATATGTCTACATGTCCTTGTATTCTATGAATTGCAAAAACCAAACCCATATATTTCTTGTGTCCCTGTCTTCTAAGAAACACCCAAACCAAACCCAGATATGTCTAGTGTCCATGACTTCTATGAAATGCACAAACCAACCAAGATATATCTAGTGTCCCTGTCTTCTATAATACGCACAAACCAAACCCAGATATGTCTAGTGTTCCTGTCTTCTATGAAACACACAAACGAAACTCAGATATATATAGTGTCCCTGTCTTCTGTGCAACACACAACCAAACCCAGATATGTCTAGTGTTCCTGTCTTCTATGAAACACACAAACGAAACCCAGATATGTATAGTGCCCCTGTATTCTATGAGACGCACAAACCAAACACAGATATGTCTAGTGTCCCTGTCTTCTTTGAAATGCACAAACCAAACCCAGATATGTCTAATGTCCCTGTCTTCTATGCAACACACAAACCGAACCCAGATATGTCTAGTGTCCCTGTCTTCTGTGAAACACAGAAATCAAACCTAGATATGTCTAGTGTCAATGTCTTCTATGAAACGCGCAAACCAAACCCCGATATGTCTAGTGTTCCTGTCTGCTATGAAACGCACAAACCAAACCCAGATATGTCTAGTGTCCCTGTCTTCTATGAAACGCGCAAACCAAACCCAGATATGTCTAGTGTCTCTGTCTTCTATGAAACACACAAACCAAACCCAGATATGTCTAGTGTCCCTCTTTTCTATGAAATGCACAAATCAAACCCAGATATGTCTAGCGTCCCTGTCTTCTATGAAACACAAAAAACCAAACCCAGATATGTCTAGTGTTCCTGTCTTCTATGGACCGCAAAAACCAAACCTAGATATGTATAGTGTTCCTGTCTTTCGTGAAACACACAAACCAAACCCAGATATGTCTCGTGTCCCTGTCTTCGATGAAATGCACAAACCAAACCCAGATATGTCTAGTGTCCCTGTCTTCTATGAAACACAAAAATCAAACCCAGATATGTCTAGCGTCCCTGCCTTCTATGAAACACACAAACAAATCCCAGATATGTCTAGCGTCCCTGTCTTCTATGAAATACACAAACAAAACCCAGATATGTCTATCGTCCCTGTCTTCTATGAAACGCACAAACCAACCCAGATATGTCTAGCGTCCCTGTCTTCTATGAAACACACAAACAAAACCCAGATATGTCTAGTGTTCCTGTCTTCCATGAAACACACAAACCAAACCCAGATATGTCTAGTGTTCCTGTCTTCCATGAAACACACAAACCAAACCCAGATATGTCTAGCGTCCCTGTCTTCTATGAAACACACAAACCAAACCCAGATATGTCGAGCGTCCCTGTCTTCTATGAAACACACAAACAAACCCCAGATGTGTCTAGTGTTCCTGCCAGCCATGAAACACACAAACTAAACCCAGATATGTCTAGTGTCCCTGTCTTCGATGAAATGCACAAATCAAACCTAGATATGTCTAGTGTTCCTGTCTTTCATGAAACACACAAACCAAACCCAGATATGTCTAGTGTCCCTGTCTTCGATGAAATGCACAAATCAAACCCAGATATGTCTAGTGTTCCTGTCTTTTATGAAACACAAAAACCAAACCCAGATATGTCTAGCGTCCCTGTCTTCTATGAAACACACAAACCAAACCCAGATATGTCTAGCGTCCCTGTCTTCTGTGAAACACACAAACAAAACCCAGATATGTCTATCGTCCCTGTCTTCTATGAAACGCACAAACTAAACCCAGATATGTCTAGCGTCCCTGTCTTCTATGAAACACACAAACAAAACCCAGATATGTCTAGTGTTCCTTTCTTCCATGAAACACACAAACCAAACCCAGATATGTCTAGCGTCCCTGTCTTCTATGAAACACATAAACCAAACCCAGATATGTCTAGTGTTCCTGCCAGCCATGAAACACACAAACCAAACCCTGATATGTCTACATGTCCTTGTATTCTATGAATTGCAAAAACCAAACCCATATATTTCTTGTGTCCCTGTCTTCTAAGAAACACCCAAACCAAACCCAGATATGTCTAGTGTCCATGACTTCTATGAAATGCACAAACCAACCAAGATATATCTAGTGTCCCTGTCTTCTATAATACGCACAAACCAAACCCAGATATGTCTAGTGTTCCTGTCTTCTATGAAACACACAAACGAAACTCAGATATATATAGTGTCCCTGTCTTCTGTGCAACACACAACCAAACCCAGATATGTCTAGTGTTCCTGTCTTCTATGAAACACACAAACGAAACCCAGATATGTATAGTGCCCCTGTATTCTATGAGACGCACAAACCAAACACAGATATGTCTAGTGTCCCTGTCTTCTTTGAAATGCACAAACCAAACCCAGATATGTCTAATGTCCCTGTCTTCTATGCAACACACAAACCGAACCCAGATATGTCTAGTGTCCCTGTCTTCTGTGAAACACAGAAATCAAACCTAGATATGTCTAGTGTCAATGTCTTCTATGAAACGCGCAAACCAAACCCCGATATGTCTAGTGTTCCTGTCTGCTATGAAACGCACAAACCAAACCCAGATATGTCTAGTGTCCCTGTCTTCTATGAAACGCGCAAACCAAACCCAGATATGTCTAGTGTCTCTGTCTTCTATGAAACACACAAACCAAACCCAGATATGTCTAGTGTCCCTCTTTTCTATGAAATGCACAAATCAAACCCAGATATGTCTAGCGTCCCTGTCTTCTATGAAACACAAAAAACCAAACCCAGATATGTCTAGTGTTCCTGTCTTCTATGGACCGCAAAAACCAAACCTAGATATGTATAGTGTTCCTGTCTTTCGTGAAACACACAAACCAAACCCAGATATGTCTCGTGTCCCTGTCTTCGATGAAATGCACAAACCAAACCCAGATATGTCTAGTGTCCCTGTCTTCTATGAAACACAAAAATCAAACCCAGATATGTCTAGCGTCCCTGCCTTCTATGAAACACACAAACAAATCCCAGATATGTCTAGCGTCCCTGTCTTCTATGAAATACACAAACAAAACCCAGATATGTCTATCGTCCCTGTCTTCTATGAAACGCACAAACCAACCCAGATATGTCTAGCGTCCCTGTCTTCTATGAAACACACAAACAAAACCCAGATATGTCTAGTGTTCCTGTCTTCCATGAAACACACAAACCAAACCCAGATATGTCTAGTGTTCCTGTCTTCCATGAAACACACAAACCAAACCCAGATATGTCTAGCGTCCCTGTCTTCTATGAAACACACAAACCAAACCCAGATATGTCGAGCGTCCCTGTCTTCTATGAAACACACAAACAAACCCCAGATGTGTCTAGTGTTCCTGCCAGCCATGAAACACACAAACTAAACCCAGATATGTCTACATGTCCTTGTATTCTATGAATTGCAAAAACCAAACCCATATATTTCTTGTGTCCCTGTCTTCTAAGAAACACCCAAACCAAATCCAGATATTGTTAGTGTCCATGACTTCTATGAAATGCACAAACCAACCCAGATATGTATAGTGCCCCTGTATTCTATGAGACGCATAAACCAAACACAGATATGTCTAGTGTCCCTGTCTTCTTTGAAATGCACAAACCAAACCCAGATATGTCTAATGTCCCTGTCTTCTATGCAACACACAAACCGAACCCAGATATGTCTAGTGTCCCTGTCTTCTTTGAAATGCACAAACCAAACCCAGATATGTCTAATGTCCCTGTCTTCTATGCAACAAACAAACCAAACCCAGATATGTCTAGTGTCCATGTCTTCTATGAAACTCACAAACCAAACCCAGATATGTCTAGTGTCCCTCTCTTCTATGAAACACACAAACCAAACCCAGATATGTCTAGTGTCCCTCTCTTCTATGAAACACACAAACCAAACCCAGATATGTCTAGCGTACCTGTCTTCTATGAACCGCAAAAACAAAACCCAGATATGTCTAGTGTTTCTGTCTTCTATGGACCGCAAAAACCAAACCCAGATATGTCTAGTTTTCCTGTCTTCCATGAAACACACAAATCAAACACAGATATGTCTAGTGTCCCTGTATTCTAAGAAACGCCCAAACCAAACCCAGATATGTATAGTGTCCATGTCTTCTATGAAATGCACAAACCAACCCAGATATGTATAGTGCCCCTGTATTCTATGAGACGCACAAACCAAACCCAGATATGTCTAGTGTCCCTGTCTTCTTTGAAATGCACAAACCAAACCCAGATATGTCTAATGTCCCTGTCTTCTATGCAACAAACAAACCAAACCCAGATATGTCTAGTGTCCATGTCTTCTATGAAACTCACAAACCAAACCCAGATATGTCTAGTGTCCCTCTCTTCTATGAAACACACAAACCAAACCCAGATATGTCTAGTGTCCCTCTCTTCTATGAAACACACAAACCAAACCCAGATATGTCTAGCGTACCTGTCTTCTATGAACCGCAAAAACAAAACCCAGATATGTCTAGTGTTTCTGTCTTCTATGGACCGCAAAAACCAAACCCAGATATGTCTAGTTTTCCTGTCTTCCATGAAACACACAAATCAAACACAGATATGTCTAGTGTCCCTGTATTCTAAGAAACGCCCAAACCAAACCCAGATATGTATAGTGTCCATGTCTTCTATGAAATGCACAAACCAACCCAGATATGTATAGTGCCCCTGTATTCTATGAAACGCACAAACCAAACCCAGATATGTCTAGTGTTTCTGTGTTCTATGAAATGCACAAACCAACCCAGATATGTATAGTGCTCCTGTCTTCTATGAAACGCACAAACCAAACCCAGATATGTCTAGTGTCCCTGTCTTCTATGAAACACACAAACAAAACCCAAATATGTCTAGTGTTCCTGTCTTCCATGAAACACACAAACCAAACCCAGATATGTCTACATGTCCTTGTATTCTATGAATTGCAAAAACCAAACCCATATATTTCTTGTGTCCCTGTCTTCTAAGAAACACCCAAACCAAACCCAGATATGTCTAGTGTCCATGACTTCTATGAAATGCACAAACCAACCCAGATATGTATAGTGCCCCTGTATTCTATGAGACGCACAAACCAAACCCAGATATGTCTAGTGTCCCTGTCTTCTTTGAAATGCACAAACCAAACCCATATATGTCTAATGTCCCTGTCTTCTATGCAACACACAAACCGAACCCAGATATGTCTAGTGTCCCTGTCTTCTTTGAAATACACAAACCAAACCCAGATATGTCTAATGTCCCTGTCTTCTATGCAACACACAAACCAAACCCAGATATGTCTAGTGTCCATGTCTTCTATGAAACTTACAAACCAAACCCAGATATGTCTAGTGTCCCTCTCTTCTATGAAACACACGAACCAAACCCAGATATGTCTAGTGTCCCTGTCTTCTATGGACCGCAAAAACCAAACCCAGATATATCTAGTTTTCCTGTCTTCCATGAAACACACAAATCAAACACAGATATGTCTAGTGCCCCTGTATTCTAAGAAACGCCCAAACCAAACCCAGATATGTATAGTGTCCATGTCTTCTATGAAATGCGCAAACCAACCCAGATATGTATAGTGCCCCTGTATTCTATGAAACGCACAAACCAAACCCAGATATGTCTAGTGTCCCTGTCTTCTTTGAAATGCACAAACCAAACCCATATATGTCTAATGTCCCTGTCTTCTATGCAACACACAAACCGAACCCAGATATGTCTAGTGTCCCTGTCTTCTTTGAAATACACAAACCAAACCCAGATATGTCTAATGTCCCTGTCTTCTATGCAACACACAAACCAAACCCAGATATGTCTAGTGTCCATGTCTTCTATGAAACTTACAAACCAAACCCAGATATGTCTAGTGTCCCTCTCTTCTATGAAACACACGAACCAAACCCAGATATGTCTAGTGTCCCTGTCTTCTATGGACCGCAAAAACCAAACCCAGATATATCTAGTTTTCCTGTCTTCCATGAAACACACAAATCAAACACAGATATGTCTAGTGCCCCTGTATTCTAAGAAACGCCCAAACCAAACCCAGATATGTATAGTGTCTCTGTCTTCTATGAAACACACAAACCAAACCCAGATATGTCTAGTGTCCCTCTTTTCTATGAAATGCACAAATCAAACCCAGATATGTCTAGCGTCCCTGTCTTCTATGAAACACAAAAACCAAACCCAGATATGTCTAGTGTTCCTGTCTTCTATGGACCGCAAAAACCAAACCTAGATATGTCTAGTGTTCCTGTCTTTCATGAAACACACAAACCAAACCCAGATATGTCTAGTGTCCCTGTCTTCGATGAAATGCACAAATCAAACCCAGATATGTCTAGTGTTCCTGTCTTTTATGAAACACAAAAACCAAACCCAGATATGTCTAGCGTCCCTGTCTTCTATGAAACACACAAACCAAACCCAGATATGTCTAGCGTCCCTGTCTTCTGTGAAACACACAAACAAAACCCAGATATGTCTATCGTCCCTGTCTTCTATGAAACGCACAAACTAAACCCAGATATGTCTAGCGTCCCTGTCTTCTATGAAACACACAAACAAAACCCAGATATGTCTAGTGTTCCTTTCTTCCATGAAACACACAAACCAAACCCAGATATGTCTAGCGTCCCTGTCTTCTATGAAACACATAAACCAAACCCAGATATGTCTAGTGTTCCTGCCAGCCATGAAACACACAAACCAAACCCTGATATGTCTACATGTCCTTGTATTCTATGAATTGCAAAAACCAAACCCATATATTTCTTGTGTCCCTGTCTTCTAAGAAACACCCAAACCAAACCCAGATATGTCTAGTGTCCATGACTTCTATGAAATGCACAAACCAACCAAGATATATCTAGTGTCCCTGTCTTCTATAATACGCACAAACCAAACCCAGATATGTCTAGTGTTCCTGTCTTCTATGAAACACACAAACGAAACTCAGATATATATAGTGTCCCTGTCTTCTGTGCAACACACAACCAAACCCAGATATGTCTAGTGTTCCTGTCTTCTATGAAACACACAAACGAAACCCAGATATGTATAGTGCCCCTGTATTCTATGAGACGCACAAACCAAACACAGATATGTCTAGTGTCCCTGTCTTCTTTGAAATGCACAAACCAAACCCAGATATGTCTAATGTCCCTGTCTTCTATGCAACACACAAACCGAACCCAGATATGTCTAGTGTCCCTGTCTTCTGTGAAACACAGAAATCAAACCTAGATATGTCTAGTGTCAATGTCTTCTATGAAACGCGCAAACCAAACCCCGATATGTCTAGTGTTCCTGTCTGCTATGAAACGCACAAACCAAACCCAGATATGTCTAGTGTCCCTGTCTTCTATGAAACGCGCAAACCAAACCCAGATATGTCTAGTGTCTCTGTCTTCTATGAAACACACAAACCAAACCCAGATATGTCTAGTGTCCCTCTTTTCTATGAAATGCACAAATCAAACCCAGATATGTCTAGCGTCCCTGTCTTCTATGAAACACAAAAAACCAAACCCAGATATGTCTAGTGTTCCTGTCTTCTATGGACCGCAAAAACCAAACCTAGATATGTATAGTGTTCCTGTCTTTCGTGAAACACACAAACCAAACCCAGATATGTCTCGTGTCCCTGTCTTCGATGAAATGCACAAACCAAACCCAGATATGTCTAGTGTCCCTGTCTTCTATGAAACACAAAAATCAAACCCAGATATGTCTAGCGTCCCTGCCTTCTATGAAACACACAAACAAATCCCAGATATGTCTAGCGTCCCTGTCTTCTATGAAATACACAAACAAAACCCAGATATGTCTATCGTCCCTGTCTTCTATGAAACGCACAAACCAACCCAGATATGTCTAGCGTCCCTGTCTTCTATGAAACACACAAACAAAACCCAGATATGTCTAGTGTTCCTGTCTTCCATGAAACACACAAACCAAACCCAGATATGTCTAGTGTTCCTGTCTTCCATGAAACACACAAACCAAACCCAGATATGTCTAGCGTCCCTGTCTTCTATGAAACACACAAACCAAACCCAGATATGTCGAGCGTCCCTGTCTTCTATGAAACACACAAACAAACCCCAGATGTGTCTAGTGTTCCTGCCAGCCATGAAACACACAAACTAAACCCAGATATGTCTAGTGTCCCTGTCTTCGATGAAATGCACAAATCAAACCTAGATATGTCTAGTGTTCCTGTCTTTCATGAAACACACAAACCAAACCCAGATATGTCTAGTGTCCCTGTCTTCGATGAAATGCACAAATCAAACCCAGATATGTCTAGTGTTCCTGTCTTTTATGAAACACAAAAACCAAACCCAGATATGTCTAGCGTCCCTGTCTTCTATGAAACACACAAACCAAACCCAGATATGTCTAGCGTCCCTGTCTTCTGTGAAACACACAAACAAAACCCAGATATGTCTATCGTCCCTGTCTTCTATGAAACGCACAAACTAAACCCAGATATGTCTAGCGTCCCTGTCTTCTATGAAACACACAAACAAAACCCAGATATGTCTAGTGTTCCTTTCTTCCATGAAACACACAAACCAAACCCAGATATGTCTAGCGTCCCTGTCTTCTATGAAACACATAAACCAAACCCAGATATGTCTAGTGTTCCTGCCAGCCATGAAACACACAAACCAAACCCTGATATGTCTACATGTCCTTGTATTCTATGAATTGCAAAAACCAAACCCATATATTTCTTGTGTCCCTGTCTTCTAAGAAACACCCAAACCAAACCCAGATATGTCTAGTGTCCATGACTTCTATGAAATGCACAAACCAACCAAGATATATCTAGTGTCCCTGTCTTCTATAATACGCACAAACCAAACCCAGATATGTCTAGTGTTCCTGTCTTCTATGAAACACACAAACGAAACTCAGATATATATAGTGTCCCTGTCTTCTGTGCAACACACAACCAAACCCAGATATGTCTAGTGTTCCTGTCTTCTATGAAACACACAAACGAAACCCAGATATGTATAGTGCCCCTGTATTCTATGAGACGCACAAACCAAACACAGATATGTCTAGTGTCCCTGTCTTCTTTGAAATGCACAAACCAAACCCAGATATGTCTAATGTCCCTGTCTTCTATGCAACACACAAACCGAACCCAGATATGTCTAGTGTCCCTGTCTTCTGTGAAACACAGAAATCAAACCTAGATATGTCTAGTGTCAATGTCTTCTATGAAACGCGCAAACCAAACCCCGATATGTCTAGTGTTCCTGTCTGCTATGAAACGCACAAACCAAACCCAGATATGTCTAGTGTCCCTGTCTTCTATGAAACGCGCAAACCAAACCCAGATATGTCTAGTGTCTCTGTCTTCTATGAAACACACAAACCAAACCCAGATATGTCTAGTGTCCCTCTTTTCTATGAAATGCACAAATCAAACCCAGATATGTCTAGCGTCCCTGTCTTCTATGAAACACAAAAAACCAAACCCAGATATGTCTAGTGTTCCTGTCTTCTATGGACCGCAAAAACCAAACCTAGATATGTATAGTGTTCCTGTCTTTCGTGAAACACACAAACCAAACCCAGATATGTCTCGTGTCCCTGTCTTCGATGAAATGCACAAACCAAACCCAGATATGTCTAGTGTCCCTGTCTTCTATGAAACACAAAAATCAAACCCAGATATGTCTAGCGTCCCTGCCTTCTATGAAACACACAAACAAATCCCAGATATGTCTAGCGTCCCTGTCTTCTATGAAATACACAAACAAAACCCAGATATGTCTATCGTCCCTGTCTTCTATGAAACGCACAAACCAACCCAGATATGGCTAGCGTCCCTGTCTTCTATGAAACACACAAACAAAACCCAGATATGTCTAGTGTTCCTGTCTTCCATGAAACACACAAACCAAACCCAGATATGTCTAGTGTTCCTGTCTTCCATGAAACACACAAACCAAACCCAGATATGTCTAGCGTCCCTGTCTTCTATGAAACACACAAACCAAACCCAGATATGTCGAGCGTCCCTGTCTTCTATGAAACACACAAACAAACCCCAGATGTGTCTAGTGTTCCTGCCAGCCATGAAACACACAAACTAAACCCAGATATGTCTACATGTCCTTGTATTCTATGAATTGCAAAAACCAAACCCATATATTTCTTGTGTCCCTGTCTTCTAAGAAACACCCAAACCAAATCCAGATATTGTTAGTGTCCATGACTTCTATGAAATGCACAAACCAACCCAGATATGTATAGTGCCCCTGTATTCTATGAGACGCATAAACCAAACACAGATATGTCTAGTGTCCCTGTCTTCTTTGAAATGCACAAACCAAACCCAGATATGTCTAATGTCCCTGTCTTCTATGCAACACACAAACCGAACCCAGATATGTCTAGTGTCCCTGTCTTCTTTGAAATGCACAAACCAAACCCAGATATGTCTAATGTCCCTGTCTTCTATGCAACAAACAAACCAAACCCAGATATGTCTAGTGTCCATGTCTTCTATGAAACTCACAAACCAAACCCAGATATGTCTAGTGTCCCTCTCTTCTATGAAACACACAAACCAAACCCAGATATGTCTAGTGTCCCTCTCTTCTATGAAACACACAAACCAAACCCAGATATGTCTAGCGTACCTGTCTTCTATGAACCGCAAAAACAAAACCCAGATATGTCTAGTGTTTCTGTCTTCTATGGACCGCAAAAACCAAACCCAGATATGTCTAGTTTTCCTGTCTTCCATGAAACACACAAATCAAACACAGATATGTCTAGTGTCCCTGTATTCTAAGAAACGCCCAAACCAAACCCAGATATGTATAGTGTCCATGTCTTCTATGAAATGCACAAACCAACCCAGATATGTATAGTGCCCCTGTATTCTATGAGACGCACAAACCAAACCCAGATATGTCTAGTGTCCCTGTCTTCTTTGAAATGCACAAACCAAACCCAGATATGTCTAATGTCCCTGTCTTCTATGCAACAAACAAACCAAACCCAGATATGTCTAGTGTCCATGTCTTCTATGAAACTCACAAACCAAACCCAGATATGTCTAGTGTCCCTCTCTTCTATGAAACACACAAACCAAACCCAGATATGTCTAGTGTCCCTCTCTTCTATGAAACACACAAACCAAACCCAGATATGTCTAGCGTACCTGTCTTCTATGAACCGCAAAAACAAAACCCAGATATGTCTAGTGTTTCTGTCTTCTATGGACCGCAAAAACCAAACCCAGATATGTCTAGTTTTCCTGTCTTCCATGAAACACACAAATCAAACACAGATATGTCTAGTGTCCCTGTATTCTAAGAAACGCCCAAACCAAACCCAGATATGTATAGTGTCCATGTCTTCTATGAAATGCACAAACCAACCCAGATATGTATAGTGCCCCTGTATTCTATGAAACGCACAAACCAAACCCAGATATGTCTAGTGTTTCTGTGTTCTATGAAATGCACAAACCAACCCAGATATGTATAGTGCTCCTGTCTTCTATGAAACGCACAAACCAAACCCAGATATGTCTAGTGTCCCTGTCTTCTATGAAACACACAAACAAAACCCAAATATGTCTAGTGTTCCTGTCTTCCATGAAACACACAAACCAAACCCAGATATGTCTACATGTCCTTGTATTCTATGAATTGCAAAAACCAAACCCATATATTTCTTGTGTCCCTGTCTTCTAAGAAACACCCAAACCAAACCCAGATATGTCTAGTGTCCATGACTTCTATGAAATGCACAAACCAACCCAGATATGTATAGTGCCCCTGTATTCTATGAGACGCACAAACCAAACCCAGATATGTCTAGTGTCCCTGTCTTCTTTGAAATGCACAAACCAAACCCATATATGTCTAATGTCCCTGTCTTCTATGCAACACACAAACCGAACCCAGATATGTCTAGTGTCCCTGTCTTCTTTGAAATACACAAACCAAACCCAGATATGTCTAATGTCCCTGTCTTCTATGCAACACACAAACCAAACCCAGATATGTCTAGTGTCCATGTCTTCTATGAAACTTACAAACCAAACCCAGATATGTCTAGTGTCCCTCTCTTCTATGAAACACACGAACCAAACCCAGATATGTCTAGTGTCCCTGTCTTCTATGGACCGCAAAAACCAAACCCAGATATATCTAGTTTTCCTGTCTTCCATGAAACACACAAATCAAACACAGATATGTCTAGTGCCCCTGTATTCTAAGAAACGCCCAAACCAAACCCAGATATGTATAGTGTCCATGTCTTCTATGAAATGCGCAAACCAACCCAGATATGTATAGTGCCCCTGTATTCTATGAAACGCACAAACCAAACCCAGATATGTCTAGTGTTTCTGTGTTCTATGAAATGCACAAACCAACCCAGATATGTATAGTGCTCCTGTCTTCTATGAAACGCACAAACCAAACGCAGATATTTCTGGTGTTTCTGTCTTCTATGAAACGCACAAACCAAACCCAGATATGTCTAGTGTTCCTGTCTTCTATGAAACGCACAAACCAAAGTACGGCAAAGTAGTGGCAAAATACGGCAAAGTACGGCAAAGTAGTAGCAAAGTGCGGCAAGCTAGAGGCAAAGTACGGCAAAGTAGTAGCAAAGTACGGCAAAGTAGTGGCAAAGTCCTGCAAAGAAGTGGCAATGTACGGCAAAGTAGTGGCAAAATGCGGCAAAGTAGTGGCAAAGTACGGCAAAGTAGTAGCAAAGTACGGCAAGGTAGAGGCAAAGTTCGGCAAAGTAGTGGCAAAGTACGGCAAAGTCGTAGCAAAATACGGCAAAGTAGTGGCAAAGTACGGCAAAGTAGTAGCAAAGTACGGCAAGGTAGAGGCAAAGTAGTGGCAAAGTACGGCAAAGTAATAGCAAAATACGGCAAAGTAGTGGCAAAGTACGGCAAAGTAGTAGCAAAGTACGGCAAGGTAGTGGCAAAGTACGGCAAACTAGTGGCAAAGTACGGCAAAGTAATGGCAAAGCACTGCAAAGTAGTGGCAAAGTACGGCAAAGTAGTGGCAAAGTACGGCAAAGTAGTGGCAAAGTAAGGCAAAGCTGTGGTAAAGTACGGAAAAGTAGTTGCAAAGTAAGGCAAAGTAGTTGCAAACTATGGAAAAATAATGGCAAGTACGGCTAAGTAGTGGAAAAGTACGGCAAAGTAGTGGCAAAGTACGGCAAAGTAGTGGCAAAATACGGCAAAGTAGAGGCAAAGTACGGCAAAGTAGTAGCAAAGTACGACAATCTAGAGGCAAAGTACGGCAAAGTAGTGGCAAAGTGCGGCAAAGTAGTGTTAAAGTACGGCAAAGTAGTGGCAAAGTACTGTAAGGTAGTGGCAAAGTACGGCAATGAAGTGGTAAAGTAGTGGCAAAGTACAGCAAAGTAGTGACAAAGTACGCTAAAGTAGTGGCAAAGTGCGCCAAACGGCAAAGTAGTGGCAAAGTATGGCAAAGTACTGGCAAAGTACGGCAAAATAGTGGCAAAGTACAGCAAAGCACTAAAAAGTATGGCAAAGTAGTGGCAAAGTACGGCAAGGTAGTGGCAAAGTACGACAAGGTAGAGGCAAAGTACGGCAAAGTAGTGACAAAGTACGGCAAGATAGAGGCAAAGTACAACAAAGTAGTGGCAAAGTACGGCAAAGTAGTTGAAAAAGTACGGCAAAGTACGGCAAATTAGTGGCAAAGTAGTGGCAAAGTATTGTATAGTAGTGGCAAAGTACGGCAAAGTAGTGGCAAAGTACGGCAAAGTACTGGCAAAGTACAGCAAAGTACTGGCAACGTGCGGCAAAGTACTGGGAAGTACGACAAAGTAGTGGCAAAGTACGGCAAAGTAATGGCAAAGCACTGCAAAGTAGTGGCAAAGTACGACAAAGTACCGCAAAGTAGTGGCAAAATACGGCAAAGTAGTAGCAAAGAAAGGCAAGGTAGAGGCAAAGTACGGCAAAGTAGTGGCACAGTACGGCAAAGTAGTGGCAAAGCACGGCAAAGTAGTGTCAAAGTACGACAAAGTAGTGGCAAAGTACGGCAAAGTAGTTGAAAAAGTAGGGCAAAGTAGTGGCAAAGTACGTCAAAGTAGTGACAAAGTACGGCAAGATAGAGGCAAAGTACAACAAATTAGTGGCAAAGAACGGCAAAGTAGTTGAAAAAGTATGGTAAAGTAGTGGCAAAGTACGGTAACGGCAAAGTAGTGGCAAAGTATTGTATAGTAGTGGTAAAGTACGGCAAAGTAGTGGCAAAGTGCGCCAAACGGCAAAGTAGTGGCAAAGTACGGCAAAGTACTGGCAACGTGCGGAAAATATGCAAAGTACGGCAAAGTACTGGAAAGTACGACAAAGTAGTGGCAAAGTATGGCAAAGTAATGGCAAAGCACTGCAAAGTACGGCAAAGTACCTCAAAGTAGTAGCAAAGTACGGCAATGTAGTGGCAGAGTACGGCAAAGTAGTGGCAAAGTACGTCCAAGTAGTAGCAAAGTACGGCAAGGTAGAGGCAAAGTACGGCAAAGTAGTGGCACCGTACGGCAAAGTAGTTGCAAAGCATGGCAAAGTAGTGTCAAAGTACGGCAAAGTAGTGGCAAAGTACGGCAAAGTAGTTGAAAAAGTAGGGCAAAGTAGTGGCAAAGTACGTCAAAGTAGTGACAAAGTACGGCAAGATAGAGGCAAAGTACAACAAAGTAGTGGCAAAGTAGTTGAAAAAGTACGGCAAAGTAGTGGCAAAGTACGGCAACGTAGTAGCAAAGTACCGCAAGGTAGAGGCATAGTACGGCAAAGTAGTGGCAAAGTACGGCAAAGTTTCGGCGAAGTACGGCAAAGTAGTGGCTATGTATGGTAAAGTACTGGCAAAGTACGGCAAAGTACTGGCAACGTGCGGCAAAATAGTGGCAAAGTACGGCAAAGTAGTGACAAAGTACGGCAATGTAGTGGCAAAGCACTGCAAAGTAGTGGCAAAGTACCGCAAAGTAGTGGCAAAGTACGGCAAAGTAGTGGCAAAGTAGTAGAAAAGTAAAGCAAGGTAGAGGCAAAGTACGGCAAAGTAGTGGAAAAGTACGGCAAAGTAGTGGCAAAGTCCTGCAAAGAAGTGGCAATGTACGGCAAAGTAGTGGCAAAATACGGCAAAGTAGTGGCAAAGTACGGCAAAGTAGTAGCAAAGTACGGCAAGGTAGAGGCAAAGTTCGGCAAAGTACGGCAAAGTCGTAGCAAAATACGGCAAAGTAGTGGCAAAGTACGGCAAAGTAGTAGCAAAGTACGGCAAGGTAGAGGCAAAGTAGTGGCAAAGTACGGCAAAGTAATAGCAAAATTCGGCAAAGTAGTGGCAAAGTACGGCAAAGTAGTAGCAAAGTACGGCAAGGTAGTGGCAAAGTACGGCAAACTAGTGGCAAAGCACGACAAGCAGTGCGTAGTGGCAAAGTAGTGGCAAAGTAAGGCAAAGCTGTGGTAAAGTACGGAAAAGTAGTTGCAAAGTAAGGCAAAGCAGTGGCAAACTATGGAAAAATAATTTCATAGTACGGCTAAGTAGTGGAAAAGTACGGCAAAGTATGGCAAAGTGGTAAAGTACGGCAAAGTAGTGGCAAAATACGGCAAAGTAGAGGCAAAGTACGGCAAAGTAGTAGCAAAGTACGACAATCTAGAGGCAAAGTACGGCAAAGTAGTGGCAAAGTAGTGGCAAAGTAGTGGCAAAGTAAGGCAAAGTAGTGGTAAAGTACGGAAAAGTAGTTGCAAAGTAAGGCAAAGCAGTGGCAAACTATGGAAAAATAATTTCATAGTACGGCTAAGTAGTGGAAAAGTACGGCAAAGTATGGCAAAGTGGTAAAGTACGGCAAAGTAGTGGCAAAATACGGCAAAGTAGAGGCAAAGTACGGCAAAGTAGTAGCAAAGTACGACAATCTAGAGGCAAAGTACGGCAAAGTAGTGGCAAAGTAGTGTTAAAGTACGGCAAAGTACTGCAAGGTAGTGGCAAAGTACGGCAAAGAAGTGGTAAAGTAGTGGCAAAGTACAGCAAAGTAGTGACAAAGTACGCTAAAGTAGTGGCAAAGTGCGCCAAACGGCAAAGTAGTGGCAAAGTACGGCAAAGTACTGGCAAAGTACGGTAAAATAGTGGCAAAGTACAGCAAAGCACTAAAAAGTAAGGCAAAGTAGTGGCAAAGTACGGCAAGGTAGTGGCAAAGTACGACAAGGTAGAGGCAAAGTACGGCAAAGTAGTGGCAAAGTACGACAAAGCAGTGGCAAAGTACGGCAAAGTAGTGGAAATGTACGGCAATGTAGTTGCAAAGTAAGGCAAAGCAGTGGCAAACTATGGAAAAATAATGGCAAGTACGGCTAAGTAGTGGAAAAGTACGGCAAAGTAGTGGCAAAGTACGGCAAAGTAGTGGCAAAATATGGCAAAGTAGAGGCAAAGTACGGCAAAGTAGTAGCAAAGTACGACAATCTAGAGGCAAAGTACGGCAAAGTAGTGGCAAAGTGCGGCAAAGTAGTGTTAAAGTACGGCAAAGTAGTGGCAAAGTACTGTAAGGTAGTGGCAAAGTACGGCAATGAAGTGGTAAAGTAGTGGCAAAGTACAGCAAAGTAGTGACAAAGTACGCTAAAGTAGTGGCAAAGTGCGCCAAACGGCAAAGTAGTGGCAAAGTACGGCAAAGTACTGGCAAAGTACGGCAAAATAGTGGCAAAGTACAGCAAAGCACTAAAAAGTATGGCAAAGTAGTGGCAAAGTACGGCAAGGTAGTGGCAAAATACGGCAAAGTAGTGGCAAAGTACGACAAGGTAGAGGCAAAGTACGGCAAAGTAGTGGCAAAGTACGACAAAGTAGTGGCAAAGTACGGCTAAGTAGTGGAAAAGTACGGCAAAGTAGTGGCAAAGTATGGCAAAGTGGTAAAGTGCGGCAAAGTAGTGGCAAAGTACGGCAAAGTAGTGGCAAAATACGGCAAAGTAGTGGCAAAGTACGGCAAAGTACTGGCAAAGTACGGCAAAATAGTGGCAAAGTACAGCAAAGCACTAAAAAGTATGGCAAAGTAGTGGCAAAGTACGGCAAGGTAGTGGCAAAGTACGACAAGGTAGAAGCAAAGTACGGCAAAGTAGTGGCAAAGTACGACAAAGTAGTGGAAAAGTACGGCAAAGTAGTGGCAAAGTACGGCAAAGTAGTGGCAGTGTACGGCAAAGTAGTGGCAAAATACGGCAAAGTAGTGGCAAAGTACGGCAAAGTACTGGCAAAGTACGGCAAAATAGTGGCAAAGTACAGCAAAGCACTAAAAAGTATGGCAAAGTAGTGGCAAAGTACGGCAAGGTAGTGGCAAAGTACGACAAGGTAGAGGCAAAGTACGGCAAAGTAGTGGCAAAGTACGGCAAAGTAGTGGAAAAGTACGGCAAAGTAGTGGCAAAGTAAGGCAAAGCTGTGGTAAAGTACGGCAAAGTAGTTGCAAACTATGGAAAAATAATGGCAAGTACGGCTAAGTAGTGGAAAAGTACGGCAAAGTAGTGGCAAAGTATGGCAAAGTGGTAAAGTGCGGCAAAGTAGTGGCAAAGTACGGCAAAGTAGTGGCAAAATACGGCAAAGTAGTGGTAAAGTACGGCAAAGTAGTAGCAAAGTACGACAATCTAGAGGCAAAGTGCGGCAAAGTAGTGTTAAAGTACGGCAAAGTAGTGGCAAAATACGGCAACGTACGGTAAAGCAGTGGCAAAGTACAGCAAAGTAATGGCAAAGTACGGCAAAGTAGTGGCAAGGTACGGCAAAGTAGTGGCAAAGTTCGGTAAAGTAGTGGCCAAGTATGGCAAGATAGTGGCAAAGTACAGCAAAGTAGTGGCAAAGTACAGCAACGTAGTAGCAAAGTACCGCAAGGTAGAAGCAAAGTACGGCAAAGTTTCGGCGAAGTACGGCAAAGTAGTGACAAAGTACGGCAAGATAGAGGCAAAGTACAACAAAGTAGTGGCAAAGTACGGCAAAGTAGTTGAAAAAGTACGGCAAAGTACGGCAAATTAGTGGCAAAGTAGTGGCAAAGTATTGTATAGTAGTGGCAAAGTACGGCAAAGTACGGCAAAGTAGTGGCAAAGTGCGCCAAACGGTAAAGTACTGGCAAAGTACAGCAAAGTACTGGCAACGTGCGGCAAATAGGCAAAGTACGGCAAAGTACTGGGAAGTACGACAAAGTAGTGGCAAAGTACGGCAAAGTAATGGCAAAGCACTGCAAAGTAGTGGCAAAGTACGACAAAGTACCGCAAAGTAGTGGCAAAATACGGCAAAGTAGTAGCAAAGAAAGGCAAGGTAGAGGCAAAGTACGGCAAAGTAGTGGCACAGTACGGCAAAGTAGTGGCAAAGCACGGCAAAGTAGTGTCAAAGTACGACAAAGTAGTGGCAAAGTACGGCAAAGTAGTTGAAAAAGTAGGGCAAAGTAGTGGCAAAGTACGTCAAAGTAGTGACAAAGTACGGCAAGATAGAGGCAAAGTACAACAAATTAGTGGCAAAGAACGGCAAAGTAGTTGAAAAAGTACGGTAAAGTAGTGGCAAAGTACGGCAACGGCAAAGTAGTGGCAAAGTATTGTATAGTAGTGGTAAAGTACGGCAAAGTAGTGGCAAAGTGCGCCAAACGGCAAAGTAGTGGCAAAGTACGGCAAAGTACTGGCAACGTGCGGAAAATATGCAAAGTACGGCAAAGTACTGGAAAGTACGACAAAGTAGTGGCAAACTAATGGCAAAGCACTGCAAAGTACGGCAAAGTACCTCAAAGTAGTAGCAAAGTACGGCAATGTAGTGGCAGAGTACGGCAAAGTAGTGGCAAAGTACGTCCAAGTAGTAGCAAAGTACGGCAAGGTAGAGGCAAAGTACGGCAAAGTAGTGGCACAGTACGGCAAAGTAGTTGCAAAGCACGGCAAAGTAGTGTCAAAGTACGACAAAGTAGTGGCAAAGTACGGCAAAGTAGTTGAAAAAGTAGGGCAAAGTAGTGGCAAAGTACGTCAAAGTAGTGACAAAGTACGGCAAGATAGAGGCAAAGTACAACAAAGTAGTGGCAAAGTACGGCAAAGTAGTTGAAAAAGTACGGCAAAGTAGTGGCAAAGTACGGCAACGTAGTAGCAAAGTACCGCAAGGTAGAGGCATAGTACGGCAAAGTAGTGGCTATGTATGGTAAAGTACTGGCAAAGTACGGCAAAGTACTGGCAACGTGCGGCACAATAGTGGCAAAGTACGGCAAAGTAGTGACAAAGTACGGCAATGTAGTGGCAAAGTAAGGCAAAGTAATGGCAAAGCACTGCAAAGTAGTGGCAAAGTACCGCAAAGTAGTGGCAAAATACGGCAAAGTAGTGGCAAAGTAGTAGAAAAGTAAAGCAAGGTAGAGGCAAAGTACGGCAAAGTAGTGGAAAAGTACGGCAAAGTAGTGGCAAAGTCCTGCAAAGAAGTGGCAATGTACGGCAAAGTAGTGGCAAAATACGGCAAAGTAGTGGCAAAGTACGGCAAAGTAGTAGCAAAGTACGGCAAGGTAGAGGCAAAGTTCGGCAAAGTAGTGGCAAAGTACGTCAAAGTCGTAGCAAAATACGGCAAAGTACGGCAAAGTAGTAGCAAAGTACGGCAAGGTAGAGGCAAAGTAGTGGCAAAGTACGGCAAAGTAATAGCAAAATACGGCAAAGTAGTGGCAAAGTACGGCAAAGTAGTAGCAAAGTACGGCAAGGTAGTGGCAAAGTACGGCAAACTAGTGGCAAAGTACGGCAAAGTAATGGCAAAGCACTGCAAAGTAGTGGCAAAGTACGGCAAAGTAGTGGCAAAGTACGGCAAAGTAGTGGCAAAGTAAGGCAAAGCAGTGGCAAACTATGGAAAAATAATTTCATAGTACGGCTAAGTAGTGGAAAAGTACGGCAAAGTATGGCAAAGTGGTAAAGTACGGCAAAGTAGTGGCAAAATACGGCAAAGTAGAGGCAAAGTACGGCAAAGTAGTAGCAAAGTACGACAATCTAGAGGCAAAGTACGGCAAAGTAGTGGCAAAGTGCGGCAAAGTAGTGTTAAAGTACGGCAAAGTACTGCAAGGTAGTGGCAAAGTACGGCAAAGAAGTGGTAAAGTAGTGGCAAAGTACAGCAAAGTAGTGACAAAGTACGCTAAAGTAGTGGCAAAGTGCGCCAAACGGCAAAGTAGTGGCAAAGTACGGCAAAGTACGGCAAAATAGTGGCAAAGTACAGCAAAGCACTAAAAAGTAAGGCAAAGTAGTGGCAAAGTACGGCAAAGCTGTGGTAAAGTACGGCAATGTAGTGGCAAAATACGGCAAAGTAGAGGCAAAGTACGGCAAAGTAGTAGCAAAGTACGACAATCTAGAGGCAAAGTATGGCAAAGTAGTGGCAAAGTACGGCAAAGCAGTGGCAAACTATGGAAAAATAATGGCAAGTACGGCTAAGTAGTGGAAAAGTACGGCAAAGTAGTGGCAAAGTACGGCAAAGTAGTGGCAAAATACGGCAAAGTAGAGGCAAAGTACGGCAAAGTAGTAGCAAAGTACGACAATCTAGAGGCAAAGTACGGCAAAGTAGTGGCAAAGTGCAGCAAAGTACAGCAAAGTAGTGTTAAAGTACGGCAAAGTAGTGGCAAAGTACTGTAAGGTAGTGGCAAAGTACGGCAATGAAGTGGTAAAGTAGTGGCAAAGTACAGCAAAGTAGTGACAAAGTACGCTAAAGTAGTGGTAAAGTGCGCCAAACGGCAAAGTAGTGGCAAAGTACGGCAAAGTACTGGCAAAGTACGGCAAAATAGTGGCAAAGTTCAGCAAAGCACTAAAAAGTATGGCAAAGTAGTGGCAAAGTACGGCAAGGTAGAGGCAAAGTACAACAAATTAGTGGCAAAGAACGGCAAAGTAGTTGAAAAAGTACGGTAAAGTAGTGGCAAAGTACGGCAACGGCAAAGTAGTGGCAAAGTATTGTATAGTAGTGGTAAAGTACGGCAAAGTAGTGGCAAAGTGCGCCAAACGACAAAGTAGTGGCAAAGTACGGCAAAGTACTGGCAACGTGCGGAAAATATGCAAAGTACGGCAAAGTACTGGAAAGTACGACAAAGTAGTGGCAAACTAATGGCAAAGCACTGCAAAGTACGGCAAAGTACCTCAAAGTAGTAGCAAAGTACGGCAATGTAGTGGCAGAGTACGGCAAAGTAGTGGCAAAGTACGTCCAAGTAGTAGCAAAGTACGGCAAGGTAGAGGCAAAGTACGGCAAAGTAGTGGCACAGTACGGCAAAGTAGTTGCAAAGCACGGCAAAGTAGTGTCAAAGTACGACAAAGTAGTGGCAAAGTACGGCAAAGTAGTTGAAAAAGTAGGGCAAAGTAGTGGCAAAGTACGTCAAAGTAGTGACAAAGTACGGCAAGATAGAAGCAAAGTACAACAAAGTAGTGGCAAAGTACGGCAAAGTAGTTGAAAAAGTACGGCAAAGTAGTGGCAAAGTACGGCAACGTAGTAGCAAAGTACCGCAAGGTAGAGGCATAGTACGGCAAAGTAGTGGCAAAGTACGGCAAAGTTTCGGCGAAGTACGGCAAAGTAGTGGCTATGTATGGTAAAGTACTGGCAAAGTACGGCAAAGTACTGGCAACGTGCGGCAAAATAGTGGCAAAGTACGGCAAAGTACGGCAATGTAGTGGCAAAGTAAGGCAAAGTAATGGCAAAGCACTGCAAAGTAGTGACAAAGTACCGCAAAGTAGTGGCAAAATACGGCAAAGTAGTGGCAAAGTAGTAGAAAAGTAAAGCAAGGTAGAGGCAAAGTACGGCAAAGTAGTGGAAAAGTACGGCAAAGTAGTGGCAAAGTCCTGCAAAGAAGTGGCAATGTACGGCAAAGTAGTGGCAAAATACGGCAAAGTGTGGCAAAGTACGGCAAAGTAGTAGCAAAGTACGGCAAGGTAGAGGCAAAGTTCGGCAAAGTAGTGGCAAAGTACGGCAAAGTCGTAGCAAAATACGGCAAAGTACGGCAAAGTAGTAGCAAAGTACGGCAAGGTAGAGGCAAAGTAGTGGCAAAGTACGGCAAAGTAATAGCAAAATACGGCAAAGTAGTGGCAAAGTACGGCAAAGTAGTAGCAAAGTACGGCAAGGTAGTGGCAAAGTACGGCAAACTAGTGGCAAAGTACGGCAAAGTAATGCCAAAGCACTGCAAAGTAGTGGCAAAGTACGGCAAAGTAGTGGCAAAGTACGGCAAAGTAGTGGCAAAGTACGGCAAAGTAGTGGCAAAGTAAGGCAAAGCTGTGGTAAAGTACGGAAAAGTAGTTGCAAAGTAAGGCAAAGCAGTGGCAAACTATGGAAAAATAATTTCATAGTACGGCTAAGTAGTGGAAAAGTACGGCAAAGTATGGCAAAGTGGTAAAGTACGGCAAAGTAGTGGCAAAATACGGCAAAGTAGAGGCAAAGTACGGCAAAGTAGTAGCAAAGTACGACAATCTAGAGGCAAAGTACGGCAAAGTAGTGGCAAAGTGCGGCAAAGTAGTGTTAAAGTACGGCAAAGTAGTGGCAAAGTACTGCAAGGTAGTGGCAAAGTACGGCAAAGAAGTGGTAAAGTAGTGGCAAAGTAGTGACAAAGTACGCTAAAGTAGTGGCAAAGTGCGCCAAACGGCAAAGTAGTGGCAAAGTACGGCAAAGTACTGGCAAAGTACGGCAAAATAGTGGCAAAGTACAGCAAAGCACTAAAAAGTAAGGCAAAGTACGGCAAACTAGTAGCAAAGTACGACAATCTAGAGGCAAAGTACGGCAAAGTAGTGGCAAAGTACGGCAAAGCAGTGGCAAACTATGGAAAAATAATGGCAAGTACGGCTAAGTAGTGGAAAAGTACGGCAAAGTAGTGGCAAAGTACGGCAAAGTAGTGGCAAAGTAGAGGCAAAGTACGGCAAAGTAGTAGCAAAGTACGACAATCTAGAGGCAAAGTACGGCAAAGTAGTGGCAAAGTGCAGCAAAGTACAGCAAAGTAGTGTTAAAGTACGGCAAAGTACAGCAAAGTAGTGACAAAGTACGCTAAAGTAGTGGCAAAGTGCGCCAAACGGCAAAGTAGTGGCAAAGTACTGGCAAAGTACGGCAAAATAGTGGCAAAGTTCAGCAAAGCACTAAAAAGTATGGCAAAGTAGTGGCAAAGTACGGCAAGGTAGTGGCAAAGTAAGGCAAAGTAATGGCAAAGCACTGCAAAGTAGTGGCAAAGTACCGCAAAGTAGTGGCAAAATACGGCAAAGTAGTGGCAAAGTAGTAGAAAAGTAAAGCAAGGTAGAGGCAAAGTACGGCAAAGTAGTGGAAAAGTACGGCAAAGTAGTGGCAAAGTCCTGCAAAGAAGTGGCAATGTACGGCAAAGTAGTGGCAAAATACGGCAAAGTAGTGGCAAAGTACGGCAAAGTAGTAGCAAAGTACGGCAAGGTAGAGGCAAAGTTCGGCAAAGTAGTGGCAAAGTACGGCAAAGTCGTAGCAAAATACGGCAAAGTAGTGGCAAAGTACGGCAAAGTAGTAGCAAAGTACGGCAAGGTAGAGGCAAAGTAGTGGCAAAGTACGGCAAAGTAATAGCAAAATACGGCAAAGTAGTGGCAAAGTACGGCAAAGTAGTAGCAAAGTACGGCAAGGTAGTGGCAAAGTACGGCAAACTAGTGGCAAAGTACGGCAAAGTACGGCAAAGTAGTGGCAAAGTAAGGCAAAGCAGTGGCAAACTATGGAAAAATAATTTCATAGTACGGCTAAGTAGTGGAAAAGTACGGCAAAGTATGGCAAAGTGGTAAAGTGGTAAAGTACGGCAAAGTAGTGGCAAAATACGGCAAAGTAGAGGCAAAGTACGGCAAAGTAGTAGCAAAGTACGACAATCTAGAGGCAAAGTACGGCAAAGTAGTGGCAAAGTGCGGCAAAGTAGTGTTAAAGTACGGCAAAGTAGTGGCAAAGTACTGCAAGGTAGTGGCAAAGTACGGCAAAGAAGTGGTAAAGTAGTGGCAAAGTACAGCAAAGTAGTGACAAAGTACGCTAAAGTAGTGGCAAAGTGCGCCAAACGGCAAAGTAGTGGCAAAGTACGGCAAAGTACTGGCAAAGTACGGCAAAATAGTGGCAAAGTACAGCAAAGCACTAAAAAGTAAGGCAAAGTAGTGGCAAAGTACGGCAAGGTAGTGGCAAAGTACGACAAGGTAGAGGCAAAGTACGGCAAAGTAGTGGCAAAGTACGACAAAGCAGTGGCAAAGTACGGCAAAGTAGTGGAAATGTACGGCAAAGTAGTGGCAAAGTAAGGCAAAGCTGTGGTAAAGTACGGCAAAGTAGTAGCAAAATACGGCAAAGTAGAGGCAAAGTACGGCAAAGTAGTAGCAAAGTACGACAATCTAGAGGCAAAGTACGGCAAAGCAGTGGCAAACTATGGAAAAATAATGGCAAGTACGGCTAAGTAGTGGAAAAGTACGGCAAAGTAGTGGCAAAGTACGGCAAAGTAGTGGCAAAATACGGCAAAGTAGAGGCAAAGTACGGCAAAGTAGTAGCAAAGTACGACAATCTAGAGGCAAAGTACGACAAAGTAGTGGCAAAGTGCAGCAAAGTAGTGTTAAAGTACGGCAAAGTAGTGGCAAAGTACTGTAAGGTAGTGGCAAAGTACGGCAATGAAGTGGTAAAGTAGTGGCAAAGTACAGCAAAGTAGTGACAAAGTACGCTAAAGTAGTGGCAAAGTGCGCCAAACGGCAAAGTAGTGGCAAAGTACGGCAAAGTACTGGCAAAGTACGGCAAAATAGTGGCAAAGTTCAGCAAAGCACTAAAAAGTATGGCAAAGTAGTGGCAAAGTACGGCAAGGTAGTGGCAAAGTACGGCAAAGTAGTGGCAAAGTACGGCAAAGTAGTGGAAAAGTACGGCAAAGTAGTTGCAAAGTACGGCAAAGCAGTGGCAAACTATGGAAAAATAATGGCAAGTACGGCTAAGTAGTGGAAAAGTATGGCAAAGTAGTGGCAAAGTATGGCAAAGTGGTAAAGTGCGGCAAAGTAGTGGCAAAGTACGGCAAAGTAGTGGCAAAATACGGCAAAGTAGTGGTAAAGTACGGCAAAGTAGTAGCAAAGTACGACAATCTAGAGGCAAAGTGCGGCAAAGTAGTGTTAAAGTACGGCAAAGTAGTGGCAAAGTACAGCAAAGCACTGAGAAGTATGGCAAAGTAGTGGCAAAGTACGGCAAGGTAGTGGCAAAGTACGGCAAGGTAGAGGCAAAGTACGGCAAAGTAGTGGCAAAATACGGCAACGTACGGTAAAGCAGTGGCAAAGTACAGCAAAGTAATGGCAAAGTACGGCAAAGTAGTGGCAAGGTACGGCAAAGTAGTGGCAAAGTTCGGTAAAGTAGTGGCCAAGTACGGCAAGATAGTGGCAAAGTACAGCAAAGTAGTGGCAAAGTACAGCAAAGTAGTGACAAAGTACCGCAACGTAGCAGCAAAGTACGGCAAAGAAGTGGCAAAGTTCGTCAAAGTAGCGGCAAAGTAGTGGCAAAGTACGGCAAAGTAGTGGCAAAGTATGGCAATGTAGTGGCAGAGTACGGCAAAGTAGTGGCAGAGTACGGCAAAGTAGTGGCAAAGTACGGCCAAGTAGTAGCAAAGTACGGCAAGGTAGAGGCAAAGTACGGCAAAGAAGTGGCAAAATATGGCAAAGTAGTGGCAAAGTACGGCAAAGTAGTGGCAAAGTACAGCAACGTAGTAGCAAAGTACCGCAAGGTAGAAGCAAAGTACGGCCAAGTAGTGGCAAAGTACGGCAAAGTTTCGGCGAAGTACGGCAAAGTAGTGACAAAGTACGGCAAGATAGAGGCAAAGTACAACAAAGTAGTGGCAACGTGCGGCAAAGTACTGGGAAGTACGACAAAGTAGTGGCAAAGTACGGCAAAGTAATGGCAAAGCACTGCAAAGTAGTGGCAAAGTACGACAAAGTACCGCAAAGTAGTGGCAAAATACGGCAAAGTAGTAGCAAAGAAAGGCAAGGTAGAGGCAAAGTACGGCAAAGTAGTGGCACAGTACGGCAAAGTAGTGGCAAAGCACGGCAAAGTAGTGTCAAAGTACGACAAAGTAGTGGCAAAGTACGGCAAAGTAGTGGCAAAGTACGACAAAGCAGTGGCAAAGTACGGCAAAGTAGTGGAAATGTACGGCAAAGTAAGGCAAAGCTGTGGTAAAGTACGGCAAAGTAGTAGCAAAGTACGACAATCTAGAGGCAAAGTACGGCAAAGTAGTGGCAAAGTACGGCAAAGCAGTGGCAAACTATGGAAAAATAATGGCAAGTACGGCTAAGTAGTGGAAAAGTACGGCAAAGTAGTGGCAAAATACGGCAAAGTAGAGGCAAAGTACGGCAAAGTAGTAGCAAAGTACGACAATCTAGAGGCAAAGTACGGCAAAGTAGTGGCAAAGTGCAGCAAAGTACAGCAAAGTAGTGTTAAAGTACGGCAAAGTAGTGGCAAAGTACTGTAAGGTAGTGGCAAAGTACGGCAATGAAGTGGTAAAGTAGTGGCAAAGTACAGCAAAGTAGTGACAAAGTACGCTAAAGTAGTGGCAAAGTGCGCCAAACGGCAAAGTAGTGGCAAAGTACGGCAAAGTACTGGCAAAGTACGGCAAAATAGTGGCAAAGTTCAGCAAAGCACTAAAAAGTATGGCAAAGTAGTGGCAAAGTACGGCAAGGTAGTGGCAAAGTAATGGCAAAGCACTGCAAAGTAGTGGCAAAGTACCGCAAAGTAGTGGCAAAATACGGCAAAGTAGTGGCAAAGTAGTAGAAAAGTAAAGCAAGGTAGAGGCAAAGTACGGCAAAGTAGTGGAAAAGTACGGCAAAGTAGTGGCAAAGTCCTGCAAAGAAGTGGCAATGTACGGCAAAGTAGTGGCAAAATACGGCAAAGTAGTGGCAAAGTACGGCAAAGTAGTAGCAAAGTACGGCAAGGTAGAGGCAAAGTTCGGCAAAGTAGTGGCAAAGTACGGCAAAGTCGTAGCAAAATACGGCAAAGTAGTGGCAAAGTACGGCAAAGTAGTAGCAAAATACGGCAAAGTAGTGGCAAAGTACGGCAAAGTAGTAGCAAAGTACGGCAAGGTAGTGGCAAAGTACGGCAAACTAGTGGCAAAGTACGGCAAAGTAATGGCAAAGCACTGCAAAGTAGTGGCAAAGTACGGCAAGGTAGTGGCAAAGTACGGCAAAGTAGTGGCAAAGTACGGCAAAGTAGTGGCAAAGTACGGCAAAGTAGTGGCAAAGTAAGGCAAAGCTGTGGTAAAGTACGGAAAAGTAGTTGCAAAGTAAGGCAAAGCAGTGGCAAACTATGGAAAAATAATTTCATAGTACGGCTAAGTAGTGGAAAAGTACGGCAAAGTATGGCAAATTGGTAAAGTACGACAATCTAGAGGCAAAGTACGGCAAAGTAGTGGCAAAGTGCGGCAAAGTAGTGTTAAAGTACGGCAAAGTAGTGGCAAAGTACTGCAAGGTAGTGGCAAAGTACGGCAAAGAAGTGGTAAAGTAGTGGCAAAGTACAGCAATGTAGTGACAAAGTACGCTAAAGTAGTGGCAAAGTGCGCCAAACGGCAAAGTAGTGGCAAAGTACGGCAAAGTACTGGCAAAGTACGGCAAAGTAGTAGCAAAGTACGACAATCTAGAGGCAAAGTACGGCAAAGTAGTGGCAAAGTACGGCAAAGCAGTGGCAAACTATGGAAAAATAATGGCAAGTACGGCTAAGTAGTGGAAAAGTACGGCAAAGTAGTGGCAAAGTACGGCAAAGTAGTGGCAAAATACGGCAAAGTAGAGGCAAAGTACGGCAAAGTAGTAGCAAAGTACGACAATCTAGAGGCAAAGTACGGCAAAGTAGTGGCAAAGTGCAGCAAAGTACAGCAAAGTAGTGTTAAAGTACGGCAAAGTAGTGGCAAAGTACTGTAAGGTAGTGGCAAAGTACGGCAAAGTAGTGGCAAAGTACGGCAAAGTAGTGGAAAAGTACGGCAAAGTAGTTGCAAAGTACGGCAAAGCAGTGGCAAACTATGGAAAAATAATGGCAAGTACGGCTAAGTAGTGGAAAAGTATGGCAAAGTGGTAAAGTGCGGCAAAGTAGTGGCAAAGTACGGTAAAGTAGTGGCAAAATACGGCAAAGTAGTGGTAAAGTACGGCAAAGTAGTAGCAAAGTACGACAATCTAGAGGCAAAGTGCGGCAAAGTAGTGTTAAAGTACGGCAAAGTAGTGGCAAAGCACTGAGAAGTATGGCAAAGTAGTGGCAAAGTACGGCAAGGTAGTGGCAAAGTACGGCAAGGTAGAGGCAAAGTACGGCAAAGTAGTGGCAAAATACGGCAACGTACGGTAAAGCAGTGGCAAAGTACAGCAAAGTAATGGCAAAGTACGGCAAAGTAGTGGCAAGGTACGGCAAAGTAGTGGCAAAGTTCGGTAAAGTAGTGGCCAAGTACGGCAAGATAGTGGCAAAGTACAGCAAAGTAGTGGCAAAGTACAGCAAAGTAGTGACAAAGTACCGCAACGTAGCAGCAAAGTACGGCAAAGAAGTGGCAAAGTTCGTCAAAGTAGCGGCAAAGTAGTGGCAAAGTACGGCAAAGTAGTGGCAAAGTATGGCAATGTAGTGGCAGAGTACGGCAAAGTAGTGGCAGAGTACGGCAAAGTAGTGGCAAAGTACGGCCAAGTAGTAGCAAAGTACGGCAAGGTAGAGGCAAAGTACGGCAAAGAAGTGGCAAAATATGGCAAAGTAGTGGCAAAGTACGGCAAAGTAGTGGCAAAGTACAGCAACGTAGTAGCAAAGTACCGCAAGGTAGAAGCAAAGTACGGCCAAGTAGTGGCAAAGTACGGCAAAGTTTCGGCGAAGTACGGCAAAGTAGTGACAAAGTACGGCAAGATAGAGGCAAAGTACAACAAAGTAGTGGCAACGTGCGGCAAAGTACTGGGAAGTACGACAAAGTAGTGGCAAAGTACGGCAAAGTAATGGCAAAGCACTGCAAAGTAGTGGCAAAGTACGACAAAGTACTGCAAAGTAGTGGCAAAATACGGCAAAGTAGTAGCAAAGAAAGGCAAGGTAGAGGCAAAGTACGGCAAAGTTGTGGCACAGTACGGCAAAGTAGTGGCAAAGCACGGCAAAGTAGTGTCAAAGTACGACAAAGTAGTGGCAAAGTACGGCAAAGTAGTTGAAAAAGTAGGGCAAAGTAGTGGCAAAGTACGTCAAAGTAGTGACAAAGTACGGCAAGATAGAGGCAAAGTACAACAAATTAGTGGCAAAGAACGGCAAAGTAGTTGAAAAAGTACGGCAAAGTAGTGGCAAAGTGCGCCAAACGGCAAAGTAGTGGCAAAGTACGGCAAAGTACTGGCAACGTGCGGAAAATATGCAAAGTACGGCAAAGTACTGGAAAGTACGACAAAGTAGTGGCAAAGTATGGCAAAGCACTGCAAAGTACGGCAAAGTACCTCAAAGTAGTAGCAAAGTACGGCAATGTAGTGGCAGAGTACGGCAAAGTAGTGGCAAAGTACGTCCAAGTAGTAGCAAAGTACGGCAAGGTAGAGGCAAAGTTCGGCAAAGTAGTGGCAAAGTACGGCAAAGTCGTAGCAAAATACGGCAAAGTAGTGGCAAAGTACGGCAAAGTAGTTGAAAAAGTAGGGCAAAGTAGTGGCAAAGTACGTCAAAGTAGTGACAAAGTACGGCAAGATAGAGGCAAAGTACAACAAATTAGTGGCAAAGAACGGCAAAGTAGTTGAAAAAGTACGGCAAAGTAGTGGCAAAGTGCGCCAAACGGCAAAGTAGTGGCAAAGTACGGCAAAGTACTGGCAACGTGCGGAAAATATGCAAAGTACGGCAAAGTACTGGAAAGTACGACAAAGTAGTGGCAAAGTATGGCAAAGCACTGCAAAGTACGGCAAAGTACCTCAAAGTAGTAGCAAAGTACGGCAATGTAGTGGCAAAGTACGGCAAAGTAGTGGCACAGTACGGCAAAGTAGTTGCAAAGCACGGCAAAGTAGTGTCAAAGTACGACAAAGTAGTGGCAAAGTACGGCAAAGTAGTTGAAAAAGTAGGGCAAAGTAGTGGCAAAGTACGTCAAAGTAGTGACAAAGTACGGCAAGATAGAGGCAAAGTACAACAAAGTAGTGGCAAAGTAGTTGAAAAAGTACGGCAAAGTAGTGGCAAAGTACGGCAACGTAGTAGCAAAGTACCGCAAGGTAGAGGCATAGTACGGCAAAGTAGTGGCAAAGTACGGCAAAGTTTCGGCGAAGTACGGCAAAGTAGTGGCTATGTATGGTAAAGTACTGGCAAAGTACGGCAAAGTACTGGCAACGTGCGGCAAAATAGTGGCAAAGTACGGCAAAGTAGTGACAAAGTACGGCAATGTAGTGGCAAAGTAAGGCAAAGTAATGGCAAAGCACTGCAAAGTAGTGGCAAAGTACGGCAAAGTAGAGGAAAAGTACGGCAAAGTAGTGGCAAAGTACGGCAAAGTGGTGGCAAAGTATTGTATAGTAGTGGCAAAGTGGTGGCAAAGTACAGCAAAGTAGTGGCAAAGTGCGCCAAACGGCAAAGTACTGGCAAAGTACGGCAAAGTACGTGCAACGTGCGGCAAAATAGTGGCAAAGTACTGGAAAGTACGGCAAAGTAGTGACAAAGTACGGCAAAGCAGTGGCTAAGTACGGCAAAGTAGTTGAAAAAGTATGGCAAAGTACGGCAAAGTAGTGGAAAAGTACGGCAAAGTAGTGGCAAAGCACGGCAAAGTAGTGGCCAAGTACGACAAAGTAATGGCAAAGCACTGCAAAGTAGTGGCAAAGTATGACAAAGTACGGCAAAGTAGTGGCAAAATATGGCAAAGTAGTGGCAAAGTACGGCAAAGTAGTTGCAAAGTACGGCAAAATAGTAGCAAAGTACGGCAAGGTAGTGGCAAAGTACGTCAAAGTAGTGGCAAAGTACGGCAATGTAGCAGCAAAGTAGTGGTAAAGTAGTGGTAAAGTACGTCAAAGTAGTGCCAAAGTACGTCAAAGTAGTGGCAAAGTACGGCAAAGTAATGGCAAAGCACTGCAAAGTAGTGGCAAAGTATGACAAAATACGGCAAAGTAGTGGCAAAATATGGCAAAGTAGTGGCAAAGTACGACAAAGCAGTGGCAAAGTACGGCAAGATAGTGGCAAAGTACGGCAATGTAGTGGCAAGTACGGCAAAGTAGTGGCAAAGTACGGCAAAGTAGTGGCAAAGTACGACAACGTAGTGGCAAAATACGGCAAAGTATGGCAAAGTAGTTTCAAAGTACGTCAAAGTAGTGGCAAAGTACGGCAAAGTACAGCAAAGTAGTGTCAAATTACGGCAAAGTAGTGGCAAAGTACGGCAAAGTAGTGGCAAAGTACCGCAATGTAGTGGCAAAGTAGTGGCAAAGTACGTCAAAGTAGTGGCAAAGTACGGCAATGTAGTGTCGGAGTACGGCAAAATAGTAGCAAAGTACGGCAAGGTAGAGGTAAAGTACGGCAAAGAAGTGGCAAAGTACGACGAAGTAGTGGCATAGTACGGAAAAGTAGTGGCAAAATACGGCAAAGTAGTGGCAAAGTACGGCAAAGTAGTGGCAAAGTACGGCAAAGTAGTGGCAAAGTACAGCGAAGAAGTGGCAAATTACGGCAAAGTAGTGGCAAAGTGCGCTAAACGGCAAAGTAGTGGCAAAGTACGGCAAAGTTCTGGCAAAGTAGTGCCAAAGTACAGCAAAGTAGTGGCAAAGTACTGCAAACAAGTGGAAAGGTACTGCAAAGTAGTGGCAAAGTACGGCAAAGTAGTGGCAAAGTTATGGCAAAGCACTGCAAAGTAGTGGCAATGTATGGCAAAGTACGGCAAAGTAGTGGCAAAATACGGCAAGATAGTGGCAAGTACGGCAAAGTAGTGGCAAAGTACGGCAACGTAGTGGCAAAGTACATCAAAGTAGTGGCAAAGTAGTGGCAAAGTAGTGGCAAAGTAGTGGCAAAGTATGGCAAAGTAGTGGCAAAGTACCGCAACGTAGTGGCAAAGTGCGGCAAAGTAGTGGCAAAGCACGTCAAAGAAGTAGCAAAGTAGTGGCAAAGTACGGCAAAGTAGTGGCGAAGTACAGCAATGTTGTGGCAGAGTACGACAATCTAGAGGCAAAGTGCGGCAATGTAGTGTTAAAGTACGGCAAAGTACAGCAAAGCACTGAGAAGTATGGCAAAGTAGTGCCAAAGTACGGCAAGGTAGTGGCAAAGTACGGCAAGGTAGAGGCAAAGTACGGCAAAGTAGTGGCAAAATACGGCAACGTACGGTAAAGCAGTGGCAAAGTACAGCAAAGTAATGGCAAAGTACGGCAAAGTAGTGGCAAGGTACGGCAAAGTAGTGGCAAAGTTCGGTAAAGTAGTGGCCAAGTACGGCAAGATAGTGGCAAAGTACGGCAAGGTAGAGGTAAAGTACGGCAAAGAAGTGGCAAAGTACGACGAAGTAGTGGCATAGTACGGAAAAGTAGTGGCAAAGTACGGCAAAGTAGTGGCAAAGTACGGCAAAGTAGTGGCAAAGTACAGTGAAGAAGTGGCAAATTACGGCAAAGTAGTGGCAAAGTGCGCTAAACGGCAAAGTAGTGGCAAAGTACGGCAAAGTTCTGGCAAAGTAGTGCCAAAGTACAGCAAAGTAGTGGCAAAGTACTGCAAACAAGTGGAAAGGTACTGCAAAGTAGTGGCAAAGTACGGCAAAGTAGTGGCAAAGTTATGGCAAAGCACTGCAAAGTAGTGGCAATGTATGGCAAAGTACGGCAAAGTTGTGGCAAAATACGGCAAATAGTGGCAAAGTACGGCAAGATAGTGGCAAAGTATGGCAATGTAGTGGCAAGTACGGCAAAGTAGAGGCAAAGTACGGCAAAGTAGTGGCAAAGTACGGCAACGTAGTGGCAAAGTACATCAAAGTAGTGGCAAAGTAGTGGCAAAGTAGTGGCAAAGTATGGCAAAGTAGTGGCAAAGTACCGCAACGTAGTGGCAAAGTGCGGCAAAGTAGTGGCAAAGCACGTCAAAGAAGTGGCAAAGTACGGCAAAGTAGTGGCAAAGTAGTAGCAAAGTACAGCAATGTTGTGGCAGAGTACGACAAAGTAGTGGCAAAGTACGGCAAGGTAGAGGTAAAGTACAGCAAAGTAGTGTCAAATTACGGCAAAGTAGTGGCAAAGTAGTGGCAAAGTACCGCAACGTAGTGGCAAAGTACAGCAAAGTAGTGGCAAAGTACCGCAACGTAGTGGCAAAGTAGTGGCAAAGTACGTCAAAGTAGTGGCAAAGTACGGCAATGTAGTGTCAGAGTACGGCAAAGTAGTGGCAAAGTACGGCAAAATAGTAGCAAAGTACGGCAAGGTAGAGGTAAAGTACAGAAAAGTAGTGGCAAAATACGGCAAAGTAGTGGCAAAGTACGGCAAAGTAGTGGCAAAGTACAGCGAAGAAGTGGCAAATTACGGCAAAGTAGTGGCAAAGTGCGCTAAACGGCAAAGTAGTGGCAAAGTACGGCAAAGTTCTGGCAAAGTAGTGCCAAAGTACAGCAAAGTAGTGGCAAAGTACTGCAAACAAGTGGAAAGGTACTGCAAAGTAGTGGCAAAGTACGGCAAAGTAGTGGCAAAGTTATGGCAAAGCACTGCAAAGTAGTGGCAATGTATGGCAAAGTACGGCAAAGTTGTGGCAAAATACGGCAAATAGTGGCAAAGTACGGCAAGATAGTGGCAAAGTATGGCAATGTAGTGGCAAAGTACGGCAACGTAGTGGCAAAGTACATCAAAGTAGTGGCAAAGTAGTGGCAAAGTATGGCAAAGTAGTGGCAAAGTACCGCAACGTAGTGGCAAAGTGCGGCAAAGTAGTGGCAAAGCACGTCAAAGAAGTGGCAAAGTACGGCAAAGTAGTGGCAAAGTAGTAGCAAAGTACAGCAATGTTGTGGCAGAGTACGACAAAGTAGTGGCAAAGTACGGCAAGGTAGAGGTAAAGTACAGCAAAGTAGTGTCAAATTACGGTAAAGTAGTGGCAAAGTAGTGGCAAAGTACCGCAACGTAGTGGCAAAGTACAGCAAAGTAGTGGCAAAGTACCGCAACGTTGTGGCAAAGTAGTGGCAAAGTACGTCAAAGTAGTGGGAAAGTACGGCAATGTAGTGTCAGAGTACGGCAAAGTAGTGGCAAAGTACGGCAAAATAGTAGCAAAGTACGGCAAGGTAGAGGTAAAGTACGGAAAAGTAGTGGCAAAATACGGCAAAGTAGTGGCAAAGTACGGCAAAGTAGTGGCAAAGTAGTGGCAAAGTACAGCGAAGAAGTGGCAAATTACGGCAAAGTAGTGGCAAAGTGCGCTAAACGGCAAAGTAGTGGCAAAGTTCTGGCAAAGTAGTGCCAAAGTACAGCAAAGTAGTGGCAAAGTACTGCAAACAAGTGGAAAAGTACTGCAAAGTAGTGGCAAAGTACGGCAAAGTAGTGGCAAAGCACTGCAAAGTAGTGGCAATGTATGGCAAAGTACGGCAAAGTTGTGGCAAAGTAGTGGCAAAGTACGGCAATGTAGTGTCAGAGTACGGCAAAGTAGTGGCAAAGTACGGCAAAATAGTAGCAAAGTACGGCAAGGTAGAGGTAAAGTACGGCAAAGAAGTGGCAAAGTACGACAAAGTAGTGGCATAGTACGGAAAAGTAGTGGCAAAATACGGCAAAGTAGTGGCAAAGTAGTGGCAAAGTACAGCGAAGAAGTGGCAAATTACGGCAAAGTAGTGGCAAAGTGCGCTAAACGGCAAAGTAGTGGCAAAGTTCTGGCAAAGTAGTGCCAAAGTACAGCAAAGTAGTGGCAAAGTACTGCAAAGTAGTTGCAAAGTACGGCAAAGTAGTGGCAAAGTTATGGCAAAGCAATGCAAAGTAGTGGCAAAGTATGGCAAAGTAGTGGCAAAGTACGGCAAATAGTGGCAAAGTACGGCAAGATAGTGGCAAGGTACGGCAATGTAGTGGCAAGTACGGCAAAGTAGAGGCAAAGTACGGTAAAGTAGTGGCAAAGTACGGCAACGTAGTGGCAAAGTACATCAAAGTAGTGGCAAATTACGGCAAAGTAGTGGCAAAGTACGGCAAAGTAGAGGCAAAGTACCGCAACGTAGTGGCAAAGTGCGGCAAAGTAGTAGCAAAGTACGGCAATGTTGTGGCAGAGTACGGCAAAGTAGTAGCAAAGTAGTGGCAAAGTACAGCAACGTAATGGCAAAGTACGCCAAAGTAGTGGCAAAGTACGCCAAAATAGTGGCAAAGTACGGCAAAGTAATGACAAAGTACTGCAATGTAGTGGCAAAGTACGGCAAAGTAGTGGCAAAGTACGGCAAAGTAGTGGCAAAGTACAGCGAAGTTTTGGCAAAGTACGGCAAAGTAGTGGCAAAGTACAGCGAAGTAGTGGCAAATTAACGTAAAGTAGTGGCAAAGTACAGCAACGTCATGGCAAAGTACGCCAAAGTAGTGGCAAAGTATGGCGAAGTAGTGGCAAAGAACGGCAAAGTAATGACAAAGTACTGCAAAGTAGTGGCAAAGTACTGCAAAGTAGTGGCAAAGTACTGCAAAGTAGTGGCAAAGTACGGCAAAGTAGTGGCAAAGTACAACAAAGCAGTGGCAAAGTACGGCAAAGTAGTTGAAAAAGTACGGCAAAGTAGTGGCAAAGTTGTGGCAAAGTACGGCAAAGTAGTGGCAAAATACCGCAACGTAGTGGCAAAGTACGGCAAAGTAGTGGCAAAGAACTAAAAAAATAGTAGCAAAGTTCAGCAAGGTAGAGGCAAAGTACGGCAAAGAAGTGGCAAAGTATGACAAAGTAGTGGCATAGTACGGAAAAGTAGTGGCAAAATAAGGCAAAGTAGTGGCAAAGTACGGCAACGTAGTGGCAAAGTACATCAAAGTAGTGGCAAATTACGGCAAAGTAGTGGCAAAGTAGTGGCAAAGTACGGCAAAGTAGTGGCTAAGTACCGCAACGTAGTGGCAAAGTACGTCAAAGAAGTGGCAAAGTAGTGGCAAAGTACGGCAATGTTGTGGCAGAGTACGGCAAAGTAGTGGCAAAGTAGTAGCAAAGTACGGCAAGGTAGAGGCAAAGTACGGCAAAGAAGTGGCAAAGTACGACAAAGTAGTGGCATAGTACGGAAAAGAAGTGGCAAAATACGGCAAAGTAGTGGCAAAGTACGGCAAAGTAGTGGCAAAGTCCTGCAAAGAAGTGGCTATGTACGTCAAAGTAGTGGCGAAATACGGCAAAGTAGTGGCAAAGTACGGCAAAGTAGTACCAAAGTACGGCAAGGTAGAGGTAAAGTATGGCAAAGAAGTGGCAAAGTACGACAAAGTAGTGGCATAGTACGGAAAAGTAGTGGCAAAATACGGCAAAGTAGTGGCAAAGTACGGCAAAGTAGTAGCAAAATACGGCAAAGTAGTGGCAAAGTATGGCAAAGTAGTGGCAAAGTACGGCAAAGTAGTGGCAAAGCAGTGGCAAAGTACAGCGAAGAAGTGGCAAATTACGGCAAAGTAGTGGCAAAGTGCGCTAAACGGCAAAGTAGTGGTAAAGTACGGCAAAGTTCTGGCAAAGTAGTGGCAAAGTACAGCAAAGTAGTGGCAAAGTACTGCAAACAAGTGGAAAAGTACTGCAAAGTAGTGGCAAAGTACGGCAAAGTAGTGGCAAAGTTATGGCAAAGCACTGCAAAGTAGTGGCAATGTATGGCAAAGTACGGCAAAGTAGTGGCAAAATACGGCAAGATAGTGGCAAGTACGGCAAAGTAGTGGCAAAGTACGGCAACGTAGTGGCAAAGTACATCAAAGTAGTGGCAAAGTAGTGGCAAAGTAGTGGCAAAGTAGTGGCAAAGTATGGCAAAGTAGTGGCAAAGTACCGCAACGTAGTGGCAAAGTGCGGCAAAGTAGTGGCAAAGCACGTCAAAGAAGTAGCAAAGTAGTGGCAAAGTACGGCAAAGTAGTGGCGAAGTACAGCAATGTTGTGGCAGAGTACGACAATCTAGAGGCAAAGTGCGGCAATGTAGTGTTAAAGTACGGCAAAGTACAGCAAAGCACTGAGAAGTATGGCAAAGTAGTGCCAAAGTACGGCAAGGTAGTGGCAAAGTACGGCAAGGTAGAGGCAAAGTACGGCAAAGTAGTGGCAAAATACGGCAACGTACGGTAAAGCAGTGGCAAAGTACAGCAAAGTAATGGCAAAGTACGGCAAAGTAGTGGCAAGGTACGGCAAAGTAGTGGCAAAGTTCGGTAAAGTAGTGGCCAAGTACGGCAAGATAGTGGCAAAGTACGGCAAGGTAGAGGTAAAGTACGGCAAAGAAGTGGCAAAGTACGACGAAGTAGTGGCATAGTACGGAAAAGTAGTGGCAAAGTACGGCAAAGTAGTGGCAAAGTACGGCAAAGTAGTGGCAAAGTACAGTGAAGAAGTGGCAAATTACGGCAAAGTAGTGGCAAAGTGCGCTAAACGGCAAAGTAGTGGCAAAGTACGGCAAAGTTCTGGCAAAGTAGTGCCAAAGTACAGCAAAGTAGTGGCAAAGTACTGCAAACAAGTGGAAAGGTACTGCAAAGTAGTGGCAAAGTACGGCAAAGTAGTGGCAAAGTTATGGCAAAGCACTGCAAAGTAGTGGCAATGTATGGCAAAGTACGGCAAAGTTGTGGCAAAATACGGCAAATAGTGGCAAAGTACGGCAAGATAGTGGCAAAGTATGGCAATGTAGTGGCAAGTACGGCAAAGTAGAGGCAAAGTACGGCAAAGTAGTGGCAAAGTACGGCAACGTAGTGGCAAAGTACATCAAAGTAGTGGCAAAGTAGTGGCAAAGTAGTGGCAAAGTATGGCAAAGTAGTGGCAAAGTACCGCAACGTAGTGGCAAAGTGCGGCAAAGTAGTGGCAAAGCACGTCAAAGAAGTGGCAAAGTACGGCAAAGTAGTGGCAAAGTAGTAGCAAAGTACAGCAATGTTGTGGCAGAGTACGACAAAGTAGTGGCAAAGTACGGCAAGGTAGAGGTAAAGTACAGCAAAGTAGTGTCAAATTACGGCAAAGTAGTGGCAAAGTAGTGGCAAAGTACCGCAACGTAGTGGCAAAGTACAGCAAAGTAGTGGCAAAGTACCGCAACGTAGTGGCAAAGTAGTGGCAAAGTACGTCAAAGTAGTGGCAAAGTACGGCAATGTAGTGTCAGAGTACGGCAAAGTAGTGGCAAAGTACGGCAAAATAGTAGCAAAGTACGGCAAGGTAGAGGTAAAGTACAGAAAAGTAGTGGCAAAATACGGCAAAGTAGTGGCAAAGTACGGCAAAGTAGTGGCAAAGTACAGCGAAGAAGTGGCAAATTACGGCAAAGTAGTGGCAAAGTGCGCTAAACGGCAAAGTAGTGGCAAAGTACGGCAAAGTTCTGGCAAAGTAGTGCCAAAGTACAGCAAAGTAGTGGCAAAGTACTGCAAACAAGTGGAAAGGTACTGCAAAGTAGTGGCAAAGTACGGCAAAGTAGTGGCAAAGTTATGGCAAAGCACTGCAAAGTAGTGGCAATGTATGGCAAAGTACGGCAAAGTTGTGGCAAAATACGGCAAATAGTGGCAAAGTACGGCAAGATAGTGGCAAAGTATGGCAATGTAGTGGCAAGTACGGCAAAGTAGAGGCAAAGTACGGCAAAGTAGTGGCAAAGTACGGCAACGTAGTGGCAAAGTACATCAAAGTAGTGGCAAAGTAGTGGCAAAGTATGGCAAAGTAGTGGCAAAGTACCGCAACGTAGTGGCAAAGTGCGGCAAAGTAGTGGCAAAGCACGTCAAAGAAGTGGCAAAGTACGGCAAAGTAGTGGCAAAGTAGTAGCAAAGTACAGCAATGTTGTGGCAGAGTACGACAAAGTAGTGGCAAAGTACGGCAAGGTAGAGGTAAAGTACAGCAAAGTAGTGTCAAATTACGGTAAAGTAGTGGCAAAGTAGTGGCAAAGTACCGCAACGTAGTGGCAAAGTACAGCAAAGTAGTGGCAAAGTACCGCAACGTTGTGGCAAAGTAGTGGCAAAGTACGTCAAAGTAGTGGGAAAGTACGGCAATGTAGTGTCAGAGTACGGCAAAGTAGTGGCAAAGTACGGCAAAATAGTAGCAAAGTACGGCAAGGTAGAGGTAAAGTACGGAAAAGTAGTGGCAAAATACGGCAAAGTAGTGGCAAAGTACGGCAAAGTAGTGGCAAAGTAGTGGCAAAGTACAGCGAAGAAGTGGCAAATTACGGCAAAGTAGTGGCAAAGTGCGCTAAACGGCAAAGTAGTGGCAAAGTTCTGGCAAAGTAGTGCCAAAGTACAGCAAAGTAGTGGCAAAGTACTGCAAACAAGTGGAAAAGTACTGCAAAGTAGTGGCAAAGTACGGCAAAGTAGTGGCAAAGCACTGCAAAGTAGTGGCAATGTATGGCAAAGTACGGCAAAGTTGTGGCAAAGTAGTGGCAAAGTACGGCAATGTAGTGTCAGAGTACGGCAAAGTAGTGGCAAAGTACGGCAAAATAGTAGCAAAGTACGGCAAGGTAGAGGTAAAGTACGGCAAAGAAGTGGCAAAGTACGACAAAGTAGTGGCATAGTACGGAAAAGTAGTGGCAAAATACGGCAAAGTAGTGGCAAAGTAGTGGCAAAGTACAGCGAAGAAGTGGCAAATTACGGCAAAGTAGTGGCAAAGTGCGCTAAACGGCAAAGTAGTGGCAAAGTTCTGGCAAAGTAGTGCCAAAGTACAGCAAAGTAGTGGCAAAGTACTGCAAAGTAGTTGCAAAGTACGGCAAAGTAGTGGCAAAGTTATGGCAAAGCAATGCAAAGTAGTGGCAAAGTATGGCAAAGTAGTGGCAAAGTACGGCAAATAGTGGCAAAGTACGGCAAGATAGTGGCAAGGTACGGCAATGTAGTGGCAAGTACGGCAAAGTAGAGGCAAAGTACGGTAAAGTAGTGGCAAAGTACGGCAACGTAGTGGCAAAGTACATCAAAGTAGTGGCAAATTACGGCAAAGTAGTGGCAAAGTACGGCAAAGTAGAGGCAAAGTACCGCAACGTAGTGGCAAAGTGCGGCAAAGTAGTAGCAAAGTACGGCAATGTTGTGGCAGAGTACGGCAAAGTAGTAGCAAAGTAGTGGCAAAGTACAGCAACGTAATGGCAAAGTACGCCAAAGTAGTGGCAAAGTACGCCAAAATAGTGGCAAAGTACGGCAAAGTAATGACAAAGTACTGCAATGTAGTGGCAAAGTACGGCAAAGTAGTGGCAAAGTACGGCAAAGTAGTGGCAAAGTACAGCGAAGTTTTGGCAAAGTACGGCAAAGTAGTGGCAAAGTACAGCGAAGTAGTGGCAAATTAACGTAAAGTAGTGGCAAAGTACAGCAACGTCATGGCAAAGTACGCCAAAGTAGTGGCAAAGTATGGCGAAGTAGTGGCAAAGAACGGCAAAGTAATGACAAAGTACTGCAAAGTAGTGGCAAAGTACTGCAAAGTAGTGGCAAAGTACTGCAAAGTAGTGGCAAAGTACGGCAAAGTAGTGGCAAAGTACAACAAAGCAGTGGCAAAGTACGGCAAAGTAGTTGAAAAAGTACGGCAAAGTAGTGGCAAAGTTGTGGCAAAGTACGGCAAAGTAGTGGCAAAATACCGCAACGTAGTGGCAAAGTACGGCAAAGTAGTGGCAAAGAACTAAAAAAATAGTAGCAAAGTTCAGCAAGGTAGAGGCAAAGTACGGCAAAGAAGTGGCAAAGTATGACAAAGTAGTGGCATAGTACGGAAAAGTAGTGGCAAAATAAGGCAAAGTAGTGGCAAAGTACGGCAACGTAGTGGCAAAGTACATCAAAGTAGTGGCAAATTACGGCAAAGTAGTGGCAAAGTAGTGGCAAAGTACGGCAAAGTAGTGGCTAAGTACCGCAACGTAGTGGCAAAGTACGTCAAAGAAGTGGCAAAGTAGTGGCAAAGTACGGCAATGTTGTGGCAGAGTACGGCAAAGTAGTGGCAAAGTAGTAGCAAAGTACGGCAAGGTAGAGGCAAAGTACGGCAAAGAAGTGGCAAAGTACGACAAAGTAGTGGCATAGTACGGAAAAGAAGTGGCAAAATACGGCAAAGTAGTGGCAAAGTACGGCAAAGTAGTGGCAAAGTCCTGCAAAGAAGTGGCTATGTACGTCAAAGTAGTGGCGAAATACGGCAAAGTAGTGGCAAAGTACGGCAAAGTAGTACCAAAGTACGGCAAGGTAGAGGTAAAGTATGGCAAAGAAGTGGCAAAGTACGACAAAGTAGTGGCATAGTACGGAAAAGTAGTGGCAAAATACGGCAAAGTAGTGGCAAAGTACGGCAAAGTAGTAGCAAAATACGGCAAAGTAGTGGCAAAGTATGGCAAAGTAGTGGCAAAGTACGGCAAAGTAGTGGCAAAGCAGTGGCAAAGTACAGCGAAGAAGTGGCAAATTACGGCAAAGTAGTGGCAAAGTGCGCTAAACGGCAAAGTAGTGGTAAAGTACGGCAAAGTTCTGGCAAAGTAGTGGCAAAGTACAGCAAAGTAGTGGCAAAGTACTGCAAACAAGTGGAAAAGTACTGCAAAGTAGTGGCAAAGTACGGCAAAGTAGTGGCAAAGCACTGCAAAGTAGTGGCAATGTATGGCAAAGTACGGCAAAGTTGTGGCAAAATACGGCAAAGTAGTGGCAAAGTACGGCAAATAGTGGCAAAGTACGGCAAGATAGTGGCAAAGTACGGCAATGTAGTGGCAAAGTACGTCAAAGAAGTGGCAAAGTACGGCAAAGTAGTGGCAAAGTAGTAGAAAAGTACGGCAAAGTAGTGGCAAAGTACGGCAAAGTAGTGGCAAAGTACAGCGAAGTTGTGGCAAAGTATGGCAAAGTAGTGGCAAAGTACAGCGAAGTAGTGACAAATTAACGTAAAGTAGTGGCAACGTACAGCAACGTAATGGCAAAGTACGCCAAAGTAGATGCAAAGTACGGCGAAGTAGTGGCAAAGAACGGCAAAGTAATGACAAAGTACTGCAAAGTAGTGGCAAAGTACTGCAAAGTAGTGGCAAAGTACGGCAAAGTAGAGGCAAAGTACGACAAAGCAGTGGCAAAGTACGGCAAAGTAGTTGAAAGAGTACGGCAAAGTAGTGGCAAAGTAGTGGCAAAGTACGGCAAAGTAGTGGCAAAGTACCGCAACGTAGTGGCAAAGTACGGCAAAGTAGTGGCAAAGTACTAAAAAAAATAGTAGCAAAGTTCAGCAAGGTAGAGGCAAAGTACGGCAAAGAAGTGGCAAAGTATGACAAAGTAGTGGCATAGTACGGAAAAGTAGTGGCAAAATACGGCAAAGTAGTGGCAAAGTACGGCAACGTAGTGGCAAAGTACATCAAAGTAGTGGCAAATTACGGCAAAGTAGTGGCAAAGTACGGCAAAGTAGTGGCAAAGTACCGCAACGTAGTGGCAAAGTGCGGCAAAGTAGTGGCAAAGTAGTAGCAAAGTACGGCAAGGTAGAGGCAAAGTACGGCAAAGAAGTGGCAAAGTACGACAAAGTAGTGGCATAGTACGGAAAAGAAGTGGCAAAATACGGCAAAGTAGTGGCAAAGTACGGCAAAGTAGTGGCAAAGTCCTGCAAAGAAGTGGCTATGTACGTCAAAGTAGTGGCGAAATACGGCAAAGTAGTGGCAAAGTACGGCAAAGTAGTACCAAAGTTCGGCAAGGTAGTGGCAAGGTACACCAAAGTAGTGGCAAAGTACGGCAAAGTAGTGGCAAAGTATGGAAAAGTAGTGGCAAAGTAGTGGCAAAGTACAGCGAAGTAGTGACAAATTACCGTAAAGTAGTGGCAAAGTGCGCCAAACGGCAAAGTAGTGGCAAAGTACCGCAAAGTTCTTGCAAAGTACGGCAAAGTACTGGCAAAGTAAGGCGAAGTACTGAAAAGTACGGCAAAGTAGTGGCAAAGTACAGCAAAGTAGTGGCAAAGTACAGCACAAAGTAGTGGCAAAGTACTGCAAAGTAGTGGCAAAGTACGGCAAAGTAATGGCAAAGCACTGCAAAGTAGTGGCAAAGTATGACAAAGTACGGCAAAGTAGTGGCAAAATATGGCAAAGTAGTGGCAAAGTACATCAAAGTAGTGGCAAAGTAGTGGCAAAGTAGTGACAAAGTATGGCAAAGTAGTGGCAAAGTACCGCAACGTAGTGGCAAAGTGCGGCAAAGTAGTGGCAAAGCACGTCAAAGAAGTGGCAAAGTAGTGGCAAAGTACGGCAAAGTAGTAGCAAAGTACAGCAATGTTGTGGCAGAGTACGACAATCTAGAGGCAAAGTGCGGCAAAGTAGTGGCAAAGTACGGCAAAGTAGTGGCAAAGTACAGCAAAGCACTGAGAAGTATGGCAAAGTAGTGGCAAAGTACGGCAAGGTAGTGGCAAAGTACGGCAAGGTAGAGGCAAAGTACGGCAAAGTAGTGGCAAAATACGGCAACGTACGGTAAAGCAGTGGCAAAGTACAGCAAAGTAATGGCAAAGTACGGCAAAGTAGTGGCAAGGTACGGCAAAGTAGTGGCAAAGTTCGGTAAAGTAGTGGCCAAGTACGGCAAGATAGTGGCGAAGTACAGCAAAGTAGTGGCAAAGTACCGCAACGTAGTGGCAAAGTAGTGGCAAAGTACGTCAAAGTAGTGGCAAAGTACGGCAATGTAGTGTCAGAGTACGGCAAAGTAGTGGCAAAGTACGGCAAAATAGTAGCAAAGTACGGCAAGGTAGAGGTAAAGTACGGAAAAGTAGTGGCAAAATACGGCAAAGTAGTGGCAAAGTACGGCAAAGTAGTGGCAAAGTAGTGGCAAAGTACAGCGAAGAAGTGGCAAATTACGGCAAAGTAGTGGCAAAGTGCGCTAAACGGCAAAGTAGTGGCAAAGTACGGCAAAGTTCTGGCAAAGTAGTGCCAAAGTACAGCAAAGTAGTGACAAAGTACTGCAAACAAGTGGAAAGGTACTGCAAAGTAGTGGCAAAGTTATGGCAAAGCACTGCAAAGTAGTGGCAATGTATGGCAAAGTACGGCAAAGTTGTGGCAAAATACGGCAAATAGTGGCAAAGTACGGCAAGATAGTGGCAAAGTATGGCAATGTAGTGGCAAGTACGGCAAAGTAGAGGCAAAGTACGGCAAAGTAGTGGCAAAGTACGGCAACGTAGTGGCAAAGTACATCAAAGTAGTGGCAAAGTAGTGGCAAAGTAGTGGCAAAGTACCGCAACGTAGTGGCAAAATGCGGCAAAGTAGTGGCAAAGCACGTCAAAGAAGTGGCAAATTACGGCAAAGTAGTGGCAAAGTACGGCAAAGTAGTGGCAAAGTACCGCAACGTAGTGGCAAAGTGCGGCAAAGTAGTAGCAAAGTACGGCAATGTTGTGGCAGAGTACGGCAAAGTAGTAGCAAAGTAGTGGCAAAGTACAGCAACGTAATGGCAAAGTACGCCAAAGTAGTGGCAAAGTACGCCAAAATAGTGGCAAAGTACGGCAAAGTAATGACAAAGTACTGCAATGTAGTGGCAAAGTACGGCAAAGTAGTGGCAAAGTACGGCAAAGTAGTGGCAAAGTACAGCGAAGTTGTGGCAAAGTACGGCAAAGTAGTGGCAAAGTACAGCGAAGTAGTGGCAAATTAACGTAAAGTAGTGGCAAAGTACAGCAACGTAATGGCAAAGTACGCCAAAGTAGTGGCAAATTATGGCGAAGTAGTGGCAAAGAACGGCAAAGTAATGACAAAGTACTGCAAAGTAGTGGCAAAGTACTGCAAAGTAGTGGCAAAGTACTGCAAAGTAGTGGCAAAGTACGGCAAAGTAGTGGCAAAGTACGACAAAGCAGTGGCAAAGTACGGCAAAGTAGTTGAAAAAGTACGGCAAAGTAGTGGCAAAGTTGTGGCAAAGTACGGCAAAGTAGTGGCAAAATACCGCAACGTAGTGGCAAAGTACGGCAAAGTAGTGGCAAAGAACTAAAAAAATAGTAGCAAAGTTCAGCAAGGTAGAGGCAAAGTACGGCAAAGAAGTGGCAAAGTATGACAAAGTAGTGGCATAGTACGGAAAAGTAGTGGCAAAATAAGGCAAAGTAGTGGCAAAGTACGGCAACGTAGTGGCAAAGTACATCAAAGTAGTGGCAAATTATGGCAAAGTAGTGGCAAAGTAGTGGCAAAGTACGGCAAAGTAGTGGCTAAGTACCGCAACGTAGTGGCAAAGTAGTGGCAAAGTACGTCAAAGAAGTGGCAAAGTAGTGGCAAAGTACGGCAATGTTGTGGCAGAGTACGGCAAAGTAGTGGCAAAGTAGTAGCAAAGTACGGCAAGGTAGAGGCAAAGTACGGCAAAGAAGTGGCAAAGTACGACAAAGTAGTGGCATAGTACGGAAAAGAAGTGGCAAAATACGGCAAAGTAGTGGCAAAGTACGGCAAAGTAGTGGCAAAGTCCTGCAAAGAAGTGGCTATGTACGTCAAAGTAGTGGCGAAATACGGCAAAGTAGTGGCAAAGTACGGCAAAGTAGTACCAAAGTACGGCAAGGTAGAGGTAAAGTATGGCAAAGAAGTGGCAAAGTACGACAAAGTAGTGGCATAGTACGGAAAAGTAGTGGCAAAATACGGCAAAGTAGTGGCAAAGTACGGCAAAGTAGTAGCAAAATACGGCAAAGTAGTGGCAAAGTATGGCAAAGTAGTGGCAAAGTACGGCAAAGTAGTGGCAAAGCAGTGGCAAAGTACAGCGAAGAAGTGGCAAATTACGGCAAAGTAGTGGCAAAGTGCGCTAAACGGCAAAGTAGTGGTAAAGTACGGCAAAGTTCTGGCAAAGTAGTGGCAAAGTACAGCAAAGTAGTGGCAAAGTACTGCAAACAAGTGGAAAAGTACTGCAAAGTAGTGGCAAAGTACGGCAAAGTAGTGGCAAAGCACTGCAAAGTAGTGGCAATGTATGGCAAAGTACGGCAAAGTTGTGGCAAAATACGGCAAAGTAGTGGCAAAGTACGGCAAATAGTGGCAAAGTACGGCAAGATAGTGGCAAAGTACGGCAATGTAGTGGCAAAGTACGTCAAAGAAGTGGCAAAGTACGGCAAAGTAGTGGCAAAGTAGTAGAAAAGTACGGCAAAGTAGTGGCAAAGTACGGCAAAGTAGTGGCAAAGTACAGCGAAGTTGTGGCAAAGTATGGCAAAGTAGTGGCAAAGTACAGCGAAGTAGTGACAAATTAACGTAAAGTAGTGGCAACGTACAGCAACGTAATGGCAAAGTACGCCAAAGTAGAGGCAAAGTACGGCGAAGTAGTGGCAAAGAACGGCAAAGTAATGACAAAGTACTGCAAAGTAGTGGCAAAGTACTGCAAAGTAGTGGCAAAGTACGGCAAAGTAGAGGCAAAGTACGACAAAGCAGTGGCAAAGTACGGCAAAGTAGTTGAAAAAGTACGGCAAAGTAGTGGCAAAGTAGTGGCAAAGTACGGCAAAGTAGTGGCAAAGTACCGCAACGTAGTGGCAAAGTACGGCAAAGTAGTGGCAAAGTACTAAAAAAAATAGTAGCAAAGTTCAGCAAGGTAGAGGCAAAGTACGGCAAAGAAGTGGCAAAGTATGACAAAGTAGTGGCATAGTACGGAAAAGTAGTGGCAAAATACGGCAAAGTAGTGGCAAAGTACGGCAACGTAGTGGCAAAGTACATCAAAGTAGTGGCAAATTACGGCAAAGTAGTGGCAAAGTACGGCAAAGTAGTGGCAAAGTACCGCAACGTAGTGGCAAAGTGCGGCAAAGTAGTGGCAAAGTAGTAGCAAAGTACGGCAAGGTAGAGGCAAAGTACGGCAAAGAAGTGGCAAAGTACGACAAAGTAGTGGCATAGTACGGAAAAGAAGTGGCAAAATACGGCAAAGTAGTGGCAAAGTACGGCAAAGTAGTGGCAAAGTCCTGCAAAGAAGTGGCTATGTACGTCAAAGTAGTGGCGAAATACGGCAAAGTAGTGGCAAAGTACGGCAAAGTAGTACCAAAGTTCGGCAAGGTAGTGGCAAAGTACACCAAAGTAGTGGCAAAGTACGGCAAAGTAGTGGCAAAGTATGGAAAAGTAGTGGCAAAGTAGTGGCAAAGTACAGCGAAGTAGTGGCAAATTACCGTAAAGTAGTGGCAAAGTGCGCCAAACGGCAAAGTAGTGGCAAAGTACCGCAAAGTTCTTGCAAAGTACGGCAAAGTACTGGCAAAGTAAGGCGAAGTACTGAAAAGTACGGCAAAGTAGTGGCAAAGTACAGCAAAGTAGTGGCAAAGTACAGCACAAAGTAGTGGCAAAGTACTGCAAAGTACGGCAAAGTAAAGCACTGCAAAGTAGTGGCAAAGTATGACAAAGTACGGCAAAGTAGTGGCAAAATATGGCAAAGTAGTGGCAAAGTACATCAAAGTAGTGGCAAAGTAGTGGCAAAGTAGTGACAAAGTATGGCAAAGTAGTGGCAAAGTACCGCAACGTAGTGGCAAAGTGCGGCAAAGTAGTGGCAAAGCACGTCAAAGAAGTGGCAAAGTAGTGGCAAAGTACGGCAAAGTAGTAGCAAAGTACAGCAATGTTGTGGCAGAGTACGACAATCTAGAGGCAAAGTGCGGCAAAGTAGTGGCAAAGTACGGCAAAGTAGTGGCAAAGTACAGCAAAGCACTGAGAAGTATGGCAAAGTAGTGGCAAAGTACGGCAAGGTAGTGGCAAAGTACGGCAAGGTAGAGGCAAAGTACGGCAAAGTAGTGGCAAAATACGGCAACGTACGGTAAAGCAGTGGCAAAGTACAGCAAAGTAATGGCAAAGTACGGCAAAGTAGTGGCAAGGTACGGCAAAGTAGTGGCAAAGTTCGGTAAAGTAGTGGCCAAGTACGGCAAGATAGTGGCGAAGTACAGCAAAGTAGTGGCAAAGTACCGCAACGTAGTGGCAAAGTAGTGGCAAAGTACGTCAAAGTAGTGGCAAAGTACGGCAATGTAGTGTCAGAGTACGGCAAAGTAGTGGCAAAGTACGGCAAAATAGTAGCAAAGTACGGCAAGGTAGAGGTAAAGTACGGAAAAGTAGTGGCAAAATACGGCAAAGTAGTGGCAAAGTACGGCAAAGTAGTGGCAAAGTAGTGGCAAAGTACAGCGAAGAAGTGGCAAATTACGGCAAAGTAGTGGCAAAGTGCGCTAAACGGCAAAGTAGTGGCAAAGTACGGCAAAGTTCTGGCAAAGTAGTGCCAAAGTACAGCAAAGTAGTGACAAAGTACTGCAAACAAGTGGAAAGGTACTGCAAAGTAGTGGCAAAGTTATGGCAAAGCACTGCAAAGTAGTGGCAATGTATGGCAAAGTACGGCAAAGTTGTGGCAAAATACGGCAAATAGTGGCAAAGTACGGCAAGATAGTGGCAAAGTATGGCAATGTAGTGGCAAGTACGGCAAAGTAGAGGCAAAGTACGGCAAAGTAGTGGCAAAGTACGGCAACGTAGTGGCAAAGTACATCAAAGTAGTGGCAAAGTAGTGGCAAAGTACCGCAACGTAGTGGCAAAGTGCGGCAAAGTAGTGGCAAAGTAGTGGCAAAGCACGTCAAAGAAGTGGCAAATTACGGCAAAGTACGGCAAAGTAGTGGCAAAGTACCGCAACGTAGTGGCAAAGTGCGGCAAAGTAGTAGCAAAGTACGGCAATGTTGTGGCAGAGTACGGCAAAGTAGTAGCAAAGTAGTGGCAAAGTACAGCAACGTAATGGCAAAGTACGCCAAAGTAGTGGCAAAGTACGCCAAAATAGTGGCAAAGTACGGCAAAGTAATGACAAAGTACTGCAATGTAGTGGCAAAGTACGGCAAAGTAGTGGCAAAGTACGGCAAAGTAGTGGCAAAGTACAGCGAAGTTGTGGCAAAGTACGGCAAAGTAGTGGCAAAGTACAGCGAAGTAGTGGCAAATTAACGTAAAGTAGTGGCAAAGTACAGCAACGTAATGGCAAAGTACGCCAAAGTAGTGGCAAATTATGGCGAAGTAGTGGCAAAGAACGGCAAAGTAATGACAAAGTTCTGCAAAGTAGTGGCAAAGTACTGCAAAGTAGTGGCAAAGTACTGCAAAGTAGTGGCAAAGTACGGCAAAGTAGTGGCAAAGTACGACAAAGCAGTGGCAAAGTACGGCAAAGTAGTTGAAAAAGTACGGCAAAGTAGTGGCAAAGTTGTGGCAAAGTACGGCAAAGTAGTGGCAAAATACCGCAACGTAGTGGCAAAGTATGGCAAAGTAGTGGCAAAGTACTAAAAAAATAGTAGCAAAGTTCAGCAAGGTAGAGGCAAAGTACTGCAAAGAAGTGGCAAAGTATGACAAAGTAGTGGCATAGTACGGAAAAGTAGTGGCAAAATAAGGCAAAGTAGTGGCAAAGTACGGCAACGTAGTGGCAAAGTACATCAAAGTAGTGGCAAATTACGGCAAAGTAGTGGCAAAGTACGGCAAAGTAGTGGCAAAGTACCGCAACGTAGTGGCAAAGTAGTGGCAAAGTACGTCAAAGAAGTGGCAAAGTACGGCAATGTTGTGGCAGAGTACGGCAAAGTAGTGGCAAAGTAGTAGCAAAGTACGGCAAGGTAGAGGCAAAGTACGGCAAAGAAGTGGCAAAGTACGACAAAGTAGTGGCATAGTACGGAAAAGAAGTGGCAAAATACGGCAAAGTAGTGGCAAAGTACGGCAAAGTAGTGGCAAAGTCCTGCAAAGAAGTGGCTATGTACGTCAAAGTAGTGGCGAAATACGGCAAAGTAGTGGCAAAGTACGGCAAAGTAGTACCAAAGTACGGCAAGGTAGAGGTAAAGTACGGCAAAGAAGTGGCAAAGTAGGACAAAGTAGTGGCATAGTACGGAAAAGTAGTGGCAAAATACGGCAAAGTAGTGGCAAAGTACGGCAAAGTAGTAGCAAAATACGGCAAAGTAGTGGCAAAGTATGGCAAAGTAGTGGCAAAGTACGGCAAAGTAGTGGCAAAGCAGTGGCAAAGTACAGCGAAGAAGTGGCAAATTACGGCAAAGTAGTGGCAAAGTGCGCTAAACGGCAAAGTAGTGGCAAAGTACGGCAAAGTTCTGGCAAAGTAGTGCCAAAGTACAGCAAAGTAGTGGCAAAGTACTGCAAACAAGTGGAAAAGTACTGCAAAGTAGTGGCAAAGTACGGCAAAGTAGTGGCAAAGCACTGCAAAGTAGTGGCAATGTATGGCAAAGTACGGCAAAGTTGTGGCAAAATACGGCAAAGTAGTGGCAAAGTACGGCAAATAGTGGCAAAGTACGGCAAGATAGTGGCAAAGTACGGCAATGTAGTGGCAAGTACGGCAAAGTAGAGGCAAAGTACGGCAAAGTAGTGGCAAAGTACGGCAACGTAGTGGCAAAGTACATCAAAGTAGTGGCAATTTACGGCAAAGTAGTGGCAAAGTATGGCAAAGTAGTGGCAAAGTACCGCAACGTAGTGGCAAAGTGCGGCAAAGTAGTGGCAAAGTACGTCAAAGAAGTGGCAAAGTACGGCAAAGTAGTAGAAAAGTACGGCAATGTTGTGGCAGAGTACGGCAAAGTAGTGGCAAAGTACGGCAAGGTAGAGGTAAAGTGCGGCAAAGTAGTGGCAAAGTACGACAAAGTAGTGGCATAGCACGGAAAAGTGGTGGCAAAATACGGCAAAGTAGTGGCAAAGTACGGCAAAGTAGTAGCAAAATACGGCAAAGTAGTGGCAAAGTATGGCAAAGCAATGCAAAGTAGTGGCAAAGTAGTGGCAAAGTAGTGGCAAAGTACGGCAAATAGTGGCCAAGTACGGCAAGATAGTGGCAAAGTACAGCAAAGTAGTGGCAAAGTACCGCAACGTAGTGGCAAAGTAGTGGCAAAGTACGTCAAAGTAGTGGCAAAGTACGGCAATGTAGTGTCAGAGTACGGCAAAGTAGTGGCAAAGTACGGCAAAATAGTAGCAAAGTACGGCAAGGTAGAGGTAAAGTACGGAAAAGTAGTGGCAAAATACGGCAAAGTAGTGGCAAAGTACGGCAAAGTAGTGGCAAAGTAGTGGCAAAGTACAGCGAAGAAGTGGCAAATTACGGCAAAGTAGTGGCAAAGTGCGCTAAACGGCAAAGTAGTGGCAAAGTACGGCAAAGTTCTGGCAAAGTAGTGCCAAAGTACAGCAAAGTAGTGACAAAGTACTGCAAACAAGTGGAAAGGTACTGCAAAGTAGTGGCAAAGTTATGGCAAAGCACTGCAAAGTAGTGGCAATGTATGGCAAAGTACGGCAAAGTTGTGGCAAAATACGGCAAATAGTGGCAAAGTACGGCAAGATAGTGGCAAAGTATGGCAATGTAGTGGCAAGTACAGCAAAGTAGAGGCAAAGTACGGCAAAGTAGTGGCAAAGTACGGCAACGTAGTGGCAAAGTACATCAAATTAGTGGCAAAGTAGTGGCAAAGTAGTGGCAAAGTACCGCAACGTAGTGGCAAAGTGCGGCAAAGTAGTGGCAAAGCACGTCAAAGAAGTGGCAAAGTAGTGGCAAAGTACGGCAAAGTAGTGGCAAAGTAGTAGCAAAGTACAGCAATGTTGTGGCAGAGTACGACAATCTAGAGGCAAAGTGCGGCAAAGTAGTGTTAAAGTACGGCAAAGTAGTGGCAAAGTACAGCAAAGCACTGAGAAGTATGGCAAAGTAGTGGCAAAGTACGGCAAGGTAGTGGCAAAGTACGGCAAGGTAGAGGCAAAGTACGGCAAAGTAGTGGCAAAGTACGGCAAAGTACCGCAATGTAGTGGCAAAGTAGTGGCAAAGTACGTCAAAGTAGTGGCAAAGTAGTGGCAAAGTACGGCAATGTAGTGTCAGAGTATGGCAAAGTAGTGGCAAAGTACGGCAAAATAGTAGCAAAGTACGGCAAGGTAGAGGTAAAGTACGGCAAAGAAGTGGCAAAGTACGACGAAGTAGTGGCATAGTACGGAAAAGTAGTGGCAAAGTACGGCAAAGTAGTGGCAAAGTACGGCAAAGTAGTGGCAAAGTACAGTGAAGAAGTGGCAAATTACGGCAAAGTAGTGGCAAAGTGCGCTAAACGGCAAAGTAGTGGCAAAGTACGGAAAAGTTCTGGCAAAGTAGTGCCAAAGTACAGCAAAGTAGTGGCAAAGTACTGCAAACAAGTGGAAAGGTACTGCAAAGTAGTGGCAAAGTACGGCAAAGTAGTGGCAAAGTTATGGCAAAGCACTGCAAAGTAGTGGCAATGTATGGCAAAGTACGGCAAAGTTGTGGCAAAATACGGCAAATAGTGGCAAAGTACGGCAAGATAGTGGCAAAGTATGGCAATGTAGTGGCAAGTACGGCAAAGTAGAGGCAAAGTAGTGGCAAAGTACGGCAACGTAGTGGCAAAGTACATCAAAGTAGTGGCAAAGTAGTGGCAAAGTAGTTGCAAAGTATGGCAAAGTAGTGGCAAAGTACCGCAACGTAGTGGCAAAGTGCGGCAAAGTAGTGGCAAAGCACGTCAAAGAAGTGGCAAAGTACGGCAAAGTAGTGGCAAAGTAGTAGCAAAGTACAGCAATGTTGTGGCAGAGTACGACAAAGTAGTGGCAAAGTACGGCAAGGTAGAGGTAAAGTACAGCAAAGTAGTGTCAAATTACGGCAAAGTAGTGGCAAAGTACCGCAACGTAGTGGCAAAGTACAGCAAAGTAGTGGCAAAGTACCGCAACGTAGTGGCAAAGTAGTGGCAAAGTACGTCAAAGTAGTGGCAAAGTACGGCAATGTAGTGTCAGAGTACGGCAAAGTAGTGGCAAAGTACGGCAAAATAGTAGCAAAGTACGGCATGGTAGAGGAAAAGTACGGAAAAGTAGTGGCAAAATACGGCAAAGTAGTGGCAAAGTACGGCAAAGTAGTGGCAAAGTACAGCGAAGAAGTGGCAAATTACGGCAAAGTAGTGGCAAAGTGCGCTAAACGGCAAAGTAGTGGCAAAGTACGGCAAAGTTCTGGCAAAGTAGTGCCAAAGTACAGCAAAGTAGTGGCAAAGTACTGCAAACAAGTGGAAAGGTACTGCAAAGTAGTGGCAAAGTACGGCAAAGTAGTGGCAAAGTTATGGCAAAGCACTGCAAAGTAGTGGCAATGTATGGCAAAGTACGGCAAAGTTGTGGCAAAATACGGCAAATAGTGGCAAAGTACGGCAAGATAGTGGCAAAGTATGGCAATGTAGTGGCAAGTACGGCAAAGTAGAGGCAAAGTACGGCAAAGTAGTGGCAAAGTACGGCAACGTAGTGGCAAAGTACATCAAAGTAGTGGCAAAGTAGTGGCAAAGTATGGCAAAGTAGTGGCAAAGTACCGCAACGTAGTGGCAAAGTGCGGCAAAGTAGTGGCAAAGCACGTCAAAGAAGTGGCAAAGTACGGCAAAGTAGTGGCAAAGTAGTAGCAAAGTACAGCAATGTTGTGGCAGAGTACGACAAAGTAGTGGCAAAGTACGGCAAGGTAGAGGTAAAGTACAGCAAAGTAGTGTCAAATTACGGTAAAGTAGTGGCAAAGTAGTGGCAAAGTACCGCAACGTAGTGGCAATGTACAGCAAAGTAGTGGCAAAGTACCGCAACGTTGTGGCAAAGTAGTGGCAAAGTACGTCAAAGTAGTGGGAAAGTACGGCAATGTAGTGTCAGAGTACGGCAAAGTAGTGGCAAAGTACGGCAAAATAGTAGCAAAGTACGGCAAGGTAGAGGTAAAGTACGGAAAAGTAGTGGCAAAATACGGCAAAGTAGTGGCAAAGTACGGCAAAGTAGTGGAAAAGTACTGCAAAGTAGTGGCAAAGTACAGCAAAGTAGTGGCAAAGTACTGCAAACAAGTGGAAAAGTACTGCAAAGTAGTGGCAAAGTATGGCAAAGTAGTGGCAAAGCACTGCAAAGTAGTGGCAATGTATGGCAAAGTACGGCAAAGTTGTGGCAAAGTAGTGGCAAAGTACGGCAATGTAGTGTCAGAGTACGGCAAAGTAGTGGCAAAGTACGGCAAAATAGTAGCAAAGTACGGCAAGGTAGAGGTAAAGTACGGCAAAGAAGTGGCAAAGTACGACAAAGTAGTGGCATAGTACGGAAAAGTAGTGGCAAAATACGGCAAAGTAGTGGCAAAGTACGGCAAAGTAGTGGCAAAGTACAGCGAAGAAGTGGCAAATTACGGCAAAGTAGTGGCAAAGTGCGCTAAACGGCAAAGTAGTGGCAAAGTTCTGGCAAAGTAGTGCCAAAGTACAGCAAAGTAGTGGCAAAGTACTGCAAAGTAGTTGCAAAGTACGGCAAAGTAGTGGCAAAGTTATGGCAAAGCAATGCAAAGTAGTGGCAAAGTATGGCAAAGTAGTGGCAAAGTACGGCAAATAGTGGCAAAGTACGGCAAGATAGTGGCAAGGTACGGCAATGTAGTGGCAAGTACGGCAAAGTAGAGGCAAAGTACGGCAAAGTAGTGGCAAAGTACGGCAACGTAGTGGCAAAGTACATCAAAGTAGTGGCAAAGTAGTGGCAAAGTAGTGGCAAAGTATGGCAAAGTAGTGGCAAAGTACCGCAACGTAGTGGCAAAGTGCGGCAAAGTAGTGGCAAAGCACGTCAAAGAAGTGGCAAAGTACGGCAAAGTAGTGGCAAAGTAGTAGCAAAGTACAGCAATGTTGTGGCAGAGTACGACAAAGTAGTGGCAAAGTACGGCAAGGTAGAGGTAAAGTACAGCAAAGTAGTGTCAAATTACGGCAAAGTAGTGGCAAAGTAGTGGCAAAGTACTGCAACGTAGTGGCAAAGTACAGCAAAGTAGTGGCAAAGTACCGCAACGTAGTGGCAAAGTAGTGGCAAAGTACGTCAAAGTAGTGGCAAAGTACGGCAATGTAGTGTCAGAGTACGGCAAAGTAGTGGCAAAGTACGGCAAAATAGTAGCAAAGTACGGCAAGGTTAGGGTAAAGTACGGAAAAGTAGTGGCAAAATACGGCAAAGTAGTGGCAAAGTACGGCAAAGTAGTGGCAAAGTACAGCGAAGAAGTGGCAAATTACGGCAAAGTAGTGGCAAAGTGCGCTAAACGGCAAAGTAGTGGCAAAGTACGGCAAAGTTCTGGCAAAGTAGTGCCAAAGTACAGCAAAGTAGTGGCAAAGTACTGCAAACAAGTGGAAAGGTACTGCAAAGTAGTGGCAAAGTACGGCAAAGTAGTGGCAAAGTTATGGCAAAGCACTGCAAAGTAGTGGCAATGTATGGCAAAGTACGGCAAAGTTGTGGCAAAATACGGCAAATAGTGGCAAAGTACGGCAAGATAGTGGCAAAGTATGGCAATGTAGTGGCAAGTACGGCAAAGTAGAGGCAAAGTACGGCAAAGTAGTGGCAAAGTACGGCAACGTAGTGGCAAAGTACATCAAAGTAGTGGCAAAGTAGTGGCAAAGTATGGCAAAGTAGTGGCAAAGTACCGCAACGTAGTGGCAAAGTGCGGCAAAGTAGTGGCAAAGCACGTCAAAGAAGTGGCAAAGTACGGCAAAGTAGTGGCAAAGTAGTAGCAAAGTACAACAATGTTGTGGCAGAGTACGACAAAGTAGTGGCAAAGTACGGCAAGGTAGAGGTAAAGTACAGCAAAGTAGTGTCAAATTACGGTAAAGTAGTGGCAAAGTAGTGGCAAAGTACCGCAACGTAGTGGCAAAGTACAGCAAAGTAGTGGCAAAGTACCGCAACGTTGTGGCAAAGTAGTGGCAAAGTACGTCAAAGTAGTGGGAAAGTACGGCAATGTAGTGTCAGAGTACGGCAAAGTAGTGGCAAAGTACGGCAAAATAGTAGCAAAGTACGGCAAGGTAGAGGTAAAGTACGGAAAAGTAGTGGCAAAATACGGCAAAGTAGTGGCAAAGTACGGCAAAGTAGTGGCAAAGTAGTGGCAAAGTACAGCGAAGAAGTGGCAAATTACGGCAAAGTAGTGGCAAAGTGCGCTAAACGGCAAAGTAGTGGCAAAGTTCTGGCAAAGTAGTGCCAAAGTACAGCAAAGTAGTGGCAAAGTACTGCAAACAAGTGGAAAAGTACTGCAAAGTAGTGGCAAAGTACGGCAAAGTAGTGGCAAAGCACTGCAAAGTAGTGGCAATGTATGGCAAAGTACGGCAAAGTTGTGGCAAAGTAGTGGCAAAGTACGGCAATGTAGTGTCAGAGTACGGCAAAGTAGTGGCAAAGTACGGCAAAATAGTAGCAAAGTACGGCAAGGTAGAGGTAAAGTACGGCAAAGAAGTGGCAAAGTACGACAAAGTAGTGGCATAGTACGGAAAAGTAGTGGCAAAATACGGCAAAGTAGTGGCAAAGTACGGCAAAGTAGTGGCAAAGTACAGCGAAGAAGTGGCAAATTACGGCAAAGTAGTGGCAAAGTGCGCTAAACGGCAAAGTAGTGGCAAAGTTCTGGCAAAGTAGTGCCAAAGTACAGCAAAGTAGTGGCAAAGTACTGCAAAGTAGTTGCAAAGTACGGCAAAGTAGTGGCAAAGTTATGGCAAAGCAATGCAAAGTAGTGGCAAAGTATGGCAAAGTAGTGGCAAAGTACGGCAAATAGTGGCAAAGTACGGCTAGATAGTGGCAAGGTACGGCAATGTAGTGGCAAGTACGGCAAAGTAGAGGCAAAGTACGGTAAAGTAGTGGCAAAGTACGGCAACGTAGTGGCAAAGTACATCAAAGTAGTGGCAAATTACGGCAAAGTAGTGGCAAAGTATGGCAAAGTAGAGGCAAAGTACCGCAACGTAGTGGCAAAGTGCGGCAAAGTAGTAGCAAAGTACGGCAATGTTGTGGCAGAGTACGGCAAAGTAGTAGCAAAGTAGTGGCAAAGTACAGCAACGTAATGGCAAAGTACGCCAAAGTAGTGGCAAAGTACGCCAAAATAGTGGCAAAGTACGGCAAAGTAATGACAAAGTACTGCAATGTAGTGGCAAAGTACGGCAAAGTAGTGGCAAAGTACGGCAAAGTAGTGGCAAAGTACAGCGAAGTTTTGGCAAAGTACGGCAAAGTAGTGGCAAAGTACAGCGAAGTAGTGGCAAATTAACGTAAAGTAGTGGCAAAGTACAGCAACGTAATGGCAAAGTACGCCAAAGTAGTGGCAAAGTATGGCGAAGTAGTGGCAAAGAACGGCAAAGTAATGACAAAGTACTGCAAAGTAGTGGCAAAGTACTGCAAAGTAGTGGCAAAGTACTGCAAAGTAGTGGCAAAGTACGGCAAAGTAGTGGCAAAGTACGACAAAGCAGTGGCAAAGTACGGCAAAGTAGTTGAAAAAGTACGGCAAAGTAGTGGCAAAGTTGTGGCAAAGTACGGCAAAGTAGTGGCAAAATACCGCAACGTAGTGGCAAAGTACGGCAAAGTAGTGGCAAAGTACTAAAAAAATAGTAGCAAAGTTCAGCAAGGTAGAGGCAAAGTACGGCAAAGAAGTGGCAAAGTATGACAAAGTAGTGGCATAGTACGGAAAAGTAGTGGCAAAATAAGGCAAAGTAGTGGCAAAGTACGGCAACGTAGTGGCAAAGTACATCAAAGTAGTGGCAAATTACGGCAAAGTAGTGGCAAAGTAGTGGCAAAGTACGGCAAAGTACCGCAACATAGTGGCAAAGTAGTGGCAAAGTACGTCAAAGAAGTGGCAAAGTAGTGGCAAAGTACGGCAATGTTGTGGCAGAGTACGGCAAAGTAGTGGCAAAGTAGTAGCAAAGTACGGCAAGGTAGAGGCAAAGTACGGCAAAGAAGTGGCAAAGTACGACAAAGTAGTGGCATAGTACGGAAAAGAAGTGGCAAAATACGGCAAAGTAGTGGCAAAGTACGGCAAAGTAGTGGCAAAGTCCTGCAAAGAAGTGGCTATGTACGTCAAAGTAGTGGCGAAATACGGCAAAGTAGTGGCAAAGTACGGCAAAGTAGTACCAAAGTACGGCAAGGTAGAGGTAAAGTACGGCAAAGAAGTGGCAAAGTACGACAAAGTAGTGGCATAGTACGGAAAAGTAGTGGCAAAATACGGCAAAGTAGTGGCAAAGTACGGCAAAGTAGTAGCAAAATACGGCAAAGTAGTGGCAAAGTATGGCAAAGTAGTGGCAAAGTACGGCAAAGTAGTGGCAAAGCAGTGGCAAAGTACAGCGAAGAAGTGGCAAATTACGGCAAAGTAGTGGCAAAGTGCGCTAAACGGCAAAGTAGTGGCAAAGTACGGCAAAGTTCTGGCAAAGTAGTGGCAAAGTACAGCAAAGTAGTGGCAAAGTACTGCAAACAAGTGGAAAAGTACTGCAAAGTAGTGGCAAAGTACGGCAAAGTAGTGGCAAAGCACTGCAAAGTAGTGGCAATGTATGGCAAAGTACGGCAAAGTTGTGGCAAAATACGGCAAAGTAGTGGCAAAGTACGGCAAATAGTGGCAAAGTACGGCAAGATAGTGGCAAAGTACGGCAATGTAGTGGCAAAGTACGTCAAAGAAGTGGCAAAGTACGGCAAAGTAGTGGCAAAGTAGTAGAAAAGTACGGCAAAGTAGTGGCAAAGTACGGCAAAGTAGTGGCAAAGTACAGCGAAGTTGTGGCAAAGTATGGCAAAGTAGTGGCAAAGTACAGCGAAGTAGTGACAAATTAACGTAAAGTAGTGGCAACGTACAGCAACGTAATGGCAAAGTACGCCAAAGTAGAGGCAAAGTACGGCGAAGTAGTGGCAAAGAACGGCAAAGTAATGACAAAGTACTGCAAAGTAGTGGCAAAGTACTGCAAAGTAGTGGCAAAGTACGGCAAAGTAGAGGCAAAGTACGACAAAGCAGTGGCAAAGTACGGCAAAGTAGTTGAAAAAGTACGGCAAAGTAGTGGCAAAGTAGTGGCAAAGTACGGCAAAGTAGTGGCAAAGTACCGCAACGTAGTGGCAAAGTACGGCAAAGTAGTGGCAAAGTACTAAAAAAAATAGTAGCAAAGTTCAGCAAGGTAGAGGCAAAGTACGGCAAAGAAGTGGCAAAGTATGACAAAGTAGTGGCATAGTACGGAAAAGTAGTGGCAAAATACGGCAAAGTAGTGGCAAAGTACGGCAACGTAGTGGCAAAGTACATCAAAGTAGTGGCAAATTACGGCAAAGTAGTGGCAAAGTACGGCAAAGTAGTGGCAAAGTACCGCAACGTAGTGGCAAAGTGCGGCAAAGTAGTGGCAAAGTAGTAGCAAAGTACGGCAAGGTAGAGGCAAAGTACGGCAAAGAAGTGGCAAAGTACGACAAAGTAGTGGCATAGTACGGAAAAGAAGTGGCAAAATACGGCAAAGTAGTGGCAAAGTACGGCAAAGTAGTGGCAAAGTCCTGCAAAGAAGTGGCTATGTACGTCAAAGTAGTGGCGAAATACGGCAAAGTAGTGGCAAAGTACGGCAAAGTAGTACCAAAGTTCGGCAAGGTAGTGGCAAAGTACACCAAAGTAGTGGCAAAGTACGGCAAAGTAGTGGCAAAGTATGGAAAAGTAGTGGCAAAGTAGTGGCAAAGTACAGCGAAGTAGTGGCAAATTACCGTAAAGTAGTGGCAAAGTGCGCCAAACGGCAAAGTAGTGGCAAAGTACCGCAAAGTTCTTGCAAAGTACGGCAAAGTACTGGCAAAGTAAGGCGAAGTACTGAAAAGTACGGCAAAGTAGTGGCAAAGTACAGCAAAGTAGTGGCAAAGTACAGCACAAAGTAGTGGCAAAGTACTGCAAAGTAGTGGCAAAGTACGGCAAAGTAATGGCAAAGCACTGCAAAGTAGTGGCAAAGTATGACAAAGTACGGCAAAGTAGTGGCAAAATATGGCAAAGTAGTGGCAAAGTACATCAAAGTAGTGGCAAAGTAGTGGCAAAGTAGTGACAAAGTATGGCAAAGTAGTGGCAAAGTACCGCAACGTAGTGGCAAAGTGCGGCAAAGTAGTGGCAAAGCACGTCAAAGAAGTGGCAAAGTAGTGGCAAAGTACGGCAAAGTAGTAGCAAAGTACAGCAATGTTGTGGCAGAGTACGACAATCTAGAGGCAAAGTGCGGCAAAGTAGTGGCAAAGTACGGCAAAGTAGTGGCAAAGTACAGCAAAGCACTGAGAAGTATGGCAAAGTAGTGGCAAAGTACGGCAAGGTAGTGGCAAAGTACGGCAAGGTAGAGGCAAAGTACGGCAAAGTAGTGGCAAAATACGGCAACGTACGGTAAAGCAGTGGCAAAGTACAGCAAAGTAATGGCAAAGTACGGCAAAGTAGTGGCAAGGTACGGCAAAGTAGTGGCAAAGTTCGGTAAAGTAGTGGCCAAGTACGGCAAGATAGTGGCGAAGTACAGCAAAGTAGTGGCAAAGTACCGCAACGTAGTGGCAAAGTAGTGGCAAAGTACGTCAAAGTAGTGGCAAAGTACGGCAATGTAGTGTCAGAGTACGGCAAAGTAGTGGCAAAGTACGGCAAAATAGTAGCAAAGTACGGCAAGGTAGAGGTAAAGTACGGAAAAGTAGTGGCAAAATACGGCAAAGTAGTGGCAAAGTACGGCAAAGTAGTGGCAAAGTAGTGGCAAAGTACAGTGAAGAAGTGGCAAATTACGGCAAAGTAGTGGCAAAGTGCGCTAAACGGCAAAGTAGTGGCAAAGTACGGCAAAGTTCTGGCAAAGTAGTGCCAAAGTACAGCAAAGTAGTGACAAAGTACTGCAAACAAGTGGAAAGGTACTGCAAAGTAGTGGCAAAGTTATGGCAAAGCACTGCAAAGTAGTGGCAATGTATGGCAAAGTACGGCAAAGTTGTGGCAAAATACGGCAAATAGTGGCAAAGTACGGCAAGATAGTGGCAAAGTATGGCAATGTAGTGGCAAGTACGGCAAAGTAGAGGCAAAGTACGGCAAAGTAGTGGCAAAGTACGGCAACGTAGTGGCAAAGTACATCAAAGTAGTGGCAAAGTAGTGGCAAAGTAGTGGCAAAGTACCGCAACGTAGTGGCAAAGTGCGGCAAAGTAGTGGCAAAGCACGTCAAAGAAGTGGCAAATTACGGCAAAGTAGTGGCAAAGTACGGCAAAGTAGTGGCAAAGTACCGCAACGTAGTGGCAAAGTGCGGCAAAGTAGTAGCAAAGTACGGCAATGTTGTGGCAGAGTACGGCAAAGTAGTAGCAAAGTAGTGGCAAAGTACAGCAACGTAATGGCAAAGTACGCCAAAGTAGTGGCAAAGTACGCCAAAATAGTGGCAAAGTACGGCAAAGTAATGACAAAGTACTGCAATGTAGTGGCAAAGTACGGCAAAGTAGTGGCAAAGTACGGCAAAGTAGTGGCAAAGTACAGCGAAGTTGTGGCAAAGTACGGCAAAGTAGTGGCAAAGTACAGCGAAGTAGTGGCAAATTAACGTAAAGTAGTGGCAAAGTACAGCAACGTAATGGCAAAGTACGCCAAAGTAGTGGCAAAGTATGGCGAAGTAGTGGCAAAGAACGGCAAAGTAATGACAAAGTACTGCAAAGTAGTGGCAAAGTACTGCAAAGTAGTGGCAAAGTACTGCAAAGTAGTGGCAAGGTACGGCAAAGTAGTGGCAAAGTACGACAAAGCAGTGGCAAAGTACGGCAAAGTAGTTGAAAAAGTACGGCAAAGTAGTGGCAAAGTTGTGGCAAAGTACGGCAAAGTAGTGGCAAAATACCGCAACGTAGTGGCAAAGTATGGCAAAGTAGTGGCAAAGTACTAAAAAAATAGTAGCAAAGTTCAGCAAGGTAGAGGCAAAGTACTGCAAAGAAGTGGCAAAGTATGACAAAGTAGTGGCATAGTACGGAAAAGTAGTGGCAAAATAAGGCAAAGTAGTGGCAAAGTACGGCAACGTAGTGGCAAAGTACATCAAAGTAGTGGCAAATTACGGCAAAGTAGTGGCAAAGTACGGCAAAGTAGTGGCAAAGTACCGCAACGTAGTGGCAAAGTAGTGGCAAAGTACGTCAAAGAAGTGGCAAAGTACGGCAATGTTGTGGCAGAGTACGGCAAAGTAGTGGCAAAGTAGTAGCAAAGTACGGCAAGGTAGAGGCAAAGTACGGCAAAGAAGTGGCAAAGTACGACAAAGTAGTGGCATAGTACGGAAAAGAAGTGGCAAAATACGGCAAAGTAGTGGCAAAGTACGGCAAAGTAGTGGCAAAGTCCTGCAAAGAAGTGGCTATGTACGTCAAAGTAGTGGCGAAATACGGCAAAGTAGTGGCAAAGTACGGCAAAGTAGTACCAAAGTACGGCAAGGTAGAGGTAAAGTACGGCAAAGAAGTGGCAAAGTAGGACAAAGTAGTGGCATAGTACGGAAAAGTAGTGGCAAAATACGGCAAAGTAGTGGCAAAGTACGGCAAAGTAGTAGCAAAATACGGCAAAGTAGTGGCAAAGTATGGCAAAGTAGTGGCAAAGTACGGCAAAGTAGTGGCAAAGCAGTGGCAAAGTACAGCGAAGAAGTGACAAATTACGGCAAAGTAGTGGCAAAGTGCGCTAAACGGCAAAGTAGTGGCAAAGTACGGCAAAGTTCTGGCAAAGTAGTGCCAAAGTACAGCAAAGTAGTGGCAAAGTACTGCAAACAAGTGGAAAAGTACTGCAAAGTAGTGGCAAAGTACGGCAAAGTAGTGGCAAAGCACTGCAAAGTAGTGGCAATGTATGGCAAAGTACGGCAAAGTTGTGGCAAAATACGGCAAAGTAGTGGCAAAGTACGGCAAATAGTGGCAAAGTACGGCAAGATAGTGGCAAAGTACGGCAATGTAGTGGCAAGTACGGCAAAGTAGAGGCAAAGTACGGCAAAGTAGTGGCAAAGTACGGCAACGTAGTGGCAAAGTACATCAAAGTAGTGGCAATTTACGGCAAAGTAGTGGCAAAGTATGGCAAAGTAGTGGCAAAGTACCGCAACGTAGTGGCAAAGTGCGGCAAAGTAGTGGCAAAGTACGTCAAAGAAGTGGCAAAGTACGGCAAAGTAGTAGAAAAGTACGGCAATGTTGTGGCAGAGTACGGCAAAGTAGTGGCAAAGTACGGCAAGGTAGAGGTAAAGTGCGGCAAAGTAGTGGCAAAGTACGACAAAGTAGTGGCATAGCACAGAAAAGTGGTGGCAAAATACGGCAAAGTAGTGGCAAAGTACGGCAAAGTAGTAGCAAAATACGGCAAAGTAGTGGCAAAGTATGGCAAAGCAATGCAAAGTAGTGGCAAAGTAGTGGCAAAGTAGTGGCAAAGTACGGCAAATAGTGGCAAAGTACGGCAAGATAGTGGCAAAGTACGGCAATGTAGTGGCAAGTACGGCAAAGTAGAGGCAAAGTACTGCAAAGTAGTGGCAAAGTACGGCAACGTAGTGACAAAGTACATCAAAGTAGTGGCAAATTACGGCAAAGTAGTGGCAAAGTATGGCAAAGTAGTGGCAAAGTACCGCAACGTAGTGGCAAAGTGCGGCAAAGTAGTGGCAAAGTAGTAGCAAAGTACGGCAATGTTGTGGCAGAGTACGGCAAAGTAGTAGCAAAGTACGGCAAAGTAGTGGCATTGTACAGCAACGTAATGGCAAAGTAGTGGCAAAGTACGCCAAAATAGTGGCAAAGTACGACAAAGTAATGACAAAGTACTGCAATGTTGTGGCAAAGTACGGCAAAGTAGTGGCAAAGTACGGCAAAGTAGTGGCAAAGTACAGCGAAGTTGTGGCAAAGTATGGCAAAGTAGTGGCAAAGTACAGCGAAGTAGTGACAAATTAACGTAAAGTAGTGGCAACGTACAGCAACGTAATGGCAAAGTACGCCAAAGTAGAGGCAAAGTACGGCGAAGTAGTGGCAAAGAACGGCAAAGTAATGACAAAGTACTGCAAAGTAGTGGCAAAGTACTGCAAAGTAGTGGCAAAGTACGGCAAAGTAGAGGCAAAGTACGACAAAGCAGTGGCAAAGTACGGCAAAGTAGTTGAAAAAGTACGGCAAAGTAGTGGCAAAGTAGTGGCAAAGTACGGCAAAGTAGTGGCAAAGTACCGCAACGTAGTGGCAAAGTACGGCAAAGTAGTGGCAAAGTACTAAAAAAAATAGTAGCAAAGTTCAGCAAGGTAGAGGCAAAGTACGGCAAAGAAGTGGCAAAGTATGACAAAGTAGTGGCATAGTACGGAAAAGTAGTGGCAAAATACGGCAAAGTAGTGGCAAAGTACGGCAACGTAGTGGCAAAGTACATCAAAGTAGTGGCAAATTACGGCAAAGTAGTGGCAAAGTACGGCAAAGTAGTGGCAAAGTACCGCAACGTAGTGGCAAAGTGCGGCAAAGTAGTGGCAAAGTAGTAGCAAAGTACGGCAAGGTAGAGGCAAAGTACGGCAAAGAAGTGGCAAAGTACGGCAAAGTAGTGGCATAGTACGGAAAAGAAGTGGCAAAATACGGCAAAGTAGTGGCAAAGTACGGCAAAGTAGTGGCAAAGTCCTGCAAAGAAGTGGCTATGTACGTCAAAGTAGTGGCGAAATACGGCAAAGTAGTGGCAAAGTACGGCAAAGTAGTACCAAAGTTCGGCAAGGTAGTGACAAAGTACACCAAAGTAGTGGCAAAGTACGGCAAAGTAGTGGCAAAGTATGGAAAAGTAGTGGCAAAGTAGTGGCAAAGTACAGCGAAGTAGTGGCAAATTACCGTAAAGTAGTGGCAAAGTGCGCCAAACGGCAAAGTAGTGGCAAAGTACCGCAAAGTTCTTGCAAAGTACGGCAAAGTACTGGCAAAGTAAGGCGAAGTACTGAAAAGTACGGCAAAGTAGTGGCAAAGTACAGCACAAAGTAGTGGCAAAGTACTGCAAAGTAGTGGCAAAGTACGGCAAAGTAATGGCAAAGCACTGCAAAGTAGTGGCAAAGTATGACAAAGTACGGCAAAGTAGTGGCAAAATATGGCAAAGTAGTGGCAAAGTACATCAAAGTAGTGGCAAAGTAGTGGCAAAGTAGTGACAAAGTATGGCAAAGTAGTGGCAAAGTACCGCAACGTAGTGGCAAAGTGCGGCAAAGTAGTGGCAAAGCACGTCAAAGAAGTGGCAAAGTAGTGGCAAAGTACGGCAAAGTAGTAGCAAAGTACAGTAATGTTGTGGCAGAGTACGACAATCTAGAGGCAAAGTGCGGCAAAGTAGTGGCAAAGTACGGCAAAGTAGTGGCAAAGTACAGCAAAGCACTGAGAAGTATGGCAAAGTAGTGGCAAAGTACGGCAAGGTAGTGGCAAAGTACGGCAAGGTAGAGGCAAAGTACGGCAAAGTAGTGGCAAAATACGGCAACGTACGGTAAAGCAGTGGCAAAGTACAGCAAAGTAATGGCAAAGTACGGCAAAGTAGTGGCAAGGTACGGCAAAGTAGTGGCAAAGTTCGGTAAAGTAGTGGCCAAGTACGGCAAGATAGTGGCAAAGTACAGCAAAGTAGTGGCAAAGTACCGCAACGTAGTGGCAAAGTAGTGGCAAAGTACGTCAAAGTAGTGGCAAAGTACGGCAATGTAGTGTCAGAGTACGGCAAAGTAGTGGCAAAGTACGGCAAAATAGTAGCAAAGTACGGCAAGGTAGAGGTAAAGTACGGAAAAGTAGTGGCAAAATACGGCAAAGTAGTGGCAAAGTACGGCAAAGTAGTGGCAAAGTAGTGGCAAAGTACAGCGAAGAAGTGGCAAATTACGGCAAAGTAGTGGCAAAGTGCGCTAAACGGCAAAGTAGTGGCAAAGTACGGCAAAGTTCTGGCAAAGTAGTGCCAAAGTACAGCAAAGTAGTGACAAAGTACTGCAAACAAGTGGAAAGGTACTGCAAAGTAGTGGCAAAGTTATGGCAAAGCACTGCAAAGTAGTGGCAATGTATGGCAAAGTACGGCAAAGTTGTGGCAAAATACGGCAAATAGTGGCAAAGTACGGCAAGATAGTGGCAAAGTATGGCAATGTAGTGGCAAGTACGGCAAAGTAGAGGCAAAGTACGGCAAAGTAGTGGCAAAGTACGGCAACGTAGTGGCAAAGTACATCAAAGTAGTGGCAAAGTAGTGGCAAAGTATGGCAAAGTAGTGGCAAAGTACCGCAACGTAGTGGCAAAGTGCGGCAAAGTAGTGGCAAAGCACGTCAAAGAAGTGGCAAAGTAGTGGCAAAGTACGGCAAAGTCGTGGCAAAGTAGTAGCAAAGTACAGCAATGTTGTGGCAGAGTACGACAATCTAGAGGCAAAGTGCGGCAAAGTAGTGTTAAAGTACAGCAAAGTAGTGGCAAAGTACAGCAAAGCACTGAGAAGTATGGCAAAGTAGTGGCAAAGTACGGCAAGGTAGTGGCAAAGTACGGCAAGGTAGAGGCAAAGTACGGCAAAGTAGTGGCAAAGTACGGCAAAGTACCACAATGTAGTGGCAAAGTAGTGGCAAAGTACGTCAAAGTAGTGGCAAAGTAGTGGCAAAGTACGGCAATGTAGTGTCAGAGTATGGCAAAGTAGTGGCAAAGTACGGCAAAATAGTAGCAAAGTACGGCAAGGTAGAGGTAAAGTACGGCAAAGAAGTGGCAAAGTACGACGAAGTAGTGGCATAGTACCGAAAAGTTCTTGCAAAGTACGGCAAAGTACTGGCAAAGTAAGGCGAAGTACTGAAAAGTACGGCAAAGTAGTGGCAAAGTACAGCACAAAGTAGTGGCAAAGTACTGCAAAGTAGTGGCAAAGTACGGCAAAGTAATGGCAAAGCACTGCAAAGTAGTGGCAAAGTATGACAAAGTACGGCAAAGTAGTGGCAAAATATGGCAAAGTAGTGGCAAAGTACATCAAAGTAGTGGCAAAGTAGTGGCAAAGTAGTGACAAAGTATGGCAAAGTAGTGGCAAAGTACCGCAACGTAGTGGCAAAGTGCGGCAAAGTAGTGGCAAAGCACGTCAAAGAAGTGGCAAAGTAGTGGCAAAGTACGGCAAAGTAGTAGCAAAGTACAGTAATGTTGTGGCAGAGTACGACAATCTAGAGGCAAAGTGCGGCAAAGTAGTGGCAAAGTACGGCAAAGTAGTGGCAAAGTACAGCAAAGCACTGAGAAGTATGGCAAAGTAGTGGCAAAGTACGGCAAGGTAGTGGCAAAGTACGGCAAGGTAGAGGCAAAGTACGGCAAAGTAGTGGCAAAATACGGCAACGTACGGTAAAGCAGTGGCAAAGTACAGCAAAGTAATGGCAAAGTACGGCAAAGTAGTGGCAAGGTACGGCAAAGTAGTGGCAAAGTTCGGTAAAGTAGTGGCCAAGTACGGCAAGATAGTGGCAAAGTACAGCAAAGTAGTGGCAAAGTACCGCAACGTAGTGGCAAAGTAGTGGCAAAGTACGTCAAAGTAGTGGCAAAGTACGGCAATGTAGTGTCAGAGTACGGCAAAGTAGTGGCAAAGTACGGCAAAATAGTAGCAAAGTACGGCAAGGTAGAGGTAAAGTACGGAAAAGTAGTGGCAAAATACGGCAAAGTAGTGGCAAAGTACGGCAAAGTAGTGGCAAAGTAGTGGCAAAGTACAGCGAAGAAGTGGCAAATTACGGCAAAGTAGTGGCAAAGTGCGCTAAACGGCAAAGTAGTGGCAAAGTACGGCAAAGTTCTGGCAAAGTAGTGCCAAAGTACAGCAAAGTAGTGACAAAGTACTGCAAACAAGTGGAAAGGTACTGCAAAGTAGTGGCAAAGTTATGGCAAAGCACTGCAAAGTAGTGGCAATGTATGGCAAAGTACGGCAAAGTTGTGGCAAAATACGGCAAATAGTGGCAAAGTACGGCAAGATAGTGGCAAAGTATGGCAATGTAGTGGCAAGTACGGCAAAGTAGAGGCAAAGTACGGCAAAGTAGTGGCAAAGTACGGCAACGTAGTGGCAAAGTACATCAAAGTAGTGGCAAAGTAGTGGCAAAGTATGGCAAAGTAGTGGCAAAGTACCGCAACGTAGTGGCAAAGTGCGGCAAAGTAGTGGCAAAGCACGTCAAAGAAGTGGCAAAGTAGTGGCAAAGTACGGCAAAGTCGTGGCAAAGTAGTAGCAAAGTACAGCAATGTTGTGGCAGAGTACGACAATCTAGAGGCAAAGTGCGGCAAAGTAGTGTTAAAGTACAGCAAAGTAGTGGCAAAGTACAGCAAAGCACTGAGAAGTATGGCAAAGTAGTGGCAAAGTACGGCAAGGTAGTGGCAAAGTACGGCAAGGTAGAGGCAAAGTACGGCAAAGTAGTGGCAAAGTACGGCAAAGTACCACAATGTAGTGGCAAAGTAGTGGCAAAGTACGTCAAAGTAGTGGCAAAGTAGTGGCAAAGTACGGCAATGTAGTGTCAGAGTATGGCAAAGTAGTGGCAAAGTACGGCAAAATAGTAGCAAAGTACGGCAAGGTAGAGGTAAAGTACGGCAAAGAAGTGGCAAAGTACGACGAAGTAGTGGCATAGTACCGAAAAGTAGTGGCAAAGTAGTGGCAGAGTACGGCAAAGTAGTGGCAAAGTACGGCAAAGTAGTGGCAAAGTACAGTGAAGAAGTGGCAAATTACGGCAAAGTAGTGGCAAAGTGCGCTAAACGGCAAAGTAGTGGCAAAGTACGGCAAAGTTCTGGCAAAGTAGTGCCAAAGTACAGCAAAGTAGTGGCAAAGTACTGCAAACAAGTGGAAAGGTACTGCAAAGTAGTGGCAAAGTACGGCAAAGTAGTGGCAAAGTTATGGCAAAGCACTGCAAAGTAGTGGCAATGTATGGCAAAGTACGGCAAAGTTGTGGCAAAATACGGCAAATAGTGGCAAAGTACGGCAAGATAGTGGCAAAGTATGGCAATGTAGTGGCAAGTACGGCAAAGTAGAGGCAAAGTACGGCAAAGTAGTGGCAAAGTACGGCAACGTAGTGGCAAAGTACATCAAAGTAGTGGCAAAGTAGTGGCAAAGTAGTGGCAAAGTAGTGGCAAAGTACCGCAATGTAGTGGCAAAGTGCGGCAAAGTAGTGGCAAAGCACGTCAAAGAAGTGGCAAAGTACGGCAAAGTAGTGGCAAAGTAGTAGCAAAGTACAGCAATGTTGTGGCAGAGTACGACAAAGTAGTGGCAAAGTACGGCAAGGTAGAGGTAAAGTACAGCAAAGTAGTGTCAAATTACGGCAAAGTAGTGGCAAAGTAGTGGCAAAGTACCGCAACGTAGTGGCAAAGTACAGCAAAGTAGTGGCAAAGTACCGCAACGTAGTGGCAAAGTAGTGGCAAAGTACGTCAAAGTAGTGGCAAAGTACGGCAATGTAGTGTCAGAGTACGGCAAAGTAGTGGCAAAGTACGGCAAAATAGTAGCAAAGTACGGCAAGGTAGAGGTAAAGTACGGAAAAGTAGTGGCAAAATACGGCAAAGTAGTGGCAAAGTACGGCAAAGTAGTGGCAAAGTACAGCGAAGAAGTGGCAAATTACGGCAAAGCAGTGGCAAAGTGCGCTAAACGGCAAAGTAGTGGCAAAGTACGGCAAAGTTCTGGCAAAGTAGTGCCAAAGTACAGCAAAGTAGTGGCAAAGTACTGCAAACAAGTGGAAAGGTACTGCAAAGTAGTGGCAAAGTACGGCAAAGTAGTGGCAAAGTTATGGCAAAGCACTGCAAAGTAGTGGCAATGTATGGCAAAGTACGGCAAAGTTGTGGCAAAATACGGCAAATAGTGGCAAAGTACGGCAAGATAGTGGCAAAGTATGGCAATGTAGTGGCAAGTACGGCAAAGTAGAGGCAAAGTACGGCAAAGTAGTGGCAAAGTACGGCAACGTAGTGGCAAAGTACATCAAAGTAGTGGCAAAGTAGTGGCAAAGTATGGCAAAGTAGTGGCAAAGTACCGCAACGTAGTGGCAAAGTGCGGCAAAGTAGTGGCAAAGCACGTCAAAGAAGTGGCAAAGTAGTGGCAAAGTACGGCAAAGTAGTGGCAAAGTAGTAGCAAAGTACAGCAATGTTGTGGCAGAGTACGACAAAGTAGTGGCAAAGTACGGCAAGGTAGAGGTAAAGTACAGCAAAGTAGTGTCAAATTACGGTAAAGTAGTGGCAAAGTAGTGGCAAAGTACCGCAACGTAGTGGCAAAGTACAGCAAAGTAGTGGCAAAGTACCGCAACGTAGTGGCAAAGTAGTGGCAAAGTACGTCAAAGTAGTGGGAAAGTACGGCAATGTAGTGTCAGAGTACGGCAAAGTAGTGGCAAAGTACGGCAAAATAGTAGCAAAGTACGGCAAGGTAGAGGTAAAGTACGGAAAAGTAGTGGCAAAATACGGCAAAGTAGTGGCAAAGTACGGCAAAGTAGTGGCAAAGTACAGCGAAGAAGTGGCAAATTACGGCAAAGTAGTGGCAAAGTGCGCTAAACGGCAAAGTAGTGGCAAAGTACGGCAAAGTTCTGGCAAAGTAGTGCCAAAGTACAGCAAAGTAGTGGCAAAGTACTGCAAACAAGTGGAAAAGTACTGCAAAGTAGTGGCAAAGTACGGCAAAGTAGTGGCAAAGCACTGCAAAGTAGTGGCAATGTATGGCAAAGTACGGCAAAGTAGTGGCAATGTATGGCAAAGTACGGCAAAGTTGTGGCAAAATACGGCAAATAGTGGCAAAGTACGGCAAGATAGTGGCAAAGTATGGCAATGTAGTGGCAAGTACGGCAAAGTAGAGGCAAAGTACGGCAAAGTAGTGGCAAAGTACGGCAACGTAGTGGCAAAGTACATCAAAGTAGTGGCAAAGTAGTGGCAAAGTATGGCAAAGTAGTGGCAAAGTACCGCAACGTAGTGGCAAAGTGCGGCAAAGTAGTGGCAAAGCACGTCAAAGAAGTGGCAAAGTAGTGGCAAAGTATGGCAAAGTCGTGGCAAAGTAGTAGCAAAGTACAGCAATGTTGTGGCAGAGTACGACAATCTAGAGGCAAAGTGCGGCAAAGTAGTGTTAAAGTACGGCAAAGTAGTGGCAAAGTACAGCAAAGCACTGAGAAGTATGGCAAAGTAGTGGCAAAGTACGGCAAGGTAGTGGCAAAGTACGGCAAGGTAGAGGCAAAGTACGGCAAAGTAGTGGCAAAGTACGGCAAAGTACCGCAATGTAGTGGCAAAGTAGTGGCAAAGTACGTCAAAGTAGTGGCAAAGTAGTGGCAAAGTACGGCAATGTAGTGTCAGAGTATGGCAAAGTAGTAGCAAAGTACGGCAAGGTAGAGGTAAAGTACGGCAAAGAAGTGGCAAAGTACGACGAAGTAGTGGCATAGTACGGAAAAGTAGTGGCAAAGTAGTGGCAAAGTACGGCAAAGTAGTGGCAAAGTACGGCAAAGTAGTGGCAAAGTACAGTGAAGAAGTGGCAAATTACGGCAAAGTAGTGGCAAAGTGCGCTAAACGGCAAAGTAGTGGCAAAGTACGGCAAAGTTCTGGCAAAGTAGTGCCAAAGTACAGCAAAGTAGTGGCAAAGTACTGCAAACAAGTGGAAAGGTACTGCAAAGTAGTGGCAAAGTACGGCAAAGTAGTGGCAAAGTTATGGCAAAGCACTGCAAAGTAGTGGCAATGTATGGCAAAGTACGGCAAAGTTGTGGCAAAATACGGCAAATAGTGGCAAAGTACGGCAAGATAGTGGCAAAGTATGGCAATGTAGTGGCAAGTACGGCAAAGTAGAGGCAAAGTACGGCAAAGTAGTGGCAAAGTACGGCAACGTAGTGGCAAAGTACATCAAAGTAGTGGCAAAGTAGTGGCAAAGTAGTGGCAAAGTAGTGGCAAAGTACCGCAACGTAGTGGCAAAGTGCGGCAAAGTAGTGGCAAAGCACGTCAAAGAAGTGGCAAAGTACGGAAAAGTAGTGGCAAAGTAGTAGCAAAGTACAGCAATGTTGTGGCAGAGTACGACAAAGTAGTGGCAAAGTACGGCAAGGTAGAGGTAAAGTACAGCAAAGTAGTGTCAAATTACGGCAAAGTAGTGGCAAAGTAGTGGCAAAGTACCGCAACGTAGTGGCAAAGTACAGCAAAGTAGTGGCAAAGTACCGCAACGTAGTGGCAAAGTAGTGGCAAAGTACGTCAAAGTAGTGGCAAAGTACGGCAATGTAGTGTCAGAGTACGGCAAAGTAGTGGCAAAGTATGGCAAAATAGTAGCAAAGTACGGCAAGGTAGAGGTAAAGTACGGAAAAGTAGTGGCAAAATACGGCAAAGTAGTGGCAAAGTACGGCAAAGTAGTGGCAAAGTACAGCGAAGAAGTGGCAAATTACGGCAAAGTAGTGGCAAAGTGCGCTAAACGGCAAAGTAGTGGCAAAGTATGGCAAAGTTCTGGCAAAGTAGTGCCAAAGTACAGCAAAGTAGTGGCAAAGTACTGCAAACAACTGGAAAGGTACTGCAAAGTAGTGGCAAAGTACGGCAAAGTAGTGGCAAAGTTATGGCAAAGCACTGCAAAGTAGTGGCAATGTATGGCAAAGTACGGCAAAGTTGTGGCAAAATACGGCAAATAGTGGCAAAGTACGGCAAGATAGTGGCAAAGTATGGCAATGTAGTGGCAAGTACGGCAAAGTAGAGGCAAAGTACGGCAAAGTAGTGGCAAAGTACGGCAACGTAGTGGCAAAGTACATCAAAGTAGTGGCAAAGTAGTGGCAAAGTATGGCAAAGTAGTGGCAAAGTACCGCAACGTAGTGGCAAAGTGCGGCAAAGTAGTGGCAAAGCACGTCAAAGAAGTGGCAAAGTAGTGGCAAAGTACGGCAAAGTAGTGGCAAAGTAGTAGCAAAGTACAGCAATGTTGTGGCAGAGTACGACAAAGTAGTGGCAAAGTACGGCAAGGTAGAGGTAAAGTACAGCAAAGTAGTGTCAAATTACGGTAAAGTAGTGGCAAAGTAGTGGCAAAGTACCGCAACGTAGTGGCAAAGTACAGCAAAGTAGTGGCAAAGTACCGCAACGTAGTGGCAAAGTAGTGGCAAAGTACGTCAAAGTAGTGGGAAAGTACGGCAAAATAGTAGCAAAGTACGGCAAGGTAGAGGTAAAGTACGGAAAAGTAGTGGCAAAATACGGCAAAGTAGTGGCAAAGTACGGCAAAGTAGTGGCAAAGTACAGCGAAGAAGTGGCAAATTACGGCAAAGTAGTGGCAAAGTGCGCTAAACGGCAAAGTAGTGGCAAAGTACGGCAAAGTTCTGGCAAAGTAGTGCCAAAGTACAGCAAAGTAGTGGCAAAGTACTGCAAACAAGTGGAAAAGTACTGCAAAGTAGTGGCAAAGTACGGCAAAGTAGTGGCAAAGCACTGCAAAGTAGTGGCAATGTATGGCAAAGTACGGCAAAGTTGTGGCAAAGTAGTGGCAAAGTACGGCAATGTAGTGTCAGAGTACGGCAAAGTAGTGGCAAAGTACGGCAAAATAGTAGCAAAGTACGGCAAGGTAGAGGTAAAGTACGGCAAAGAAGTGGCAAAGTACGACAAAGTAGTGGCATAGTACGGAAAAGTAGTGGCAAAATACGGCAAAGTAGTGGCAAAGTACGGCAAAGTAGTGGCAAAGTACAGCGAAGAAGTGGCAAATTACGGCAAAGTAGTGGCAAAGTGCGCTAAACGGCAAAGTAGTGGCAAAGTACGGCAAAGTTCTGGCAAAGTACGGCAAAGTAGTGCCAAAGTACAGCAAAGTAGTGGCAAAGTACTGCAAAGTAGTTGCAAAGTACGGCAAAGTAGTGGCAAAGTTATGGCAAAGCAATGCAAAGTAGTGGCAAAGTATGGCAAAGTATGGCAAAGTAGTGGCAAAGTACGGCAAATAGTGGCAAAGTACGGCAAGATAGTGGCAAGGTACGGCAATGTAGTGGCAAGTACGGCAAAGTAGAGGCAAAGTACGGTAAAGTAGTGGCAAAGTACGGCAACGTAGTGGCAAAGTACATCAAAGTAGTGGCAAATTACGGCAAAGTAGTGGCAAAGTACGGCAAAGTAGTGGCAAAGTACCGCAACGTAGTGGCAAAGTGCGGCAAAGTAGTAGCAAAGTACGGCAATGTTGTGGCAGAGTACGGCAAAGTAGTAGCAAAGTAGTGGCAAAGTACAGCAACGTAATGGCAAAGTACGCTAAAGTAGTGGCAAAGTACGCCAAAATAGTGGCAAAGTATGGCAAAGTAATGACAAAGTACTGCAATGTAGTGGCAAAGTACGGCAAAGTAGTGGCAAAGTACGGCAAAGTAGTGGCAAAGTACAGCGAAGTTGTGGCAAAGTACGGCAAAGTAGTGGCAAAGTACAGCGAAGTAGTGGCAAATTAACGTAAAGTAGTGGCAAAGTACAGCAACGTAATGGCAAAGTACGCCAAAGTAGTGGCAAAGTATGGCGAAGTAGTGGCAAAGAACGGCAAAGTAATGACAAAGTACTGCAAAGTAGTGGCAAAGTACTGCAAAGTAGTGGCAAAGTACTGCAAAGTAGTGGCAAAGTACGGCAAAGTAGTGGCAAAGTACGACAAAGCAGTGGCAAAGTACGGCAAAGTAGTTGAAAAAGTACGGCAAAGTAGTGGCAAAGTTGTGGCAAAGTACGGCAAAGTAGTGGCAAAATACCGCAACGTAGTGGCAAAGTACGGCAAAGTAGTGGCAAAGTACTAAAAAAATAGTAGCAAAGTTCAGCAAGGTAGAGGCAAAGTACGGCAAAGAAGTGGCAAAGTATGACAAAGTAGTGGCATAGTACGGAAAAGTAGTGGCAAAATAAGGCAAAGTAGTGGCAAAGTACGGCAACGTAGTGGCAAAGTACATCAAAGTAGTGGCAAATTACGGCAAAGTAGTGGCAAAGTAGTGGCAAAGTACGGCAAAGTAGTGGCAAAGTACCGCAACGTAGTGGCAAAGTAGTGGCTACGTACGTCAAAGTAGTGGCGAAATACGGCAAAGTAGTGGCAAAGTACGGCAAAGTAGTACCAAAGTACGGCAAGGTAGAGGTAAAGTACGGCAAAGAAGTGGCAAAGTACGACAAAGTAGTGGCATAGTACGGAAAAGTAGTGGCAAAATACGGCAAAGTAGTGGCAAAGTACGGCAAAGTAGTAGCAAAATACGGCAAAGTAGTGGCAAAGTATGGCAAAGTAGTGGCAAAGTACGGCAAAGTAGTGGCAAAGCAGTGGCAAAGTACAGCGAAGAAGTGGCAAATTACGGCAAAGTAGTGGCAAAGTGCGCTAAACGGCAAAGTAGTGGCAAAGTACGGCAAAGTTCTGGCAAAGTAGTGCCAAAGTACAGCAAAGTAGTGGCAAAGTACTGCAAACAAGTGGAAAAGTACTGCAAAGTAGTGGCAAAGTACGGCAAAGTAGTGGCAAAGCACTGCAAAGTAGTGGCAATGTATGGCAAAGTACGGCAAAGTTGTGGCAAAATACGGCAAAGTAGTGGCAAAGTACGGCAAATAGTGGCAAAGTACGGCAAGATAGTGGCAAAGTACGGCAATGTAGTGGCAAGTACGGCAAAGTAGAGGCAAAGTACGGCAAAGTAGTGGCAAAGTACGGCAACGTAGTGGCAAAGTACATCAAAGTAGTGGCAATTTACGGCAAAGTAGTGGCAAAGTATGGCAAAGTAGTGGCAAAGTACCGCAACGTAGTGGCAAAGTGCGGCAAAGTAGTGGCAAAGTACGTCAAAGAAGTGGCAAAGTACGGCAAAGTAGTGGCAAAGTAGTAGAAAAGTACGGCAATGTTGTGGCAGAGTACGGCAAAGTAGTGGCAAAGTACGGCAAGGTAGAGGTAAAGTACGGCAAAGTAGTGGCAAAGTACGACAAAGTAGTGGCATAGCACGGAAAAGTGGTGGCAAAATACGGCAAAGTAGTTGCAAAGTACGGCAAAGTAGTAGCAAAATACGGCAAAGTAGTGGCAAAGTATGGCAAAGCAATGCAAAGTAGTGGCAAAGTAGTGGCAAAGTACGGCAAATAGTGGCAAAGTACGGCAAGATAGTGGCAAAGTACGGCAATGTAGTGGCAAGTACGGCAAAGTAGAGGCAAAGTACTGCAAAGTAGTGGCAAAGTACGGCAACGTAGTGACAAAGTACATCAAAGTAGTGGCAAATTACGGCAAAGTAGTGGCAAAGTATGGCAAAGTAGTGGCAAAGTACCGCAACGTAGTGGCAAAGTAGTGGCTACGTACGTCAAAGTAGTGGCGAAATACGGCAAAGTAGTGGCAAAGTACGGCAAAGTAGTGGCAAAGTAGTGGCAAAGTACGGCAAAGTAGTGGCAAAGTACCGCAACGTAGTGGCAAAGTAGTGGCTACGTACGTCAAAGTAGTGGCGAAATACGGCAAAGTAGTGGCAAAGTACGGCAAAGTAGTACCAAAGTACGGCAAGGTAGAGGTAAAGTACGGCAAAGAAGTGGCAAAGTACGACAAAGTAGTGGCATAGTACGGAAAAGTAGTGGCAAAATACGGCAAAGTAGTGGCAAAGTACGGCAAAGTAGTAGCAAAATACGGCAAAGTAGTGGCAAAGTATGGCAAAGTAGTGGCAAAGTACGGCAAAGTAGTGGCAAAGCAGTGGCAAAGTACAGCGAAGAAGTGGCAAATTACGGCAAAGTAGTGGCAAAGTGCGCTAAACGGCAAAGTAGTGGCAAAGTACGGCAAAGTTCTGGCAAAGTAGTGCCAAAGTACAGCAAAGTAGTGGCAAAGTACTGCAAACAAGTGGAAAAGTACTGCAAAGTAGTGGCAAAGTACGGCAAAGTAGTGGCAAAGCACTGCAAAGTAGTGGCAATGTATGGCAAAGTACGGCAAAGTTGTGGCAAAATACGGCAAAGTAGTGGCAAAGTACGGCAAATAGTGGCAAAGTACGGCAAGATAGTGGCAAAGTACGGCAATGTAGTGGCAAGTACGGCAAAGTAGAGGCAAAGTACGGCAAAGTAGTGGCAAAGTACGGCAACGTAGTGGCAAAGTACATCAAAGTAGTGGCAATTTACGGCAAAGTAGTGGCAAAGTATGGCAAAGTAGTGGCAAAGTACCGCAACGTAGTGGCAAAGTGCGGCAAAGTAGTGGCAAAGTACGTCAAAGAAGTGGCAAAGTACGGCAAAGTAGTGGCAAAGTAGTAGAAAAGTACGGCAATGTTGTGGCAGAGTACGGCAAAGTAGTGGCAAAGTACGGCAAGGTAGAGGTAAAGTACGGCAAAGTAGTGGCAAAGTACGACAAAGTAGTGGCATAGCACGGAAAAGTGGTGGCAAAATACGGCAAAGTAGTTGCAAAGTACGGCAAAGTAGTAGCAAAATACGGCAAAGTAGTGGCAAAGTATGGCAAAGCAATGCAAAGTAGTGGCAAAGTAGTGGCAAAGTACGGCAAATAGTGGCAAAGTACGGCAAGATAGTGGCAAAGTACGGCAATGTAGTGGCAAGTACGGCAAAGTAGAGGCAAAGTACTGCAAAGTAGTGGCAAAGTACGGCAACGTAGTGACAAAGTACATCAAAGTAGTGGCAAATTACGGCAAAGTAGTGGCAAAGTATGGCAAAGTAGTGGCAAAGTACCGCAACGTAGTGGCAAAGTGCGGCAAAGTAGTGGCAAAGTAGTAGCAAAGTACGGCAATGTTGTGGCAGAGTACGGCAAAGTAGTAGCAAAGTACGGCAAAGTAGTGGCTTAGTACAGCAACGTAATGGCAAAGTAGTGCAAAGTACGCCAATATAGTGGCAAAGTACGGCAAAGTAATGACAAAGTACTGCAATGTTGTGGCAAAGTACGGCAAAGTAGTGGCAAAGTACGGCAAAGTAGTGGCAAAGTACAGCGAAGTTGTGGCAAAGTATGGCAAAGTAGTGGCAAAGTACAGCGAAGTAGTGACAAATTAACGTAAAGTAGTGGCAACGTACAGCAACGTAATGGCAAAGTACGCCAAAGTAGAGGCAAAGTACGGCGAAGTAGTGGCAAAGAACGGCAAAGTAATGACAAAGTACTGCAAAGTAGTGGCAAAGTACTGCAAAGTAGTGGCAAAGTACGGCAAAGTAGAGGCAAAGTACGACAAAGCAGTGGCAAAGTACGGCAAAGTAGTTGAAAAAGTACGGCAAAGTAGTGGCAAAGTAGTGGCAAAGTACGGCAAAGTAGTGGCAAAGTACCGCAACGTAGTGGCAAAGTACGGCAAAGTAGTGGCAAAGTACTAAAAAAAATAGTAGCAAAGTTCAGCAAGGTAGAGGCAAAGTACGGCAAAGAAGTGGCAAAGTGTGACAAAGTAGTGGCATAGTACGGAAAAGTAGTGGCAAAATATGGCAAAGTAGTGGCAAAGTACGGCAACGTAGTGGCAAAGTACATCAAAGTAGTGGCAATTACGGCAAAGTAGTGGCAAAGTACGGCAAAGTAGTGGCAAAGTACCGCAACGTAGTGGCAAAGTGCGGCAAAGTAGTGGCAAAGTAGTAGCAAAGTACGGCAAGGTAGAGGCAAAGTACGGCAAAGAAGTGGCAAAGTACGACAAAGTAGTGGCATAGTACGGAAAAGAAGTGGCAAAATACGGCAAAGTAGTGGCAAAGTACGGCAAAGTAGTGGCAAAGTCCTGCAAAGAAGTGGCTATGTACGTCAAAGTAGTGGCGAAATACGGCAAAGTAGTGGCAAAGTACGGCAAAGTAGTACCAAAGTTCGGCAAGGTAGTGGCAAAGTACACCAAAGTAGTGGCAAAGTACGGCAAAGTAGTGGCAAAGTATGGAAAATTAGTGGCAAAGTAGTGGCAAAGTACAGCGAAGTAGTGGCAAATTACCGTAAAGTAGTGGCAAAGTGCGCCAAACGGCAAAGTAGTGGCAAAGTACCGCAAAGTTCTTGCAAAGTACGGCAAAGTACTGGCAAAGTAAGGCGAAGTACTGAAAAGTACGGCAAAGTACTGGCAAAGTACAGCAAAGTAGTGGCAAAGTACAGCACAAAGTAGTGGCAAAGTACTGCAAAGTAGTGGCAAAGTACGGCAAAGTAATGGCAAAGCACTGCAAAGTAGTGGCAAAGTATGACAAAGTACGGCAAAGTAGTGGCAAAATATGGCAAAGTAGTGGCAAAGTACGACAAAGCAGTGGCAAAGTACGGCAAGATAGTGGCAAAGTACGGCAATGTAGTGGCAAGTACGTCAAAGTAGTAGCAAAGTACGGCAAAGTAGTGGCAAAGTACGGCAACGTAGTGGCAACGTAGTGGCAAATTACGGCAAAGTAGTGGCAAAGTAGTGGCAAAGTATGGCAAAGTAGTGGCAAAGTACCGCAACGTAGTGGCAAAGTACGGCAAAATAGTAGCAAAGGTACGGCAAGGTAGAGGCAAAGTACGACAAAGTAGTGGCATAGTACGGCAAAGTAGTAGCAAAATACGGCAAAGTAGTGGCAAAGTACTAAAAAAATAGTAGCAAAGTTCAGCAAGGTAGAGGCAAAGTACGGCAAAGAAGTGGCAAAGTATGACAAAGTAGTGGCATAGTACGGAAAAGTAGTGGCAAAATACGGCAAAGTAGTGGCAAAGTACGGCAACGTAGTGGCAAAGTACATCAAAGTAGTGGCAAATTACGGCAAAGTAGTGGCAAAGTACGGCAAAGTAGTGGCAAAGTACCGCAACGTAGTGGCAAAGTGCGGCAAAGTAGTGGCAAAGTAGTAGCAAAGTACGGCAAGGTAGAGGCAAAGTACGGCAAAGAAGTGGCAAAGTACGACAAAGTAGTGGCATAGTACGGAAAAGAAGTGGCAAAATACGGCAAAGTAGTGGCAAAGTACGGCAAAGTAGTGGCAAAGTCCTGCAAAGAAGTGGCTATGTACGTCAAAGTAGTGGCGAAATACGGCAAAGTAGTGGCAAAGTATGGCAAAGTAGTACCAAAGTACGGCAAGGTAGTGGCAAAGTACACCAAAGTAGTGGCAAAGTACGGCAAAGTAGTGGCAAAGTATGGAAAAGTAGTGGCAAAGTACAGCGAAGTAGTGGCAAATTACCGTAAAGTAGTGGCAAAGTGCGCCAAACGGCAAAGTAGTGGCAAAGTACCGCAAAGTTCTTGCAAAGTACGGCAAAGTACTGGCAAAGTAAGGCGAAGTACTGAAAAGTACGGCAAAGTAGTGGCAAAGTACAGCAAAGTAGTGGCAAAGTACAGCACAAAGTAGTGGCAAAGTACTGCAAAGTAGTGGCAAAGTACGGCAAAGTAATGGCAAAGCACTGCAAAGTAGTGGCAAAGTATGACAAAGTACGGCAAAGTAGTGGCAAAATATGGCAAAGTAGTGGCAAAGTACGACAAAGCAGTGGCAAAGTACGGCAAGATAGTGGCAAAGTACGGCAATGTAGTGGCAAGTACGTCAAAGTAGTAGCAAAGTACGGCAAAGTAGTGGCAAAGTACGGCAACGTAGTGGCAACGTAGTGGCAAATTACGGCAAAGTAGTGGCAAAGTATGGCAAAGTAGTGGCAAAGTACCGCAACGTAGTGGCAAAGTACGGCAAAATAGTAGCAAAGGTACGGCAAGGTAGAGGCAAAGTACGACAAAGTAGTGGCATAGTACGGCAAAGTAGTAGCAAAATACGGCAAAGTAGTGGCAAAGTATGGCAAAGTAGTGGCAAAGTACGTCAAAATAGTGGCAAAGTACGGCAAAGTAGTGGCAAAGTACAGCAAAGTAGTGTCAAATTACGGCAAAGTAGTGGCAAAGTACGGCAAAGTAGTGGCAAAGTACCGCAACGTAGTGGCAAAGTACGGCAAAGTAGTGGCAAAGTACAGCGAAGTAGTGGCAAATTACCGTAAAGTAGTGGCAAAGTGCGCCAAACGGCAAAGTAGTGGCAAAGTACCGCAAAGTTCTTGCAAAGTACGGCAAAGTACTGGCAAAGTAAGGCGAAGTACTGAAAAGTACGGCAAGGTAGTGGCAAAGTACAGCAAAGTAGTGGCAAAGTACTGCACAAGGTAGTGGCAAAGTACGGCAAAGTAGTGGCAAAGTACGGCAAAGTAATGGCAAAGCACTGCAAAGTAGTGGCAAAGTACGGCAAAGTAGTGGCAAAATATGGCAAAGTAGTGGCAAAGTACGAAAAAGCAGTGGCAAAGTACGGCAAGATAGTGGCAAAGTACGGCAATGTAGTGGCAAGTACGGCAAAGTAGTGGCAAAGTACGGCAAAGTAGTGGCAAAGTACGGCAACGTAGTGGCAAAGTAGTGGCAAAGTACGTCAAAGTAGTGGCAAAGTACGGCAAAGTAGTGTCAAAGTACAGTAACGTAGAGGCAAATTACGGCAAAGTAGTGGCAAAGTACCGCAACGTAGTGGCAAAGTTCGGCAAAATAGTGGCAAAGTATTGCAAAGTAGTGGCAAAGTACCGCAACGTAGTGGCAAAGTGCAGCAAAGTAGTGGCAAAGTATGTCAATGGCAAAGTACGGCAAGGTAGTGGCAAAGTACAGCAGTAGTGGCATAGTAGTGACAAAGTACGGCAAATTAGTGGCAAAGTATGGCAAAGTAGTGGCAAATTACGGCAAAGTACGGCAAAGTAGTGGCAAAGTACGGCAAAGTAGTGGCAAAATACGGCAAAGTAGTGGCAAAGTACGGCAAAGCAGTGGCAAAGTACTGCAAATTACGGCAAAGTAGTGGCAGATAACGGCAAAGTAGTGGCAAAGTACGATAAAGTAGAGGCAAAGTAAGCCAAAGCTGGGGTAAAGTACGCCAAAGTAGTGGCAAAGTACGGTAAAGTAGAGGCAATGTAACGCAAATTATTGAAAAAGTACGGCAAAGTAGTGGCAAAGTACAGCAAAGTAGTGGCAAAGTACTGAAAGCAGTGGCAAAGTACGGCAAAGTAGTGGCAAATTACTGCAAAGTAGTGGCAAAGTACGGCAAGGCAGTGGCAAAGTACCTCAGTGGTGGCCTAGAAGTGACAAAGTACGGCAAAGTAGTGGCAAAGTACAGCAAATTAGTGGCAAAGTACGGCAAAGTTGTGTTAAAGTACGGCAAAGTAGTGGCAAATTACGGCAAAGTAGTGGCAAAATACGGCAATGTAGTGGCAAGTACGGCAAAGTAGAGGCAAAGTACGGCAAAGTAGTGGCAAAGTACGGCAACGTAGTGGCAAAGTACATCAAAGTAGTGGCAATTTACGGCAAAGTAGTGGCAAAGTATGGCAAAGTAGTGGCAAAGTACCGCAACGTAGTGGCAAAGTGCGGCAAAGTAGTGGCAAAGTACGTCAAAGAAGTGGCAAAGTACGGCAAAGTAGTGGCAAAGTAGTAGAAAAGTACGGCAATGTTGTGGCAGAGTACGGCAAAGTAGTGGCAAAGTACGGCAAGGTAGAGGTAAAGTACGGCAAAGTAGTGGCAAAGTACGACAAAGTAGTGGCATAGCACGGAAAAGTGGTGGCAAAATACGGCAAAGTAGTGGCAAAGTACGGCAAAGTAGTAGCAAAATACGGCAAAGTAGTGGCAAAGTATGGCAAAGCAATGCAAAGTAGTGGCAAAGTAGTGGCAAAGTACGGCAAATAGTGGCAAAGTACGGCAAGATAGTGGCAAAGTACGGCAATGTAGTGGCAAGTACGGCAAAGTAGAGGCAAAGTACTGCAAAGTAGTGGCAAAGTACGGCAACGTAGTGACAAAGTACATCAAAGTAGTGGCAAATTACGGCAAAGTAGTGGCAAAGTATGGCAAAGTAGTGGCAAAGTACCGCAACGTAGTGGCAAAGTGCGGCAAAGTAGTGGCAAAGTAGTAGCAAAGTACGGCAATGTTGTGGCAGAGTACGGCAAAGTAGTAGCAAAGTACGGCAAAGTAGTGGCTTAGTACAGCAACGTAATGGCAAAGTAGTGCAAAGTACGCCAATATAGTGGCAAAGTACGGCAAAGTAATGACAAAGTACTGCAATGTTGTGGCAAAGTACGGCAAAGTAGTGGCAAAGTACGGCAAAGTAGTGGCAAAGTACAGCGAAGTTGTGGCAAAGTATGGCAAAGTAGTGGCAAAGTACAGCGAAGTAGTGACAAATTAACGTAAAGTAGTGGCAACGTACAGCAACGTAATGGCAAAGTACGCCAAAGTAGAGGCAAAGTACGGCGAAGTAGTGGCAAAGAACGGCAAAGTAATGACAAAGTACTGCAAAGTAGTGGCAAAGTACTGCAAAGTAGTGGCAAAGTACGGCAAAGTAGAGGCAAAGTACGACAAAGCAGTGGCAAAGTACGGCAAAGTAGTTGAAAAAGTACGGCAAAGTAGTGGCAAAGTAGTGGCAAAGTACGGCAAAGTAGTGGCAAAGTACCGCAACGTAGTGGCAAAGTACGGCAAAGTAGTGGCAAAGTACTAAAAAAAATAGTAGCAAAGTTCAGCAAGGTAGAGGCAAAGTACGGCAAAGAAGTGGCAAAGTGTGACAAAGTAGTGGCATAGTACGGAAAAGTAGTGGCAAAATATGGCAAAGTAGTGGCAAAGTACGGCAACGTAGTGGCAAAGTACATCAAAGTAGTGGCAAATTACGGCAAAGTAGTGGCAAAGTACGGCAAAGTAGTGGCAAAGTACCGCAACGTAGTGGCAAAGTGCGGCAAAGTAGTGGCAAAGTAGTAGCAAAGTACGGCAAGGTAGAGGCAAAGTACGGCAAAGAAGTGGCAAAGTACGACAAAGTAGTGGCATAGTACGGAAAAGAAGTGGCAAAATACGGCAAAGTAGTGGCAAAGTACGGCAAAGTAGTGGCAAAGTCCTGCAAAGAAGTGGCTATGTACGTCAAAGTAGTGGCGAAATACGGCAAAGTAGTGGCAAAGTACGGCAAAGTAGTACCAAAGTTCGGCAAGGTAGTGGCAAAGTACACCAAAGTAGTGGCAAAGTACGGCAAAGTAGTGGCAAAGTATGGAAAATTAGTGGCAAAGTAGTGGCAAAGTACAGCGAAGTAGTGGCAAATTACCGTAAAGTAGTGGCAAAGTGCGCCAAACGGCAAAGTAGTGGCAAAGTACCGCAAAGTTCTTGCAAAGTACGGCAAAGTACTGGCAAAGTAAGGCGAAGTACTGAAAAGTACGGCAAAGTAGTGGCAAAGTACAGCAAAGTAGTGGCAAAGTACAGCACAAAGTAGTGGCAAAGTACTGCAAAGTAGTGGCAAAGTACGGCAAAGTAATGGCAAAGCACTGCAAAGTAGTGGCAAAGTATGACAAAGTACGGCAAAGTAGTGGCAAAATATGGCAAAGTAGTGGCAAAGTACGACAAAGCAGTGGCAAAGTACGGCAAGATAGTGGCAAAGTACGGCAATGTAGTGGCAAGTACGTCAAAGTAGTAGCAAAGTACGGCAAAGTAGTGGCAAAGTACGGCAACGTAGTGGCAACGTAGTGGCAAATTACGGCAAAGTAGTGGCAAAGTAGTGGCAAAGTATGGCAAAGTAGTGGCAAAGTACCGCAACGTAGTGGCAAAGTACGGCAAAATAGTAGCAAAGGTACGGCAAGGTAGAGGCAAAGTACGACAAAGTAGTGGCATAGTACGGCAAAGTAGTAGCAAAATACGGCAAAGTAGTGGCAAAGTACTAAAAAAATAGTAGCAAAGTTCAGCAAGGTAGAGGCAAAGTACGGCAAAGAAGTGGCAAAGTATGACAAAGTAGTGGCATAGTACGGAAAAGTAGTGGCAAAATACGGCAAAGTAGTGGCAAAGTACGGCAACGTAGTGGCAAAGTACATCAAAGTAGTGGCAAATTACGGCAAAGTAGTGGCAAAGTACGGCAAAGTAGTGGCAAAGTACCGCAACGTAGTGGCAAAGTGCGGCAAAGTAGTGGCAAAGTAGTAGCAAAGTACGGCAAGGTAGAGGCAAAGTACGGCAAAGAAGTGGCAAAGTACGACAAAGTAGTGGCATAGTACGGAAAAGAAGTGGCAAAATACGGCAAAGTAGTGGCAAAGTACGGCAAAGTAGTGGCAAAGTCCTGCAAAGAAGTGGCTATGTACGTCAAAGTAGTGGCGAAATACGGCAAAGTAGTGGCAAAGTACGGCAAAGTAGTACCAAAGTACGGCAAGGTAGTGGCAAAGTACACCAAAGTAGTGGCAAAGTACGGCAAAGTAGTGGCAAAGTATGGAAAAGTAGTGGCAAAGTACAGCGAAGTAGTGGCAAATTACCGTAAAGTAGTGGCAAAGTGCGCCAAACGGCAAAGTAGTGGCAAAGTACCGCAAAGTTCTTGCAAAGTACGGCAAAGTACTGGCAAAGTAAGGCGAAGTACTGAAAAGTACGGCAAAGTAGTGGCAAAGTACAGCAAAGTAGTGGCAAAGTACAGCACAAAGTAGTGGCAAAGTACTGCAAAGTAGTGGCAAAGTACGGCAAAGTAATGGCAAAGCACTGCAAAGTAGTGGCAAAGTATGACAAAGTACGGCAAAGTAGTGGCAAAATATGGCAAAGTAGTGGCAAAGTACGACAAAGCAGTGGCAAAGTACGGCAAGATAGTGGCAAAGTACGGCAATGTAGTGGCAAGTACGTCAAAGTAGTAGCAAAGTACGGCAAAGTAGTGGCAAAGTACGGCAACGTAGTGGCAACGTAGTGGCAAATTACGGCAAAGTAGTGGCAAAGTATGGCAAAGTAGTGGCAAAGTACCGCAACGTAGTGGCAAAGTACGGCAAAATAGTAGCAAAGGTACGGCAAGGTAGAGGCAAAGTACGACAAAGTAGTGGCATAGTACGGCAAAGTAGTAGCAAAATACGGCAAAGTAGTGGCAAAGTATGGCAAAGTAGTGGCAAAGTACGTCAAAATAGTGGCAAAGTACGGCAAAGTAGTGGCAAAGTACAGCAAAGTAGTGTCAAATTACGGCAAAGTAGTGGCAAAGTACGGCAAAGTAGTGGCAAAGTACCGCAACGTAGTGGCAAAGTACGGCAAAGTAGTGGCAAAGTACAGCGAAGTAGTGGCAAATTACCGTAAAGTAGTGGCAAAGTGCGCCAAACGGCAAAGTAGTGGCAAAGTACCGCAAAGTTCTTGCAAAGTACGGCAAAGTACTGGCAAAGTAAGGCGAAGTACTGAAAAGTACGGCAAGGTAGTGGCAAAGTACAGCAAAGTAGTGGCAAAGTACTGCACAAGGTAGTGGCAAAGTACGGCAAAGTAGTGGCAAAGTACACTAAAGTAATGGCAAAGCACTGCAAAGTAGTGGCAAAGTACGGCAAAGTAGTGGCAAAATATGGCAAAGTAGTGGCAAAGTACGAAAAAGCAGTGGCAAAGTACGGCAAGATAGTGGCAAAGTACGGCAATGTAGTGGCAAGTACGGCAAAGTAGTGGCAAAGTACGGCAAAGTAGTGGCAAAGTACGGCAACGTAGTGGCAAAGTAGTGGCAAAGTACGTCAAAGTAGTGGCAAAGTACGGCAAAGTAGTGTCAAAGTACAGTAACGTAGAGGCAAATTACGGCAAAGTAGTGGCAAAGTACCGCAACGTAGTGGCAAAGTTCGGCAAAATAGTGGCAAAGTATTGCAAAGTAGTGGCAAAGTACCGCAACGTAGTGGCAAAGTGCAGCAAAGTAGTGGCAAAGTATGTCAATGGCAAAGTACGGCAAGGTAGTGGCAAAGTACAGCAGTAGTGGCATAGTAGTGACAAAGTACGGCAAATTAGTGGCAAAGTATGGCAAAGTAGTGGCAAATTACGGCAAAGTACGGCAAAGTAGTGGCAAAGTACGGCAAAGTAGTGGCAAAATACGGCAAAGTAGTGGCAAAGTACGGCAAAGCAGTGGCAAAGTACTGCAAATTACGGCAAAGTAGTGGCAGATAACGGCAAAGTAGTGGCAAAGTACGATAAAGTAGAGGCAAAGTAAGCCAAAGCTGTGGTAAAGTACGCCAAAGTAGTGGCAAAGTACGGTAAAGTAGAGGCAATGTAACGCAAATTATTGAAAAAGTACGGCAAAGTAGTGGCAAAGTACAGCAAAGTAGTGGCAAAGTACTGAAAGCAGTGGCAAAGTACGGCAAAGTAGTGGCAAATTACTGCAAAGTAGTGGCAAAGTACGGCAAGGCAGTGGCAAAGTACCTCAGTGGTGGCCTAGAAGTGACAAAGTACGGCAAAGTAGTGGCAAAGTACAGCAAATTAGTGGCAAAGTACGGCAAAGTTGTGTTAAAGTACGGCAAAGTAGTGGCAAATTACGGCAAAGTAGTGGCAAAATACGAGAAAGTAGGGGCAAAGTAAGCCAAAGCTGTGGTAAAGTACGCCAAAGTAGTGGCAAAGTACGGTAAAGTAGAGGCAATGTAACGCAAATTATTGAAAAAGTACGGCAAAGTAGTGGCAAAGTACAGCAAAGTAGTGGCAAAGTACTGAAAGCAGTGGCAAAGTACGGCAAGGTAGTGGCAAATTACTGCAAAGTAGTGGCAAAGTACGGCAAGGCAGTGGCAAAGTACCTCAGTGGTGGCCTAGAAGTGACAAAGTACGGCAAAGTAGTGGCAAAGTACAGCAAATTAGTGGCAAAGTACGGCAAAGTTGTGTTAAAGTACGGCAAAGTAGTGGCAAATTACGGCAAAGTAGTGGCAAAATACGAGAAAGTAGGGGCAAAGTAAGCCAAAGCTGTGGTAAAGTACGCCAAAGTAGAGGCAATGTACGGCAAATTAGTGAAAAAGTATGGCAAAGTCGTGGCAAAGTATGGCAAATTGGCAAAGTACGTCAAAGTATAGCAAAGTACGGCAAAGTAGTGGCAAAGTACGGCAAAGTACGGCAAAGTACGGCAAAGTAGTGGCAAAGTACTGAAAAGCAGTGGCGAAGTACGTCAAAGTAGTGGCAAAATACAGCAAAGTAGTGGCCAAGTACTGCAAAGTACTGAAAAGTACGGCAAAGTAGTTGCAAAGTACGGCAAAGTAGTGGCAAAGTACCGCAAAGTAGTGGCAAAGTACGTCAAAGTAGTGGCAAAGCACGGCAAAGTAGTGGCGAAATACGTCAAAGTAGTGGCAAAGTACGGCAAGGTTGTCGCAAAGTACGGCAAAGTAGTGGCAAGGTACGGCAAAGTAATGGCAAAGTACTACAAAGTAGTGGCAAAGTACGGCAAAGCACGGCAAAGTAGTGGCAAAGTACGGCAAAGTTGTGGTAAAGTACGGCAAAGTAGTTGCAAAGTACGGCAAAGTAGTGGTAAAATACGATAAAGTAGTGGCAAAGTAGAGGCAATGTACGGCAAATTAGTGAAAAAGTACGGCAAAGTGGTGGCAAAGTACGTCAAAGTAGTGGCAAAATACAGCAAAGTAGTGGCCAAGTACTGAAAAGTATAGCAAAGTAGTTGCAAAGTACGGCAAAGTAGTGACAAAGTACTGCAAAGTAGTGGCAAAGTACGGCAAAGTAGTGGCAAAGCACGGCAAAGTAGTGGCAAAGTACGGCAAAGTAGTGGCAAAGTAGTGGCAAAGTACGGCAAAGTAGTGGCAAAGTACGGCAAAGTAGTGGCAAAGTACTGCAAAGTAGTGGCAAAGTACGGGAAAGTAGTGGCAAAATACGGCAAAGTAGTAGCAAAATTCGGCAAAGTAGTTGCAAAGTAATGCAAAGTAGTGGCAAAATACAGCAAGCAAAGTAGTGGCAAAGTACGGCAAAGTAGGGGCAAAGTACGGCATTTGTTAAAAATGAGGTAGGCAAAACTCTGTAACTCAGCAAACGAAAACCAAAAATCTTTAGCTTACGACTACCAAACACGTGAACATACTGGTAATTAGGATTTCCTTGCATATGAACATTTCAGCTTACATCTAATTTTTAATTCGTGTCGAAAACTAGACTGGCAAAGTCGGGACTTCTTTTTTGTTTTACAAAAAATAATAATTGATTGTCAATTTAGCCTTTTCACGTGATCGCGAAAATTTGCGTGACTGCGAAAGAAATCCCGACTGGACGCATCTGCAGGCAACCCACTGCGTTGGAGTGAAAACTGGAGCGGAAATGTACGTTACCTTTCACTTCTGAGGTCCCAGCGATTTTGAAAGACTACTTATATACATTGGAAATTTAAATCGACTTGTTTTCAGTAAACATGGATTAAAATTTCCATCTCTGCGATCGAATCGAATCAACGTTACGTTATTACACCCAATCATGAATAATCAATGACATCATGAATAATTAATATCAGTCAAATACCCGCAAATGCGTCCAGTCGGGATTTCTTTAGCGTTCGTTTTCCGGATCATACTGAAAAGACTAAGAAACAATTAATTAAAACAAAACAAAAAAGTAGTCCCTGCCAGTCTAGTCGAAAACGTGCACATCACGTTATGGACACTGTTTACCGGCCAGAACTGCTCGCTTATTTAAAACACCAATCGCTGGCCCAAACACTGATCACTAATTTGTTGTTTCAATGGTAAAGTTTAGGGATACAACGAGTAATAGAGTATTAACTATTATTAAATTCCGAACGACAGACACGGACGAACGACAATCTACGATACTTTGTATCATTCGCGAACGCAACTTGAACTACAACCTTTTATTTAACATGCCGAAGGAGCGGAATCAGGGGCGGACCCAGTAAAATGTATTGGGGAGGGTCAAAGCTTCGCTTAAAATTTACGAAGCGTAAATCGCAGAGAAGCTATGCTTAATCCAGATGCATTTTCATGCCTAGGGGTGGGCATGACCCCCTGTCCCCCCTATGGATCCGCCACTGTGTTCCGTTTGAATCCAGGACTGCTCTCTCCTTTCATCAATGATTATCGAGACAGTTACTTGATAAAGACAACGCTAACTCCCTAGGGCAGAGAAACAAAGAAAATAAAAATGTGTTTTTCCAAAAATAACGATGCCAAAACCACAAATCTTTTGTTCAAAGGGCGGTGGTCATCGCGCCCTGTTGAATAGGGGACTCATAGAGACGTATACAACACGTATAAACATTGCTTCATTACACGAATTATGAAAACGCGCTGCACAACGACTAGAGCCCTTCAAATTTGTACCTGTATCATACTATTTTCAAGGACGTTGGACTTTTTTAGTTTGGAAAATAATCTTTTAAAAAACGTTATTCCGAAAAGTGATTATATACACTAAATAATTATGTAAACAACTAAACTGTACGCCGAAATCACGAAATAGACTACTAGTATGTTTTAATATTTTTGTAAAACTGAATGCCGACATCACGTAATAGACTACGTATTCATTATTTCTGTGAACAACTGTAACAACCAGTCTTCTCGGTCATTATTATATACTGTATTATATAAATTAGATAATGAAAAGTACTTATTTGTATTGTTGTTTTATTTACGACGAATAATTAGAATGCACTGTATACACATAATTTTAATTGCATGTTTAAGGGTATCTAATATCCTGCCGCTTAGCGCCCCACCCCACAGCTTTGTCCTAATGTGATACCATGGAACTAGTTCCATGGTGATACCAAGTGAAACGTATATTTTTACTGTCGTATTTCACAAAAGCCGAAACTGGGTGTATCATAGACTAGGAACAACACACGCTGCGACAACTGAGTGATCAGCAACATTTTTTTGGGCGATGTTCCAATGGTGAATTAGTTTATTTGAAATGAATGAATGAATGAATGAATATGAATATGAACTCTATTAACAACGTGTTTGAATTATGTGCGGCAATGGGCAATATTGACCTCAGAGTTCAGAGTTTTTTAATAAACATGTCGCACGTGAAACGCAGGAGACATTTTAGTTTAGTTTCATGTTTACCGATCTTTAACTTTTTAGAATAAATGATACCTACCGTTGTCAAATCAACCAAGAGGTTCGAATCCGGAAGGCTTGGCTATTTTAAACTTCGTAAATAGCATTCTTTTCAAGCGGCGACTTAATTCAAGTGTAATGAACGTAAGTGAAATGTATGGCCGAGTCACTATACTTGTACCTTCGAAGGTTACGACTCTTACTTTTGAAATTGGTTATAAATACATGAACAAAATAAAAGCATATACCAATTTTTCAATGGCCAAAAAATCATACTTATTGTTAAGAAATACCAGTAACTGCTACCAACACAAATAACGATAGGTGCAAATTTCAAATATTGAAGATCGTTTATTTTACAGAAGAAAACCAAGGACCGAAACGTCCGTCCTGGTCGAAACCCTTGGCCGAAACGTGCGTCCACCGGAACGCCCAAACCCAATCTTCAGTCATTTTAAACAAGATTACTCAGTAAAGTAACAAAGAAGGTATACATGTTCGATTTATAATTATAAAACTATGCCAAAGCAAATTCAGAAAATTCAGATTGCAGTATAACATGAAGTGGGCACGGAGTCTCGGCGTCAGTTATTTTTTTTCGCTACTTTCAAACATTATTATTTAGACCAACAGTTTCGTTACGTCAGAATTGTCAAACACGCCGAACCTCAGCGTGTTGTTTCTAGGTGTTTTCCTTTATGTACGTAGCAACTTTCGACGAAAAGGTAGTCTGCATCATCGGAATAGTGTCTTAAATAGAAGTCTCTGCTTTTCTTTCTACAATGCTGTCTTTGGAATAACCATTGAAACATTAGTTTTGGTTTTGTTTCCTCGACAGGGCAATTGACACCTCTCACAGCCATCCTTGTTGCAATTGTAAAAACAAATGTCACGAACCTAATTTAGTCAATGCATGGTATCTGTTTATACATCCATGGTCAATGATAGTTGCAGTTACGCAATCTAGCGCTTGATCATGACGTAGTTAGGCCACCAAACCTTGGGATTAAAATGCGATGGTTGTCGCGCCGCGTCGTGTTCGACGAGGACTCATAGCGACGTATACAACACATTGTTTATTTACATGAAATTCAAACACGCACTGAGCGAAGACCACAGCACTTTCATCAATGGCCTCACAGGGGGACACGCCCCCCCCCACTTTCTGAAGGGTGGGGGACACAATATCAACTGTCCCCTCCACTTTCCAGACTTACCCAAATATCAATAATAGGCTTTTATATCCCTGCACTTAAACTGAACCACTTCTGGTCATTTTGCTCTGTTTGTGGGAGATAGACGACAATAACACAAATGAGATGGAATGAAAGGCCAAGTATTCTTGACATTTATTGAAAAATGAGAGGCTTGTAAACCTTAAAAAATCCCTCGCCAGTTTCCTCAAACTGAAAGAATACAACAGAAAAACCTCCAAGGAGGTCAAAGGTCAAAGGTCAACTGGCTAGGAAAACTTTCAAAACAATAAATCAGTGAAAATTAAGCACAAATTAATCTCCCACAAAGGTGTGGGCCCCAGAAACGCCCACACCCACCTGCGCCATAATTACAATGGAGGTGCACGGGGTGGTGGAGGGCGACTAAAATTGTAGAAGAAACAAAATGCAAGCCGGCAAGTTGACGGTGTAGTTCAAAAGAGGTGGATCAATGTTGCTGCCCCTCCCCCTCTAAGGCACAATTAAACAAGAATGCGCCAGCCATAGAGGGCGCTCTCCAACTGGTATTAAAATACAATTGCATGTATATAAATCTGATTATCTGTCTATAATCTATGCTTTATATCCCTGCACTTAAACTGAACCACTTCTGGTCATTTTGCTCTGTTTGTGGGAGATAGACGACAATAACACAAATGAGATGGAATGAAAGGCCAAGTATTCTTGACATTTATTGAAAAATGAGAGGCTTGTAAACCTTAAAAAATCCCTCGCCAGTTTCCTCAAACTGAAAGATTACAACAGAAAAACCTCCAAGGAGGTCAAAGGTCAACGGGCGAGGAAAACTGTCAAAACATTAAATCAGTGAAAATTAAGCACAAATTAATCTCCCACAAAGGTGTGGGCCCCAGAAACGCCACAAGCCACACTAGTGTGTGGCCGCCCCACCCAAAATGACCAGAAGCAGAGGTAAATCCTTATGAAAGTACATTACTTAAGTGAACACTAACTAAATTGCTTGAATCCGAATACAGCGGATATCGAATAGAATAGAAGGAAAAACAGAACAATGTAAGGCACCCATATATAGCGGCCCCTGCCTGATCTATATTCAAGTGCAAAACATGTTTTGTCTATTTCTGTAAACATGTTACCATACTGCTGGTTGCCTAATATATCCCTTGAATGCATCTGACTTCCATCTACCTAAAACACGGATCTGAGCATCGGACAACCCATCTGAAGCAGCTTGTGAGGCTGCTCCTATACGAAATGTAATGCTTGTAACCACAATTCCCAATGTGTCTGGTCCCAGGGTAGTGGAGTTGACTGCTTCAGAAAGCGAAATTGCTCATCATAAAACATCCAGCCAGCCTTTTTGGCTGCCAGGTCACGCACCACCTCTCCATATTTCATAAGACCTGAAATATCCTCAGGCTTCTTTAAAGTATACACTGCTACAAAGATGTTAAATGCAGAAATCCACTGCTCAATTGACGTAATTTTCTTAGTACTAGCAGCGGGCTCAAGACAAAGCTGAGGCCTACCCACACCATCAGATAATGCAACGGTGTACCTACCATCCCGCAGGGAGGGATTACTAAGCAGAGTAGTGAAATCAATATAATCACCTGCCCAGATTTTAGATTTAATCTTATTTGACACCCTTGCTACCAAAGGTACAGACTGGCTAGTGAACAGTGTGGTTGGCTGCAGCTCCCTCTCTGAACCCTGAATTATAGATTGCTGTGTAACCTGAATTACAGACAAATCACTAATCTGATCCAGTGGCTTTCTAGCAGCCTGAACCCCCTGTCCATTACCCGTAATGTCATTGACAACTGGTTGGACGACTTGAGATGCAGTAGCTGCTGCTGGGCTTGCAACGTTGCAAACACCAGCTTCCTTCAAACCTTGAACGACTGCACGTGAGATAGAGGCTGCTAATCTTTCTGGATCCAAGTGTTGCGCTGCAGCATTATTACGTGTTGTGACTGCAGCAGCTCGCTGTTCACCTTGTTGATCGGTAGTGGGGACTTGCAGCACCGCAGAAGGATTATTTGATGTTTCCACTGGATCAGAACATGTGGTTGTCGCTGCCTTACGCTTTGCTGTAGCTGCCCTGGTGACTGGTGCTGAACACTTTGGTGGCATACTGTTGACAAAATAAATTATTGACAGAAAATAAACTGTACAAATATTAGTGTTCTATCGCATGATAATAACAATGGTAATAGCAACAACAGAAGTGAAAGGATACCGATAAAAATTACATGCACGTAATTATGAATAAACAGAATTAATTTAATTTTGTACAGACAATTAATTAATAATAAATGTTTAACAAAACAAAATGCATGCTAATTAAAAATAATAACCTTCCAGTTTTAAAGAGAAGGTACATACAACCAATAAAATTGGTAAAACCACTCTGCCATAACAAGGTATGTCATTGGGAGAGGGTACAAAAACAGTTTCAAAGAGAAGGTACATACAACCAATAAAATTGGTAAAACCACTCTGCCATAACAAGGTATGTCATTGGGAGAGGGTACAAAAACAGTTTCAAACAGAAGGTACATACAACCAATAAAATTGGTAAAACCACTCTGCCATAACAAGGTATGTCATTGGGAGAGGGTACAAAAACAGCACTAGTGCAAATGGCCACCAAAATGGTTACCGAGTATGAATATTGCACTTATCATGCTGTACTCAATCAAAGTAAAACCACCACTGGGTCAAGTAAATAAAATAAATATGCATGTACAGAAGTACTACATCTAATCCGTAAACAACAAACAAATTGCATATATGTACATACATACATACATACACACACAAATAAATAAATAAATAAATAAATAAATAAATAAATAAATAAATAAATAAATAAATAAATAAATAAATGATTTTAATTAATATGTAGATAAACTTGGAAGGTGCTACCGGATGTAAACGGCAACCTTGCAATTCCGCGACTGCTGAATATCGAAGTACAACTTTCATAAAAAAGGTAAAATAATTCTCCGATAATTATCGATCTAAAACTTCGATAGTTAGGCAATCGGAGGATTTAAGGTTGGAGCCACATCCAACAGACACGGATATTGTCAAATAATTGTCGAAGTATTAGAATGATACAATGGGCAACATTGTTTGATAATTCTCTGATAATTATCCGATAACGTTATTCAAGATCCAGCCTTCACGGACTTTCGAGCATCATGGCCGGACTACACACACTTGGATTTCCAGTATTAACTCGCAGGACGCACGGTCACGCACGGCTAGTCAGATTAAGTTTGACACAAGTATACTGTGTGTCGGAACATAGGGGTGTCGGAACATAGTGTTGTCGGAACATAGAGATGTCGGAACAATCGGCATTCGAACATTGGCCGCTTACGCGGACACAAAAGTGTCCCCCTCACTTTTCAGAATGACTCGACGTCCCTGGGTTGTTGGCTCACCCGCTTCAAGTTGTCCGAATATAACGCCTCGAGGGATAATTATCACTTAATGCTAAGTGGTGTTGTTTGAAATAACGCTATTTTATAGAGTGGTTTGCGTGGAACGAATTGTCGTATGTTTTAAAATTGCACCAATTAGTCGCGTAAATCCAGAATCCCAGGGCCGACCTGCCGTTCACAAAAACACTCCTGAATACTTCCCATCAAGTATTGTAATACACTACATGGTATTAATAGCATTTTGTTTAAGTTGTAATATAAGTGATTATATAGAAAAAATTCCCGGGCCGATAGACACAATCCGGGTAGAACAAACTCCCAGACAGTACATCGCATAGAGACAATGCCATTTAATGTGAGCGTACCATAATCCGTTAATTGTTAAACCACCTATTTTTTAGCTGTATATTATTTCCTATGATTTATAAAGCCCCAATAGGACTATTTGTATTTTAAAATAAAGATTGAAATTGGTGACCTTTTAGATCACCAACGTTCCTTGTCGATCCTGTTCTATTGCAATGTGTTGGCAGTAACTTAAAAAGTACATTATCTAAACACATGTTTTCTGAGATAATGTCCGCCGGGATCTTGCTCTGCCGGGATCCAGTAAATCTCCAATTCAGGTTAACCTCAAAACATATTTCGTGCTCGTAGGATTAGCGAAGATGCGGGTTAAACCCATACCTTATCCAAGGCCACTTCACAAAATGTCAATAGTCGCTAAAGTGTTAATTCCATAGACAAACATACACAATTTACAGAGGGCGCACAACCATCGCGTAAGCCATGATAAGGAGCTATTTTGCTTCGGATGAATTGTAAAGTTCAACTGGATATGAGATCGGCAAGAGCGTAATAACAGAAGTAATATTACTATTAGTCACTACGGATGCGTATGTAATAAATTGTTCTATGTCGCTATAATAGCATATTTATGTAATGTACAGTTACAGTCGCTAGTTAAGCACTTCGCCACAATCGAATCATTGAGTATTAGTTCAAACAATATCATTGTAAAACAAATAATATATAATTGAAGATAAATTAGTAATTTATAAACGGTTTAGTTAGAAATATATTTTTATAGTCCCATGGATTGCACCAAAGAATCATGGGACACTATTGTTTATGTTGTTTACAATGTTAATCTATCTTTTGTTAGCCATTGTTATTTTAATCCGGCGAGCGGTTACGACGGAAATTCGAATTTTCATGCAGTGAAATGTTCGACATTAGAGTAGGAAATACCGAACAAAAATTGCTTTTTTGTCTTTTCAATGTGTACGGCAAGTCCAAAAAAATATCACCCTCTGATTTTCTCAGATTGTCTCCCATGCAAGTACTAACCACGACCGATTGAGCTTTACTTTTGTGATCGGTACATCACCTGATCACTCACCTATAAGAGTCATTTGACATTTATTCAAATTGGCGTCCATTTAATGTTTGTAAATGGTTCAAAATTCTACAACCATCGGGAGTTACTACGATATTTAAACGGCATTTTACGAGATATGTATTGTATTCACTTTTCCGAACTTTAAACTGCAGGTTTTGATAAAGTAACAACATAAGTAACATTATCATGTAAATCTGTCAACTTTGCACGAGCTTTTCACAACTTTGTATGTACTTTGTTTATTACTTTACGCTTGGGTTGTGGTACGATCTGCTTACATAAAAAGCTTTTTCTAGACTTTTACTTTTTTTATTCTAAATTTAACTGCGGGGTTCGATATAAAATGAATCAAGGAAACTATGCGCGGATATCAACCAACTTTTTAATCACTTTTCACATTTTTTATACTGTTTTTTATGTTTACGGTCGGCTTTTTTGACAGTCTGCTAACATAGGAGGCTTCAAATGGATTTTATTCATTTTTTTATTCTTTATAACTGCAGTTCGATGTAACAACAACTTAAGTCAATTAAACACGCAAATCTACCAACTTTGCAATCGCTTTGCACAACTTTGCACGCTGTTTTTACAGCTTAGAACCATTATGCGCCAGCTGCCAAAACTATGGGTTTATTGAAAAGATGTTCAAATTTTGAAGCTTTCTAGAAACTTAAAAAATCAAAATAATAAGCGCGAAACTTTTGCTATCAGTGGTTAACATCATGCTATTAAAGAATACACAAAAGATAGTTGTGTGTCTTTTCCATGAGTGTGACAAAAATTAAAAAAAAATATAAATTATTTCAGCTTGTTTTCTCAGGTTGTTTCCCATGAAAGTACAGCCCTCGCCCGATTGACTTTAGCTTCATGATGATTCGAATACCTGACCACTTAGCTAGAAAGACATTAGAATTTTTTGTCCAAATTGACTGTAATATACTATTTCAAAAATTATTCGAAATTGCTGTCGTTTGCAATTGTGTCTTTCGTGAGTTGACCTATGACCTCTACATGCTGCAGAATATAATACGACAATACAACGGCCATTTATGACATATTTATTCAGTTTTTCGAACTTTTAACAATAGGTCACGATGATATAACAACATTGGTCACATTTTCATGTAAATCTCGCGCAAGGTTGCAATAAGTTTTCACAACTTTGTCAGCACTTTGTTTTTTATATTTCACGCTTTGGTTGTGGTAAAATCTGCTAATATAACGAGGTTTTCCAACAGTCACTTGTTCTTCATTTTTGTCTAAATTTAATTGCCGAGTCGATATCACAATGACTTAGGTCAAATATATAAGCAATGTCGCCACCTTTTCAATTGCTTTTCATATTTTTAGGCTGTTTTGGAAATGTTACGGTCACCTCATATGCCTGTCTGCTACTAATCGAGATTTTATTTAGATTTCATTCATTTTTTTCTTCGTTATAACTGTATGGTGGGACATGACAACAACTTAATTCAAATAAACACGCAAATCTACCAACTTTGCAATCACTTTTCACAACTTTGCACGCTGTTTAACAGCTTAGAGCAATTATGCGCCAACCGCCAAAACTATTGGTTCAGTCAAAGGCGTGCAAATATTAAAACTTACTGGAAAATAAAATAAAACTATTGGTTCAGTCAAAGGCGTGCAAATATTAAAACTTACTGGAAAATAAAATAAAACTATTGGTTCAGTCAAAGGCGTGCAAATATTAAAACTTACTGGAAAATAAAATAAAACTATTGGTTCAGTCAAAGGCGTGCAAATATTAAAACTTACTGGAAAATAAAATAAAACTATTGGTTCAGTCAAAGGCGTGCAAATATCAAAACTTACTGGAAAATAAAATAAAACTATTGGTTCAGTCAAAGGCGTGCAAATATTAAAACTTACTGGAAAATAAAATAAAACTATTGATTCAGTCAAAGGCGTGCAAATATTAAAACTTACTGGAAAATAAAATAAAAAAATAAATGTTTAACATCACAGGAATGAAGAATCACAAAAGATGTTTTTTTTTGTCTTTTCCATGAGTTTGACAAAAAATATATTTCATCAGCTTGTTTTCTCACGTTGTCTGCCATGCAAGTTGAAATACTTCACGCCCGATTGACTTTAATTGTATGATGAGGTGATCACTTAGCTAGACAGAAATTTGAATTTTATTCGAATTGACGGACATAAACTGTTTGGAAAATGATTCGAAATTGCTGTCTTTCGTACTCGTGTCTTTCGTTAGTTGAACTATGACCTCTACATGCTGAAAAAATATTATACAATAATACAACGGCCATTTATGACATATTTATTGACTTTTTTTGAACTTTTAACTATGGGTCACTATGCTATAACAACGTAGGTCACATTTGCATGTAAATCTGCCAAAGCTGCAACAACTTTTCACAACTTTGTCAGCAGTTTGTTGCTTCGATAGTGGTAAAATCTGCTAATATTATTAAAGGGCTTTTCCATCACTTTTACTTCATTTATTTCTAAATTTAACTGCGGGGACGATATCACAATGACTTAAAGTGCCTGTGCAATGCCCACTCTCACGTTAACTATTTTAGATCCGTGTCCTACTGAAGTGGGCAGTTATTGATTTTTTTTGTCAAAATGGTTACTCCTATCCAAGTAAATTTAAGATATATCTCGTGCTGTAGCCACGCCCACCTATCCTGAAACGGTCGACTGTTTCCGGATTTCCGACTCTCGCCGAAAGTGCGCCACCACTTCCAAAATATGAGAGGAAGCCATACTCCTGAGCTGTACTTATATAACACTGCGTGATTCAACATACTTTTAAACGATATACATTTTTCGGTCGGCATTTCTTTTTTTTGTCATTTTTTTTTTTTTTTTTGAGATAGAGAGTTTTTAGAAGTTGTTTTCAGAACAAACGTTTGTGATGGTTAAACGTTGTGTTGTGGGCGGTTGCAGTAATACGTATAGTCATAGTGTAAGTATTCACACTTTTCCAAACGATCCGAAGGTGCGACGTCAGTAAACGAAAGCCGTGAAAACGAGAAAAGGTTGGGGTGGACCTTCTCCTTACAGCGTCATATGTAGTGTCCACTTCACCTCAGATTATTTTTTCGAAAAACTGTCTTCGGCCGTGAAAAAACAACTAGGTTTTAAAGAGAAGCGCCGACAACTTAAACCTGGCGCAATACCAACAATTTTGAAAGAAATAGATTCCGAACCAGCCCATGATCACCGAGGCGGATTTCAGAAGAGAGAGACGTCGGGTAAGTGTTTCAAATCATTTGACTTGTTTTGCCATCCTGATTATCGCTTTATAGAGACAATTAAGTTTGCGTTATGTAAAGGTATCAATAATTTTTGATAGTAACACAAAAACGACGCGTCGGACAAACAGGAAATTACGCAGTCCTTACACACTGCTAATTGTTTTCATTTTCGCAGGCTAAAAGTTTCTGAATTGTTCGGTGATTGGTGTTGAATTCACACCTCTGTTACTTTCCTTCTAGCTTGATCTGCGAAATAATTTATGGGGGTACTGGACATCTCGACCCCAAAAAATCCCGACCCGTTTTTCATACCTACAGCCAAAACAAAGTCAGCTTGGACTTTCAGTTATGAGACATGACAAAACAAACGCTGCCAGTGATAGATTTCGCGAATAAAAAACAAAATTAACGCAATCAAAGGCGCCGACCACACGCGTTGGAAATACTAGTAGATAGTACACGATGTTTCGAATCAAAAGATGTCGATCAACGTTGAACTAGATAGAGGTTCGCGTCGCCACATTGAGACAGGGTCGCGTCGATGCGGTGGGTCGAGATGTCTTGGGTCGAGATGTCTAGAAATCATTTATGGAATAAGAATCCGGGCTTTGGCTGTCAATGCGTTATCACCAAGTAAATAAGCATGACAATCACGCTAACTCGAGTCCACTCTGAATTTGTCTGTATGTGTGTTGCTCTGAATTATTTTTGTTATCCAATTAAACGCCACCAGTCACGCACTGGTCCTCGTCGTGACCCGACGCGTTCACCCATTTCAACTGAATCTATTTCCACGCGGCGGTCATTTATTTAGTAACTGTGATTTGTCATTTTTTTTAGTTATTTCCCTATTTTATTGATCACTAAAGTTTAACGTCTAGAATGTCAAAATATGTTTTCTTTTTATTTTAATTTTGATGCTTCTACTGGAAATGTACTTCAATAGAGCATGTATGATATGATTCTTTATGGTTTTCTATCTACTATTGTTGAATCAAAATGCTCTCATTATAATTTACAGATTACGTAGAAGAACTCTTCAATACACTAGACTTGTATGTTGGAGGAGATTGTGTATTACATACACTTGATGATGCACCCCTGCCACTCAACAGCCAGTATGCCCACCCTGACAAAGTCTCGGCAGTTCATTGCCACACTACAAGATTCACATAACAGTGTAAATACATTTCCAGATGCTGCAACAATTATGCTAATAAAAAACAGGCTACGTTACACAGTTCACAAATTTTATTTAGACTTGTGATGAACAAAGAAATATGACAATGTAAACATTGGATTGTCTGTACATGTATGTGAGGAAAATAATGTGAATAAAATATAATTTGTACATGGATTACTATTACTATAGTATATGGTTTTAATTGAGTGACACTGTGACAATGAAAAAAAGGAAACACATCTTCAGATTTTGGAATCCATGAAAAACCAAGATTTGGTAGTTTAAGTCCTAAATAATTCTCTGACATAAATATTGATAAATCTGTTACTGCTCACTTTGGTAGTACTGTAGTCTTTTTCAAGGAACTTCAAGTATCCCCTCGTTAACCTGTGGAGGTTTAGAAAATAAATAAGGTCACAATCTTTATTTGGCATTTGTTTATACGAAATTCATTCATTTTATGATGCATCTTTTGTTACTATAATAAAGGCAACTATTATTATGTTATATATGTGTTTGAATTATGGATGAAAAAAATATTGAACACATTTACAATTAGTACATAAGTATAAACAATTGCCACCCAATCCTCTCAAACGATTATTCAAAAAATAATTAAATTTTTTTTCTTCATTTTCTTTTCATAATAATATGTCAATTTTATTTCACCAAACATTTTTCAAATTTACGTTTAAAATTTTGAAACTTGCGGATGTAATGCACACCCGCGCTTCGTGTGAAGGGAAGCCAGGTCAAAACATTGGGCATTTTACGTGTGTAGAGCAGCCCACAGAGACGTCGGCCGATCCCAACAACCATATCAGAAATTGTTGATGGTGGAAAAAAATAAGAGTTTCATTTGTGCAAAAAAAAAAAATCAAACGTGATAAAGTAAAACGCCGATGACATTCGGGCCACACGAGACGAGACACTCACGCCTTCGACCATGAACGAAAATCTAATATATGGATGCCAATGCACGTTTGAACGAAGCAGGCAATATTTCTGAGGAAATTCGCGATCTAAGTTTATCGAGCATAATAAAGAGTTCACACATACCTCTTTGAAATTATCGATCAGATATTTTATAAAGAGTAGTAAGCTCAACTAGAACAAAAAAAAACTAGAACTTCTTACCGACTCGAAAGTTGTCCAGTGCCGAGGTTCAGCGATAGTTTACAAACGTGCGCCGGGGACGGTGACATCACTGCGACCAGCCACACCAGAACGGACATATCTCGCATCTAACTCAACCCCATGCAACAAATTTGATATCCAAGTGTTCATTATGGCCCGTTCTTCCTCGACGAAAAAGTACATAAGTGACAATTTAGTCAAAGACGAGAAAACTGCACAAGAAATTGGCCTTATTTACACGTATCGGCAATGCGAGCTGCCCAGCAACTTCCCTTTCTGACGTCACAAGGGGAATTTCTGTATGGCAATGAATAGCTAATGAGGAGCCTCGTTTTAAAATACAAAAAATAAAGTTGCTGTAGACTGAGTTTAAAACACATTTTTTCACTTCAAAAAAATAATTTATGCTTAGAAACATAAAAATTAATAATATTAATGTATCAATTGATAATTTTAGACGTGAAAATAGCAGCCATTTCACAGGCACTTTAAGTCAAATATACAAGCAATGTCGTCAACTTTTCAATTGCTTTTCATACCTAAATATACTAATGTGATATTCACATGTGTAGCTAACGCGGGTTTCGACCCGGGTCGGAGTTAATTTTAACACAACTTAAACGCGAATTCGTATAGTTTGTAATCAGAGCGCTGTTAGCGTGTTTAACCACGATATGAGACACGTGTGCATATGTGTAAAACAACGCCCTCTCACGGCGATTTAATGGGAGGTGTAAAAGGCGTAAAAACTGGTGCAGTCAACGATTGCATTTTAAATTAAACATCAGTTCTAGAAAGTTGAAAATTGAAAGCTGTTCATAATATGCCCTCTTACTCCGATATGTTTTGTCAAAATTTTCATTTCTGTAATTTTTCCCTCTACCTAGTATTTTTTTATATGATTATTAAAAGCAGAAACACACGCTGCACAATTGTGTCTAACTAAATGGACAAAATATAGCCACTCAAAACACGTGTCCTAAGAAATCTTGGAAGCTGCTCTAACCCTAAGTTTTAGCTCCGTTCCCCCAGCACGTGTGAACAACTTGAAAGGCTTAAAGGGCGGCAGTCCTTAGGTAAAGCTTACACATAAATGCAAATACCCAGAATATATTCATTTTCAATTAATACCCCACGCTAACGTGCGATTATTGACTTAGGGGTCACCAGTCTAATTTTCGAGAAAATGATGGTTGTATTTCAGTGGATAGTGGTCATTTTGGCAGTATATTATAACGCTTTTAACATAGATTTTATGGCAGAGATATTAAGCCGTATCTTATATGTAAATTGTAGTCTGGTGACATAGGCTGAAAATATCATATATTGTGAATGATGGGGTACTTTTTGTTGTCCTGATTTTGGGGTTTTAAAAAGTGTCAAAAATGTATTTGTATACATTTCGCGCGAAATGTAATCATGTTGAATTCAAAGTTTCTGCCTATTTTTAAAAAAACAACATGTTAATTATATTTTAAATGGCCGGAACACGGTGATTATGCCGTTGATTGGCGAGAAAATTATATACCATGACTGATTTGTTTATTTATTTATTTATTTATTTATTTATTTATTTATTTATTTATTTATTTATTTATTTATTTATTTATTTATTTATTTATTTATTTATTTATTTATTTATTTATTTATTTATTTATTTATTTATTTATTTATTTATTTATTTATTTATTTATTTATTTATTTATTTATTTATTTTTTATCTCGAATTATTTAAAAAAAATGTTTCTTAAAAGTGATAAAAATTGCCATATTACAATACTGAGCAAATTAAAAAAAAAAAAGGCTGTTGTTCATTTAGGTGCGTCTAAGGGGCCTTGTATTCATTGATTTTCAGCAATAATAAAAATGGCGTCGTTGATCAAGGATGGGGTTTTGCTGGAACTAACGGGACAAGCCCCCTCACCCTCAAAAGATTACCACCAGCTGCTTATCACACGAAAAGAGGTGGGTGAAAGTACATTCTTCACTGCTTAAATCAACTGAGCTGCGACATTCGCACATTCACTTGGCAACCGACCGTCTGTGTTTGTTTACTATAATAGTACACGGAGTTTACGACATGTAACGCGTTGCGACGCGATTATATGAGGCCTTAGCGATAGAAACACGTCACGTTTGTGACTGAACTAGACCTTGTCACCCATAATTTCATGTCACCATTAATGTAATCGATGTTCATAAACATATAGCCGGAATGATAAGCGAGTTGTCTAAAGTTTTAATTGATGTATAACCAATTTCCTCGGGGTGTGCTCGTGAAATGGTCAGTACAGGATCGGAGTAGTAACTACTCGTCTGAGCGGTAACAGCGATAACGGTTAAATAGTGTTTTTCGTGTGCGATTTGAATCTACAGATTGCTTGTTTTGTGGTTTAATAATATTATCAACAACAGTGGGCATATTTATGCAGCAGTTTCTGTCAAATTGGTAAAATAGAATCAAGAGTGATCGTTGCTTCATGGGATCGAGTAATGGCAGTGTCATCTAGGTGGTTGTGGGCTATTCTCTTTCTCATTTGTGTATTTCTTAATTTATTTTTGGTAAGATTATTTTGAATAAACTACAGTAAATTTCATGAAGATACGAATGTGTTTTATATAAAATATTCATAAATGTTTCAGAAATTTAAAAAAATGGTTGAAAACAACCAATCACAATTCTAAAAAGGTTAATTATTCACTGGGTTTTATTGATTTTGCTTATTTCGCTGAATGGAAAATGTGCTAAATATTATTATAAATATATTTTTAAATATTTTATGAATTTCAATAAAAAACATATCATGCCTTCATGAAATTCACAATAACGGTATACGATCAACGATACTATACAATCAAGTATTTAATGGTATATAATACAACCACCACGACCAATCAGATCTACTTTCATTCACTTCGCATAATGCAGGGCAATTTCACATTTCAAAATTTACGTTCATTTTCAACAAATCCCAAATCATTCTAGATAATTTTGTAAACTTTACATGTACTATATATTTGCATTTGAAGTTTGATCATTTTAGTAAGTGTACTATAATTTTAGCATATAAGGGGAAAATATCTGTTACTGTTGAAAATACAACAACTCAAACCATGGAGGTAAAAGACATTCATGCCCAAACAATGTTTATTTGATCATCTTAAAACTTGGAAGCATTATCAATCAGATAAAACGTCAATCAAGTTAAACTTTATAAAACTGTATAATTTTCAAAATATCGGTTTAAAATTGAACTAGAATAAAACATTTGTTAAACATAGGAATCTGTATAGAGAATGGATAGACTGCTGATCAGGAGAACCAGTTGTTAGTAAAATAAGTACTCTCCAAGATCCATTATTTAGATAGTGCAGTACCTTAATATGTTAATTTCATTATGTAATATAAATGGTTTTTCCTATTTCTGCCAAAAAGTTGGCTTTGCTCAGATATATTGCTAATATATAAATTGTGAGTTGTTATACAATTAAAGTTGTATTATACAGGGATTAATACTGTACATGTAGTATAATTCAGAAATGATTAATTTTTTGTTTGTAATTATAATGACCTTATTGTTCTTGTTATTTACACTAATGCCACTTTTTCTCGGTATATACCACCACCCAGGCAGTGAGTTACAGTAGTTTGTATTCATCCTGGAATCTCGATGGACAAGGTTGTAATAGTTAGACTATGTTTTGATTATTGGTGTTACCGATAAGGGACTATTTACATATTTTACATATAACATTTTTTATGGCATGAATGTGAATTGCAGAAATTTGTTGTTTCCCAGGTGATTTTTTGTTTGCTACGGGTAACACCTGTTAAGGCCGAAACAACTACTCGGCATAGTCACCAATGGGGGTTACAGTTAGTGTAAAGTAATAATATTATGATTGATTTCCCCAATGCGCATTACATATATGTTTACAATAGTACAATGATGTTATCATTTTACTTTTAAAACTGTTGCAACGCGTCAGCTAGGCACGGGTGGGGCATGTTCGGTCTGAGGTTTGCTACACGTTTGGTCATACATCCCCCTCTGTCAATGGTCATGTAGATATTTTATAGAGTGAATGTGAACCAGATGTCGTAGGCGAGTTCATTTTCATTAAGCCTTATTGGCCTCCTCATTTCTTATTTTAATGCTTCCCAATACCCATTTTCTATATAACATTCCCAAATCTATTCATACTGTAACTAGAAAACATGAGCACAGAGAATCATTATTACTATAATGCGAGTCCAAATAGTAAGCATGTAAGCCTCGCATAAAGTAACAAGACTAGGCAAGAACCAATGTCTGTCTGGCAAAGTTTGCCAGAACAATATTCTATTCTAAGTTAATTTAGCTGCATTTCATTAATTGAGTTCCAACACTAGTTTTTATATAAACAGAAACATTATTGCAATATTGCAAATATCATGTAATGCTTATCAGGGAAACAGTCATAATATTATTACTTTACACTCACTGTAACCAACCATTGGTAAATGGTGACTACGCTGAGTGGTCGCCTCACTCCGCTCAGGTGTCACCGGTAGTAATGTCATTAATGCTTTTGAATTATGCTACAACATACATCGCATAGCAATTCATGTGTAATCATGCCATCAAGTATGTTGCAAATAGTTAAATGAAACATAATTATAATATTATGAGTATAATATAATTATAATAATATAGCATTATATAATTACGAACAAAAACAATATGCAAAAAATGTTACACTACAAATATTTATTAACTAGAAGGCACTCCGAGAGTGTAAACCTTTGTCATATATGCAAATTATATATCATTCACCCAAGCTTATTATATATGTGTATTATACTCACATAATAAGTTTCTAATTTATTTAATTTTTTAAAATTTTAAAAGGACCAAATTGAGTCTTGAATGGATTTGTTTAACGCTATCTGATCTCCATAGCAACTGGAATCAAATATGTCCTAAAATATAATGACTTGGTTTATGTTTTAATAACTACTTAAAAGTTTGTTTTCTTGGCAACAAGATCCAACCAACCTCTTACTGATTGGAAGCTAGCAACTAGATCCAACCAACCTCTTACTGATTGGAAGCTGGCAACAAGATCCAACCAACCTCTTACTGATTGGAAGCTGGCAACAAGATCCAACCAACCTCTTACTGATTGGAAGCTGGCAACAAGATCCAACCAACCTCTTAGTGATTGGAAGCTGGCAACAAGATCCAACCAACCTCTTACTGATTGGAAGCTGGCAACAAGATCCAACCAACCTCTTACTGATTGGAAGCTGGCAACTAGATCCAACCAACCTCTTACTGATTGGAAGCTGGCAACAAGATCCAACCAACCTCTTACTGATTGGAAGCTGGCAACAAGATCCAACCAACCTCTTACTGATTGGAAGCTGGCAACAAGATCCAACCAACCTCTTAGTGATTGGAAGCTGGCAACAAGATCCAACCAACCTCTTACTGATTGGAAGCTGGCAACAAGATCCAACCAACCTCTTACTGATTGGAAGCTGGCAACTAGATCCAACCAACCTCTTACTGATTGGAAGCTGGCAACAAGATCCAACCAACCTCTTACTGATTGGAAGCTGGCAACAAGATCCAACCAACCTCTTACTGATTGGAAGCTGGCAACAAGATCCAACCAACCTCTTACTGATTGGAAGCTGGCAACTAGATCCAACCAACCTCTTACTGATTGGAAGCTGGCAACTAGATCCAACCAACCTCTTACTGATTGGAAGCTGGCAACAAGATCCAACCAACCTCTTACTGATTGGAAGCTGGCAACAAGATCCAACCAACCTCTTACTGATTGGAAGCTGGCAACAAGATCCAACCAACCTTTTACTGATTGGAAGCTGGCAACAAGATCCAACCAACCTCTTACTGATTGGAAGCTGGCAACAAGATCCAACCAACCTCTTACTGATTGGAAGCTGGCAACAAGATCCAACCAACCTCTTACTGATTGGAAGCTGGCAACTAGATCCAACCAACCTCTTACTGATTGGAAGCTGGCAACTAGATCCAACCAACCTCTTACTGATTGGAAGCTGGCAACAAGATCCAACCAACCTCTTACTGATTGGAAGCTGGCAACAAAATCCAACCAACCTCTTACTGATTGGAAGCTGGCAACTAGATCCAACCAACCTCTTACTGATTGGAAGCTGGCAACAAGATCCAATCAACCTCTTACTGATTGGAAGCTGGCAACAAGATCCAACCAACCTTTTACTGATTGGAAGCTGGCAACTAGATCCAACCAACCTCTTACTGATTGGAAGCTGTCAACTAGATCCAACCAACCTCTTACTGATTGGAAGCTGGCAACAAGATCCAACCAACCTCTTACTGATTGGAAGCTGGCAACTAGATCCATATCTCTTGCAAAATATAATCAATTGGTACTTCTGAAAATTTACTAAGAACTTGAATCAATGAATAACTTTTTCAAGTATAAATCAATCATTCGTAAAATTGCTGTTTCCATGGCAACTTGATTCATATCACCACCAATATTTAATTGCTGAAAATTTTGTGAGAAAATACAGTATAGTATATTGATATAGACTAAGTTGTAAACAAAAAATCATTCCTGAAATTGCTCTTTCCCCTAGGAATCAAACTATAACGTTTAGAAATGAAATTACTGTTTCCATGGTAACTGGGTTCACTTCTCTACAAAACATTTAATGGATTGGTCATTGCATTAAAGGCAACCCTCTCCTGAAAAATTCATACATATCTACCTGTAATTATTCGAGTTATAAATGAAAAATTATAGTAACTGCACCCATATCTGCACCAAAATTTAATGAGTTAGTTCTTGCATCAAGGGCAATCCTCTAAATAAATTTACAAGAATCCATCACAAACAAATAAAGAAACCAATGTTCTTATGGTGCCTTAATTATATATTATCTTTATTCAATATTAAATTTAGCGATACACTATAAAGAGCCATGTCTGTCTACCCAACTGATCACTTCACCTAAAGCATGCCTCACACACATTCTTCAACACTACATTATATTGCTATGTCAACTAAGCTTGGCAAACAAAGCAATTGAATATCTTTGTGTAGCAGTTTAGCAACAAATAAGTTCTGTATATTCAGTAAAACCTGTGTTAGTGACCACCTCTATATAAAGACCACCTGCCTAATTTTTAACTTATCAGTCCCCATTCGGGCAACATGCATTGATGTACGATGATAAGCCTGATCAAGTTGACTAAATTAATTATTATACTTTTGTTATCAGGTGATACATCGCTGGTGGAGAATTTCACTTCGTAATGATGCCAAGAAAGTTGCCCCAGGTGAACTCCGAGAGACACTGGAAGATTTCATATACGATGATACACTTCAGGGTGAGTGTAATATAGTCATGTGATGTACCATGGTTCGTGTGATTGAGCGTGGCATGTCATGTGATCTAGAATGCTGATTATGGTCAATATTAGCCAATCAATTAACTGCAGTGCCTTGTCTGTTGTAGTAAGCATACAAAAGGGAGAGATGAGATAATTGTTATCATGTCTCAAGTGTATGTTAATGTGCATATGTTTAAATCCAATTCTTCAAGTTGAATCAGTGGATGCCATGCTGACATGTACATACTAAATAACAATTATGAATTAGGAAACTGTAATGCTGGTGAACTTTTGGTAGAACAGGTAGAACTTTAAAAAGTTGCCAGCCCTGTTTAGTGCATAATTTTGCAGATTTTCAAACCCTTGTGTATAGAACTAGTATAGAATGTCTTGTATCAATTTAAGCTAATGTGAGACTGCATGGCAGAATTTCAATGTATAGGTTTTATTGTTGTTTTCTATCTGACTTTTTCTTTTGACTATCTATTGTTTTCTGTTGATGACCCAATAGTCTACTGTTTCAAATCACTATGTTCTCCCTATTTTCTGTTGATGACCCAATAATCTACTGTTTCAAATCACTATGTTCTCCCTATTTTCTGTTGATGACCCAATAATCTACTGTTTCAAATCACTATGTTCTCCCTAGGCACCTGCACAGTTCATAGTAGCATGTTATTTAAGAGATTCTGTACATCTTTGGCACTGTTCCAGCATGTTACTAGTATTTGTTTGGTAGCAACCTTACCATAATGCAATGCACATGGTCTTCAATTTAGACTACCATTCATTTTATGCTTTCAATAGTATACACCATAGTTTGTTCAGATTTTAAATACGAGATTTTATGGATTAGTGTAGAATGCAAACTTTCAATTTAGTCTTGTCATTTTGTCTGTAATATTTGAATAGCGATGTGATTCCTCAGATTGGATCACGTCTGCAGGCAATAAATGTTGATACGTGAAATGGTAATACAATAGCTATTGTATTATGTGTCAGGTTGCATTGTTATCACAGTGAAAGTACATAATAAAAGTAATATAATTGGTGTTTGCAAGGTCAAGATAACTGTAGTCTGAGGTATTGTTACAGTTAACAATGTATTATAGTTAGATACCTGTAGATATGTAAACTTGTTGCTCTGAAAATTTACATAGTGGTCCTCTCTACAAATTAATTTAATCTAAAAGTGACCATTTTTGTTTCTTTTTAGGCAAATATTTCAGAGTGGGGAAAAAAATTTAAAGTTAGTGACATGTGTCCAAATCAATAATTATATGAAACTTTTAAGAAATTTCGATACATTTGTTGCTCCTATTAGGTTGAATGTCTGAAATCTTCATTAATGTCATGTACATGGTATACCCAGTAATAGTATTACACATGGCTATATAGCTGCACTATTATTATTGTTGATTACAATAGTATGTTTCCACTACCATTGAAACTGAAAATATTTTTAGTTCCCGTTCGAACGCAGTCCGAAAACGGGGACCTATGTTTTGACCTCCGTGCGTGCGTGTGTAATGCCTGGACCAATCACAATCAAACTTCACACCTACATCATACATGATATTATACATATGCACGTCAATTTATTTCACGATCTGATTTAAGATGGCCGAATGGCGGCAATTTTTGTGCTAAAAATCATCAAAATCAAGCATTTGTCAGCTGTTTACAGATGAATTTTGTTCAACTTGGTATATACATTAGACATTATAGGACCTTGATGCACATCATATTGTTTTACGATCTGATTCAAGATGGCCGAATGGCAGCCATTTTTGTACTAAAAAATCCTAAAAATCAACCATTTCTCGGCTGTTTACAGATGGTTTTTGTTTAAACTTGGTATATACATTACACATTATGGGACCTTGATGCAAATAATTTTGTTTTTCAGATAAGATTCAAAATTTTGTATTAATGAATGTGGTTCTCGTGCCATACACTGTATCTCTGACTTGCTTTCACTGATTATGTTCAAATTTTAAACATTCATTATACATCATGTTATAGATAGACAGATATATTGGTTTGATGATCCTATTCAAAATGGCCAAATGGTGGCCTTTTTTGTGCTAAAAAATCATCAAATATCAAGCATTTCTGGCATTTATGGATGGATTTTGTTCAAACTTGGTACATATATTAGACATTACAGGTTTATGATGTACATCATTAATATCTCAGATCGGATTCAAAATGGCTGTCTGGCGGCCATTTCGTTTCAATGAATGGGCTTCTAGACCTATATCTCCGAATTGTTTTGACTGATAATATTTTCAAATTCTAAATATTCATTATACATCATGTCATAGATAAACAGATATATTGGTTTGACTATCCTATTCAAAATGGCCGAATGGTGGTCATTTTTGTGCTAAAAAATCATCAAATATCAAGCATTTATGGGAGGATTTCGTTCAAACTTGGTACATACATTAGACATTACAGGTTCCTGATGCTCGTCATTTTATTTTTCAGATTGGATTCAAAATGGCTGACTGGCGGCCATTTTGTTTTAATGATTGGGCTTCTAGAGCCATATCTCTTAAATGCTTTGACTTATTATATTTAAATTTTATATATTCGTTATACATCATGTTATATATATATACATGTATTCAAAATGGCTGATTTTTAATGCTGTTCCAGAACAATATCTCTCAATATGGACAAGTACTTGTTTGACGATCAGATACAAATGTCAATCATTTTAATGTTAAAAAAATCATATTCCTGACATGATTATATTCCAGCTATATTACTGTAAACAAAACTATATATCTTAAATTTGATAACTAACGGACTGTGCCATGCATGGCTTGTATAACTATCACATTATGTGTAGTACCAGTAACTATAATATCTCATGATACATGTATCTAACTGTCTTGATTTAGCTGAAGAGCTTTCATGAATTTCCATGTTTATATCTTACAGTCAGGTTTATGCATGAGATTAAAGTATGGACAACTCAAATATGCAACAAATTGAAATCATTATTCAGATCCACTTACCAATAGTGTTTGATTTGCTAAAACTGTCATGTGATTTATCTCTCCAGTCAACTTTGAACCAAAATAGCTGACAGACTAATTTGTTCTCTCTAAATTTTGAATACTGTTTTCAGTTCTATTGTTTTTAGTTACTATCTACTGTAAAATACTTTATTTCAGCTGGAATTAATTTTTACTAAAAAGACATTTTGGCTGTTTTGTATGCAATTTATTTTCACTGATTTTTGACGAGCTGAATCATTCCTTAAGCGAAAATTAATTCCAAGTGAAAATAAACTATTTTACAGTATTGGAAAATATGACGTTTACTGGAAAACAAATTTATGTAAATAATGAAATTCAGATATATTGTATTATTTGACAGGACATGATAAATGTGGTCATGAGTGTATTGTGGCGCCATTGCAGAGAAGTACAACCACTTCCAAATGTTTTTTTCAATGAATGAATAGCTTGGTTGTGCATTGATACACAGATTTTAGTTATACACTTTGAAAAGAATGGTTAATGCAGGGCTGGCATAGCAAAACACTTGAATGCATATTTACTCAGGCCTTGCCTTGTAAAAATGGCTCTCCTGAACACAGCAATGTGAGTGAGTAGGGGAGCTATTCTATAATAATTAGCTTTACTAGATTTGATCATGTGAGTGAAAGGCAAGTGGAGTGATTACTCGCCTTAGAAAGTAAGGTCTGATTTACTGATATTCTGTCAGCTATTTTGTGACTTATTAATTCTGCTATTATCTGCAAATAAACTGTGATCAAATCGAACCCATCAAAATGATGATTTGTGATATACAGATCATATATACTTTACTCAAATTATTGGAAAGTCCAGCAATATAATGCTTACTTGAAAACAGGAGAGGTAAAAAGCTAATTTTAACATTGGGCTATATAGAAAAGATGTTAGCCCCCCCCCCCCCCACAAACACCCTCTACAGTTCAATTTTCTATCCCACAATCCTCTGCAAAAATCCAATATCCAATAACACATTTCTTCCCAATATACAAGGCTTTGAGAATGATAGTAGAGTGACGACAAAGCCATTGTCATTCTATAACTAGTTTATAACATGGCTGCAATTAAAGTTTAGATTAATGGGTAAATAATACATTAATAGAATAAGGTACATGTATTATTGATTAGAATGTTCATTTCAAATGAGAACGTTCACATTAAAATCTGTATGTTGATTATAGCATGGGCATTGTGTAATCTGATAGGTGGGAAACAAAATGAAACAATGTTAGAAGCAATTACAGTAGTTTTGATCAGAACATTGAAGGAGGTGTTGTTTTCAGGCTCAATAGCCAAGATCACGTGACTGTATTCGTTCACAGAAACGATCAATTTGCAGTTATTTAAAACCATTTCTTTCAAAATTGCAGTTCCTGGTTGTACATGCTATACATATTGTTAAAACAATACTGTTTCCACTAGTTGACTACTATGCCATATCTTGCAGTGAAGGTGTGAATGGTTTGACAAAATCAAGTACATTTGCAGTCATGTGATTAAGTAGCCAGTTTTCTCAGTAGGGGTTCTTTTTCTAATGTACATACGTATTATATATATACAATGAAGAATAAGACACAGATCTATAAATATATATTTATTATTATAATTTATCGTTGCAGATGGAAATCATTATTGTAATTACAATCTAATAGTATCATATGATTTGTTGTTAACTCTCAAGGCAGTGTGTACATACACACAGTACAATCTAATAGTATCATATGACTTGTTGGTAATTACAATCTAATAGTATCATATGATTTGTTGTTAACTCTCAAGGCAGTGTGTACATACACACAGTACAATCTAATAGTATCATATGACTTGTTGTTAACTCTCAAGGCAGTGTATACATACACACAGTACAATGTTGTTGTTTGGTAAACATTAATACAAAAAAAAAGCATGTTGAATAACTGACCTAGTTGTAGTGAATTAATGAAGTCAGGACATTGACATGTCGGTGAGTTATGTGTGCTACATGTACAGAAGGTCAGGACATTGACATGTCGGTGAGTTATGTGTGCTACGTGTACAAAAGGTCAGGACATTGACATGTCGGTGAGTTATGTGTGCTACGTGTACAAAAGGTCAGGACATTGACATGTCGGTGAGTTATGTGTGCTACGTGTACAAAAGGTCAGGACATTGACATGTCGGTGAGTTATGCGTGCTACGTGTACAAAAGGTCAGGACATTGACATGTCGGTGAGTTATGTGTGCTACGTGTACAAAAGGTCAGGACATTGACATGTCGGTGAGTTATGTGTGCTACGTGTACAAAAGGTCAGGACATTGACATGTCGGTGAGTTATGTGTGCTACGTGTACAAAAGGTCAGGACATTGACATGTCGGTGAGTTATGTGTGCTACGTGTACAAAAGGTCAGGACATTGACATTGACGATCAGATACAAATGTCAATCATTTTAATGTTAAAAAAATCATATTCCTGACATGATTATATTCCAGCTATATTACTGTAAACAAAACTATATATCTTAAATTTGATAACTAACGGACTGTGCCATGCATGGCTTGTATAACTATCACATTATGTGTAGTACCAGTAACTATAATATCTCATGATACATGTATCTAACTGTCTTGATTTAGCTGAAGAGCTTTCATGAATTTCCATGTTTATATCTTACAGTCAGGTTTATGCATGAGATTAAAGTATGGACAACTCAAATATGCAACAAATTGAAATCATTATTCAGATCCACTTACCAATAGTGTTTGATTTGCTAAAACTGTCATGTGATTTATCTCTCCAGTCAACTTTGAACCAAAATAGCTGACAGACTAATTTGTTCTCTCTAAATTTTGAATACTGTTTTCAGTTCTATTGTTTTTAGTTACTATCTACTGTAAAATACTTTATTTCAGCTGGAATTAATTTTTACTAAAAAGACATTTTGGCTGTTTTGTATGCAATTTATTTTCACTGATTTTTGACGAGCTGAATCATTCCTTAAGCGAAAATTAATTCCAAGTGAAAATAAACTATTTTACAGTATTGGAAAATATGACGTTTACTGGAAAACAAATTTATGTAAATAATGAAATTCAGATATATTGTATTATTTGACAGGACATGATAAATGTGGTCATGAGTGTATTGTGGCGCCATTGCAGAGAAGTACAACCACTTCCAAATGTTTTTTTCAATGAATGAATAGCTTGGTTGTGCATTGATACACAGATTTTAGTTATACACTTTGAAAAGAATGGTTAATGCAGGGCTGGCATAGCAAAACACTTGAATGCATATTTACTCAGGCCTTGCCTTGTAAAAATGGCTCTCCTGAACACAGCAATGTGAGTGAGTAGGGGAGCTATTCTATAATAATTAGCTTTACTAGATTTGATCATGTGAGTGAAAGGCAAGTGGAGTGATTACTCGCCTTAGAAAGTAAGGTCTGATTTACTGATATTCTGTCAGCTATTTTGTGACTTATTAATTCTGCTATTATCTGCAAATAAACTGTGATCAAATCGAACCCATCAAAATGATGATTTGTGATATACAGATCATATATACTTTACTCAAATTATTGGAAAGTCCAGCAATATAATGCTTACTTGAAAACAGGAGAGGTAAAAAGCTAATTTTAACATTGGGCTATATAGAAAAGATGTTAGCCCCCCCCCCCCACAAACACCCTCTACAGTTCAATTTTCTATCCCACAATCCTCTGCAAAAATCCAATATCCAATAACACATTTCTTCCCAATATACAAGGCTTTGAGAATGATAGTAGAGTGACGACAAAGCCATTGTCATTCTATAACTAGTTTATAACATGGCTGCAATTAAAGTTTAGATTAATGGGTAAATAATACATTAATAGAATAAGGTACATGTATTATTGATTAGAATGTTCATTTCAAATGAGAACGTTCACATTAAAATCTGTATGTTGATTATAGCATGGGCATTGTGTAATCTGATAGGTGGGAAACAAAATGAAACAATGTTAGAAGCAATTACAGTAGTTTTGATCAGAACATTGAAGGAGGTGTTGTTTTCAGGCTCAATAGCCAAGATCACGTGACTGTATTCGTTCACAGAAACGATCAATTTGCAGTTATTTAAAACCATTTCTTTCAAAATTGCAGTTCCTGGTTGTACATGCTATACATATTGTTAAAACAATACTGTTTCCACTAGTTGACTACTATGCCATATCTTGCAGTGAAGGTGTGAATGGTTTGACAAAATCAAGTACATTTGCAGTCATGTGATTAAGTAGCCAGTTTTCTCAGTAGGGGTTCTTTTTCTAATGTACATACGTATTATATATATACAATGAAGAATAAGACACAGATCTATAAATATATATTTATTATTATAATTTATCGTTGCAGATGGAAATCATTATTGTAATTACAATCTAATAGTATCATATGACTTGTTGTTAACTCTCAAGGCAGTGTGTACATACACACAGTACAATCTAATAGTATCATATGACTTGTTGTTAACTCTCAAGGCAGTGTATACATACACACAGTACAATGTTGTTGTTTGGTAAACATTAATACAAAAAAAAAGCATGTTGAATAACTGACCTAGTTGTAGTGAATTAATGAAGTCAGGACATTGACATGTCGGTGAGTTATGTGTGCTACATGTACAGAAGGTCAGGACATTGACATGTCGGTGAGTTATGTGTGCTACGTGTACAAAAGGTCAGGACATTGACATGTCGGTGAGTTATGTGTGCTACGTGTACAAAAGGTCAGGACATTGACATGTCGGTGAGTTATGTGTGCTACGTGTACAAAAGGTCAGGACATTGACATGTCGGTGAGTTATGCGTGCTACGTGTACAAAAGGTCAGGACATTGACATGTCTCTGAGTTATGTGTGCTACGTGTACAAAAGGTCAGGACATTGACATGTCGGTGAGTTATGTGTGCTACGTGTACAAAAGGTCAGGACATTGACATGTCGGTGAGTTATGTGTGCTACGTGTACAAAAGGTCAGGACATTGACATGTCGGTGAGTTATGTGTGCTACGTGTACAAAAGGTCAGGACATTGACATGTCGGTGAGTTATGTGTGCTACGTGTACAAAAGGTCAGGACATTGACATGTCGGTGTGTTATGTGTGCTACGTGTACAAAAGGTCAGGACATTGACATGTCGGTGAGTTATGTGTGCTACGTGTACAAAAGGTCAGGACATTGACATGTCGGTGAGTTATGTGTGCTACGTGTACAAAAGGTCAGGACATTGACATGTCGGTGAGTTATGTGTGCTACGTGTACAAAAGGTCAGGACATTGACATGTCGGTGAGTTATGTGTGCTACGTGTACAAAAGGTCAGGACATTGACATGTCGGTGAGTTATGTGTGCTACGTGTACAAAAGGTCAATACATTGACATGTCGGTGTGTTATGTGTGCTACGTGTACAAAAGGTCAGGACATTGACATGTCGGTGAGTTATGTGTGCTACGTGTACAAAAGGTCAGGACATTGACATGTCTGTGAGTTATGTGTGCTACGTGTACAAAAGGTCAGGACATTGACATGTCGGTGTGTTATGTGTGCTACGTGTACAAAAGGTCAGGACATTGACATGTCGGTGAGTTATGTGTGCTACGTGTACAAAAGGTCAGGACATTGACATGTCGGTGAGTTATGTGTGCTACGTGTACAAAAGGTCAGGACATTGACATGTCGGTGAGTTATGTGTGCTACCTGTACAAAAGGTCAGGACATTGACATGTCGGTGAGTTATGTGTGCTACGTGTACAAAAGGTCAGGACATTGACATGTCGGTGTGTTATGTGTGCTACGTGTACAAAAGGTCAGGACATTGACATGTCGGTGAGTTATGTGTGCTACGTGTACAAAAGGTCAGGACATTGACATGTCGGTGAGTTATGTGTGCTACGTGTACAAAAGGTCAGGACATTGACATGTCGGTGAGTTATGTGTGCTACGTGTACAAAAGGTTAGGACATTGACATGTCGGTGAGTTATGTGTGCTACGTGTACAAAAGGTCAGGACATTGACATGTCGGTGAGTTATGTGTGCTACGTGTACAAAAGGTCAGGACATTGACATGTCGGTGTGTTATGTGTGCTATGTGTACAAAAGGTCAGGACATTGACATGTCGGTGAGTTATGTGTGCTACGTGTACAAAAGGTCAGGACATTGACATGTCGGTGAGTTATGTGTGCTACGTGTACAAAAGGTCAGGACATTGACATGTCGGTGAGTTATGTGTGCTACGTGTACAAAAGGTCAGGACATTGACATGTCGGTGAGTTATGTGTGCTACGTGTACAAAAGGTCAGGACATTGACATGTCGGTGAGTTATGTGTGCTACGTGTACAAAAGGTTCAAGTGAACTCTGTACGCTGTACATGTGTATATACATGTCTGCATGCAGAGCTTAGACGTTGGAAATAAGAGCTAGGGGCACCTATTTTCAAGGTCAAATCTGATAATTTGAGGGCACCAAGGCATTTGCCTTTAATGTATCTGTAAAGTTTTATCTGTGTTGATGTATAGAAGAGATTTAAATTAAGAATTAAAGTTGCCTGTCCATTGCATTGGTTGGAGTACCTGCGCTAATTGATGATGTACTTGTTCCTAGTGAAATAAATTATGACATACTATTAGTTCCACTTCGGACTCAGTCCGAAAAAGTGGACTTATGGATTGATCTCTGTGCGTGCATGCATACACATCCGTATTCAGCCATATCTCACACATGCCTGGACTGATCAAGTTAAAACTACACGTATACATATATATCAGTCATCATATCGGACAAATGCTTGAGCATTTTTGTCACCATCAAATCCAAAATAGCTGACTTATGACAATCTTGTTTAAATGATGGCAATTCCTCAGAACCATATCTCGTATATTTTGGCCATTATTATAGATATAACCTTGATAGTCATGCTGTATTTCATGCTTGCAATAGAATGTCATTTCAAATGACTTGTTTGAAAAAACATTTTAATTTTTGGCTCATCATTTCATAAGTCTTGTAAACTTATTTGGACATTAGCAACTTAGGTAAGCTAGTGGAAACTTTACATCTTTATTCACCAGTTCACAGGGATAGCCAGGCATTTACCTGTCTCAGTTAAACTCTGCCTGTCTGGGACAGGTGGACAGGTCTTAATTTTGACCACTCTACACATATCTTGCTCAATGAGACTTAATCATATATGATATATAATACAAGCTTTATTTGTCTTACAGCTGAAATAAAACGTATTTTCAGTGAATCGTGGTGTGAATATGCCAAGAACCTTTGTCAAGGCAACATAGATTACATTGTCAGAATGCCTAAGCCTATACAGATATTAATGGCTTCCTATCTGGAGTTGGAAGATGTAGCTTCATTGGCACAGACATGTAAAACCTTCAGGGAGGCAAGTATGCTTCAATTACTTACAATTACTGACTCATTTTAGCCCAAAATCCAAAACAATGTACAATCAAGTTTATTTCTAGAATTTTCGATTGGTATTATAAAGTTCATTAGTATGGCTATATTAGCTTATTGTTTAAAAGCCTAATCTTAATTTTTTAATTAATTTGAAATATCTACCTTACATTTCCCAGTCATTTCTCTTGAATGCAATTTGGTACAAACGCAAGACATTATGATACACAAACAAGGCAGTTTATTTGGTTTTGATTAAATTTAACCAATCAGCCATTTTCGATCTGACGAAATGTAATCAACAGTTTCGTTACTTATACTCATTGTTTTGATTCATGAATAAATTCAAAATGACTGATTAGTGGTAGATATTTTGTTTTTTTATTTCTCAGACACTCTTTCAACAGATTTTGACATAAAAAGATGACTAGGCTAATTATAATCAAACCCACTAGTATTGCAGCACATACTGTGTTATTTATTTTCATGCTTCAATTGAATGGGACTGACTGGTAACCATTTTGAATTTTGTTGTCTTGCTTTTCCACATGCTGTTTGTTTGTTTGTTTATAATAAAAGAGACAACTATGTTCTTGAGATTGCTATAAAAATTTTATTATACAAGTTTTACATACCCCAGTGTTTGCAAGATAATCCCTGGTGTGGTAAACAGCCAGTGTAAGTTGTATCCAATCCCCATTCCCCATTGCTATTTGTTATTTACTGGCAGGATACATAACGGTTATAATGCTTTTGTTTTGTACTCTAGGTTTGTAATTCTGATGCATTATGGGAACGCATCTATGAAGACAACTGTGATACTGTAACAGAGGAAGTCAGATCATTGGCTCAAGATGTGGGATGGAAAGAACTGTTTTTCCTTAATAAACTACAACTACAGGTCAGTTATAAATAATTTACATTATATCAGTTATTAAGCTAGTGATTGGATGCCTTCATATTATTATTATTATGATTATTATTATTATTATAGTGATAGTGATCACCTAGGGGGGTTCATTCAATTTGTCAATTTTACATACACCCAAAATCTATGGATATAATTGTACAGATTTGTTCATGTTATGATTTAATGCCAGTAGCCCATATTTCATTATAAATGAACTGAGAGATGTTACCGTATTAATTCAATTTATTTTTATTATAGGTGAAGCTCAGAAGAAAGCGAGGCAAAGGCCAAGTTAGCAAAGGAAATGGAGATACTGTCTTCCTTACATCCAAATAAAAAATGGATTGCCAAACTACTCAATGCAGACACTTATAATGTATTTAAACATTGCATCTTAATATCAACTATGTGAAAGCTGCTACACCCAAAATGCTTAGCCAACACTCATGCAGTGTCGTAAAACCAGATCTATGTTATCTGATATCTAGATTTTTTTCATGTTGTAGTTTTCTCCCATGTTATATATTTCTTGTACAGTTTTTCAATCGTATTTTTCAACATAGTTGTAACCAATTTAGCTCCAAGGATATATATATGAGTTTTTTAGATCTTTCCATCCATGTTTACCATATTGTATAATTCCACCCATTGTTTTACTATAGCTTACATTACATGTGGCGCATATAGATGCCTGTTACATGCTGGGGATCATGCCAAGCTATCGTTTCGATGAAATCACATATCAATCTGTCATCAGAAATGATAATTGCCAAATAATGATTTTAGTTACAAGTACTCTTATCATGCCAGTCTAGGAAGCTTTATAAAGCACTACTGAGTAGCAATTGATGCCAGTCCAGAGAGCTTTATTAAGCACTACTGGGTACCAATTGATGCCAGTCTAGAGAGCTTTATAAAGCACTACTGGGTACCAATTAATGCCAGTCTAGGGAGCTTTATAAAGCACTTCTGGGTACCAATTGATGCCAGTCTAGTAAGCTTTATAGAGCACTACTGAGTAGCAATTGATGCCAGTCTAGGGAGCTTTATAGAGCACTACTGAGTAGCAATTGATGCCAGTCTAGGGAGCTTTATAGGACACTACTGAGTAGCAATTGATGCCAGTCTAGGGAGCTTTATAAAGCACTACTGAGTACCAATTGATGCCAGTCTAGAGAGCTTTATAGAGCACTACTGGGTAGCAATTGATGCTAGTCTAGGGAGCTTTATAAAGCACTACTGGGTACCAATTAATGCCAGTCTAGGGAGCTTTACAAAGCACTACTGAGTAGCAATTGATGCCAGTCTAGGGAGCTTTATAGAGCACTACTGAGTAGCAATTGATGTCAGTCTTGAGAGCTTTATAAAGCACTACTGAGTACCAATTGATGCCAGTCTAGGGAGCTTTATAGAGCACTACTGGGTACCAATTGATGCCAGTCTAGAGAGCTTTATAAAGCACTACTGGGTAGCAATTGATGCCAGTCTAGGGAGCTTTATAGAGCACTACTGGGTACCAATTGATACCAGTCTAGGGAGCTTTATAAAGCACTACTGGGTACCAATTGATGCCAGTCTAGAGAGCTTTATAGAGCACTACTGGGTACCAATTGATGCCAGTCTAGAGAGCTTTATAAAGCACTACTGGGTACCAATTGATGCCAGTCTAGGGAGCTTTATAAAGCACTACTGGGTACCAATTGATGCCAGTCTAGGGAGCTTTATAGAGCACTACTGGGTACCAATTGATACCAGTCTAGGGAGCTTTATAAAGCACTACTGGGTACCAATTGATGCCAGTCTAGAGAACTTTATAAAGCACTACTGGGTACCAATTTTTGCCAGTCTAAGGAGCTTTATAAAGCACTACTGGGTACCAATTGATGCTAGTCTAGGTAGCTTTATAGAGCACTACTGGGTACCAATTGATACCAGTCTAGGGAGCTTTATAAAGCACTACTGGGTACCAATTGATGCCAGTCTAGAGAACTTTATAAAGCACTACTGGGTACCAATTTTTGCCAGTCTAAGGAGCTTTATAAAGCACTACTGGGTACCAATTGATGCTAGTCTAGGTAGCTTTATAGAGCACTGCTGAGTAGCAATTGATGCTGGTCCAGGGATGCCAACTACGCACACACAAGTTAGATCGCCAATACATATTTTCATGTTTTACATTCTGCCAAAATGTAATTATTTATCAAGCACTGGTACGTCAGCAAAATAATGTATGTCATCCAAATGTCTGGTCTTCCATATGTGTATAATTGTGCCATAATCGATGTGAACATGTCAGCTGCTAATAAGACTTTAAGATAGTGTCACGTTCAGCAAAATTGTTCTATCTATTTTCACAGAAAATTAATGTTTGGCTGTTACCGGTACTCATGGGACTTTGCCACAAACAAATAGCCACAATTCTTTACAATAGAACAGTTTGATTGAGTACGGTGAAATCCTCAAAGGGAACTAGAGTTATAAAGACATAATGTGTCTCTAGTATTTAAGTTGTTATTCATTGATATATGTGTGGTTGCACGTTATTTTCTAGATGAGGTAGGAGATTAAGTTTCCTGTAAGCAAGCCTAATACACTGTACGAAAATTACGCGAATTGTGATTTCCATAATTTTGGTTACTCAAACATCTTGCCAATCATGTGTAAACTTTGATTTCATAATTTTTTTCACCTGTTCATATTCATGGTGATTTGATCGTGCCTTATCCAGCATCTAAATTACCTAACATCAATAGATGGTATAATAGGTTGAAACTGACTGTTCAACATGATATATTCCAATGGTTATCCAGTGTTCTATTCTGTAATGTGTTGATTTCTTGCATTAGTTATTTTGTAATATTAAAGAATTTTCAAAACTCCCTAATTTTGGGCAGATTGAGCAAGTATTCCCTGATATGCCTTAATTAGACTAGTATTTCAATTTTCATAAATGTGACAGTCTAGAAAGTCAAGTGCAACCACATATCAGTAGTACACATAAACAATATTGGAATTCGTCTAATTGCCAAATGTCATAAGTTACGGCCAAAAATTTCTTTTATCATTTTTTTCTAACCCATTCATAATATTTAATAAAACCAATAATGAATTAATGTTGTGATTCTCGTAAACAAGTATATTTGTTCATTTATTCTCAAACCTGCCCTACTTTATTTTAAAGTCAACTCCTGCATTGTGCAGTGTTTTTCACCCTCACTACACCATGAACTGAAATATGGTACAACATATTTTCTAAAGTTAATATTAGATCAAAACATGACTGCAAATAAATTCAAGATTAGGGTTTTGTGCTGGAGAATGTGTTTATAATATGCCGTCCACAATAAGTCCATGTAAATATAATAATTATTTCAATTTTTATTCAAACTTAAAAAACTTGTTAATGTTAATTGCATGTAATAAATAAATCGAAAACATTCACACAAAGTTGTATCCAAGTCTGAATGAATTGTGTCAAAAAGTATTGACTTGTTGTTTCAGTTGCTCTTGTGTATATATTTGTTTAATTAAATGAAATGCATCAAATTGTAATTTTTCTTTTTTATTGGGTAGTTTCCCGATTATAAAAATAATAAAGATGTACTTATACTAGCTGCAGTGTTTGCTATTTCTCACTGGTAATATTACTGAAATACAACCTGTGGTGTATGTGTTTGTTATTTCTCACTGGTAATATTACTGAAATACAACCTGTGGTGTGTGTTTATTTCTCACTGGTATCATTACTGAAATACAACCTGTGGTATATGTGTTTACTAATTCTCACTGGTAATATTGTTGAAATACAACCTGTGGTATATGTGTTTACTATTTGTCACTGGTAATATTGCTGAAATACAACCTGTGGTGTGTGTTTATTTCTCACTAGTAATATTACTGAAATACAACCTGTGGTATATGTCTTTACTATTTCTCACTGGTAATATTGCTGAAATACAACCTGTGGAGTATGTCTTTACTATTTCTCACTGGTAATATTGCTGAAATACAACCTGTGGAGTATGTGTAACTATTTCTCACTGGTAATATTACTGAAATACAACCTGTGGTGTGTGTTTATTTCTCACTGGTATCATTACTGAAATACAACCTGTGGTATATGTGTTTACTATTTCTCACTGGTAATATTGCTGAAATACAACCTGTGGAGTATGTGTTTACTATTTCTCACTGGTAATATTGCTGAAATACAACCTGTGGTATATGTGTTTACTATTTGTCACTGGTAATATTGCTGAAATACAACCTGTGGTGTGTGTTTATTTCTCACTAGTAATATTACTGAAATACAACCTGTGGAGTATGTCTTTACTATTTCTCACTGGTAATATTGCTGAAATACAACCTGTGGAGTATGTCTTTACTATTTCTCACTGGTAATATTGCTGAAATACAACCTGTGGAGTATGTGTAACTATTTCTCACTGGTAATATTACTGAAATACAACCTGTGGAGTATGTGTTTACTAATTCTCACTGGTAATGTTGCTGAAATACAACCTGTGGATTATGTGTTTACTATTTCTCACTGGTAATATTGCTGAAATACAACCTGTGGAGTATGTGTTTACTATTTCTCACTGGTAATATTACTGAAATACAACCTGTGGAGTATGTGTTTACTATTTCCCACTGGTAATATTACTGAAATACAACCTGTGGAGTATGTGTAACTATTTCTCACTGGTAATATTACTGAAATACAACCTGTGGAGTATGTGTTTACTAATTCTCACTGGTAATATTGCTGAAATACAACCTGTGGATTATGTGTTTACTATTTCTCACTGGTAATAATACTGAAATACAAACTGTGGTGTGTGTTTATTTCTCACTGGTAATATTACTGAAATACAACCTGTGGAGTATGTGTTTACTATTTCCCACTGGTAATATTACTGAAATACAACCTGTGGAGTATGTGTAACTATTTCTCACTGGTAATATTACTGAAATACAACCTGTGGAGTACGTGTTTACTAATTCTCACTGATAATATTGCTGAAATACAACCTGTGGATTATGTGTTTATTATTTCTCACTGGTAATAATACTGAAATACAAACTGTGGTGTGTGTTTATTTCTCACTGGTAATATTACTGAAATACAACCTGTGGAGTATGTGTTTACTAATTCTCACTGGTAATATTGCTGAAATACAACCTGTGGAGTATGTGTTTACTATTTCTCACTGGTAATAATACTGAAATACAAACTGTGGTGTGTGTTTATTTCTCACTGGTAATATTACTGAAATACAACCTGTGGAGTATGTGTTTACTAATTCTCACTGGTAATACTAGTATTGCTGAAATACAACCTGTGGATTATGTGTTTACTATTTCTCACTGGTAATATTGCTGAAATACAACATGTTATATATGTGTTTACTATTTCTCACTGGTAATATTACTGAAATACAACCTGTGGAGTATGTGTTTACTATTTCTCACTGGTAATATTGCTGAAATACAACCTGTGGATTATGTGTTTACTATTTCTCACTGGTAATATTGCTGAAATACAACCTGTGGAGTATGTGTTTACTATTTCTCACTGGTAACATTACTGAAATACAACCTGTGGAGTATGTGTTTACTATTTCTCACTGGTAATATTACTGAAATACAACCTGTGGAGTATGTGTAACTATTTCTCGCTGGTAATATTACTGAAATACAACCTGTGGAGTATGTGTTTACTAATTCTCACTGGTAATATTGCTGAAATACAAGCTGTGGATTATGTGTTTACTATTTCTCACTGGTAATATTACTGAAATACAACCTGTGGAGTATGTGTTTACTAATTCTCACTGGTAATATTGCTGAAATACAACCTGTGGAGTATGTGTAACTATTTCTCACTGGTAATATTACTGAAATACAACCTGTGGTGTGTGTTTATTTCTCACTGGTATCATTACTGAAATACAACCTGTGGTATATGTGTTTACTATTTCTCACTGGTAATATTGCTGAAATACAACCTGTGGAGTATGTGTTTACTATTTCTCACTGGTAATATTGCTGAAATACAACCTGTGGTATATGTGTTTACTATTTGTCACTGGTAATATTGCTGAAATACAACCTGTGGTGTGTGTTTATTTCTCACTAGTAATATTACTGAAATACAACCTGTGGAGTATGTCTTTACTATTTCTCACTGGTAATATTGCTGAAATACAACCTGTGGAGTATGTCTTTACTATTTCTCACTGGTAATATTGCTGAAATACAACCTGTGGAGTATGTGTAACTATTTCTCACTGGTAATATTACTGAAATACAACCTGTGGAGTATGTGTTTACTAATTCTCACTGGTAATGTTGCTGAAATACAACCTGTGGATTATGTGTTTACTATTTCTCACTGGTAATATTGCTGAAATACAACCTGTGGAGTATGTGTTTACTATTTCTCACTGGTAATATTACTGAAATACAACCTGTGGAGTATGTGTTTACTATTTCCCACTGGTAATATTACTGAAATACAACCTGTGGAGTATGTGTAACTATTTCTCACTGGTAATATTACTGAAATACAACCTGTGGAGTATGTGTTTACTAATTCTCACTGGTAATATTGCTGAAATACAACCTGTGGATTATGTGTTTACTATTTCTCACTGGTAATAATACTGAAATACAAACTGTGGTGTGTGTTTATTTCTCACTGGTAATATTACTGAAATACAACCTGTGGAGTATGTGTTTACTATTTCCCACTGGTAATATTACTGAAATACAACCTGTGGAGTATGTGTAACTATTTCTCACTGGTAATATTACTGAAATACAACCTGTGGAGTACGTGTTTACTAATTCTCACTGATAATATTGCTGAAATACAACCTGTGGATTATGTGTTTATTATTTCTCACTGGTAATAATACTGAAATACAAACTGTGGTGTGTGTTTATTTCTCACTGGTAATATTACTGAAATACAACCTGTGGAGTATGTGTTTACTAATTCTCACTGGTAATATTGCTGAAATACAACCTGTGGAGTATGTGTTTACTATTTCTCACTGGTAATAATACTGAAATACAAACTGTGGTGTGTGTTTATTTCTCACTGGTAATATTACTGAAATACAACCTGTGGAGTATGTGTTTACTAATTCTCACTGGTAATACTAGTATTGCTGAAATACAACCTGTGGATTATGTGTTTACTATTTCTCACTGGTAATATTGCTGAAATACAACATGTTATATATGTGTTTACTATTTCTCACTGGTAATATTACTGAAATACAACCTGTGGAGTATGTGTTTACTATTTCTCACTGGTAATATTGCTGAAATACAACCTGTGGATTATGTGTTTACTATTTCTCACTGGTAATATTGCTGAAATACAACCTGTGGAGTATGTGTTTACTATTTCTCACTGGTAACATTACTGAAATACAACCTGTGGAGTATGTGTTTACTATTTCTCACTGGTAATATTACTGAAATACAACCTGTGGAGTATGTGTAACTATTTCTCGCTGGTAATATTACTGAAATACAACCTGTGGAGTATGTGTTTACTAATTCTCACTGGTAATATTGCTGAAATACAAGCTGTGGATTATGTGTTTACTATTTCTCACTGGTAATATTACTGAAATACAACCTGTGAAGTATGTGTTCACTATTTCTCACTGGTAATATTACTAAAATACAACCTGTGGTATATGTGTTTACTATTTCTCACTGGTAATATTGCTGAAATACAACCTGTCGTATGTCTTTACTATTTCTCTCTGGTAATATTGCTGAAAAAATGACTAATTGTTATGCAAATTAATATGCACCTTTTTTAACCAAAATCTAATTTCTGTGCACTTTCATTTGGCATCAATTATTTTTTGAGATATTAGTAGAAAAGTTGATTACATCAAATGATTGTCATAAAAAGTCATAGGTCAAGTCCAGAATCATTCAACAATAATTAATACAATAAGTAATATGAATTTTAAAACACTTCCAAACATTAAATTAACTATTTGTTAATGCTTCCTACTTTTTTGTGGCCATTTCAAATATACAATATGTCTGAGAAATATACAAAGAACTAAAACATTTCCACAAACAAAATGGCTGCTTTCTCTTTTGAACATGCATATGCCATTGTCAAATTCACTTGTCATAATTTTTGACAAAATTGGTCATAAATCACATGACAATGTTCATTAGTATGTACAATTATGAAACTAATGTCCCATGGTACAATGAAATCGCATTATTTTGTGTGTTACAGTAAAGGTTTTTGAGAAATGTGTCCTAATATTTGAAAGTAAAATTGCATTTTTTGACACTTTTTAAAACCCAGATTTTTTAAATAATACAGAACAAAAAGTACTCCATCATTAAAATTATATGATTTTTTCAGCCTATGTCACCAGGCTAGATTTTGAGATATCGCATAATATCTCTGCTATAGGAACATGTGGTAAAAGTGTCAAAATCAATTTCTCGAAAAAAATGACGGTAACCCCCAACTTTTTTTCAGTCAAAATCCTTATATTGCATTGGAGTACAGTTTATTGCAAAATGAATAAATTCTGGGTATTTTAATTTATGAGTAAGCTTCTACCTTAATGCACATCCAACAAGTCATTGTCAATGACATAGTCTCCGTCCAGTTTTTGGTTACCGTGACAATTAAAAACAATGACAGATGTAGATTATAATTAAATGTTGCAGTATTCATCATGTTAATGTGTTACCCACCAACTTTGATCAAAATCGTCGTAGTCTGTCAGCATCCTTCATTCTATTTTTTTTTAATATTACCTCAAACCTTGCATATAGAAGTGTGCACGGAATCATGGGAGGAAACGGTGTGCATGGCATGTGATAACTCTCGTAAAGGTGATTGACAGGTCATACTCGTTTAAAATAATAGGAAACTACCAGGTGTGCTTGTAATTTACATAGCAAAGGATGTTTATGATCTACTGACTTATGTGAGTGTGTGCATGCATGTCATGTCATTGTGAGACAGCTGCAAGCAAGACCACATTCTGATTGGCTCCTGTGGAAACCCAGGTGGTGTACGGTACCTGAAACTAGGGTATTCATGCTCTATAAATAGGCTCGACTGAAGACAGTTGTGGACCACCATTTCAACTGAGTACTCTGTTTGTTGCTGCTGTGATATTGTAAGACAAGTGATACAGGCTTCAATCGTCATTCTGTGAGACTTGAATGAACTGCTCTGCGATCTCCTGCTTTCAGTGATGACCTCCAGAATAACAGCATTCCTTTACAAACAAGACTCCTGCATCTCTTCGTTGTTGTGTTGCAGAAGCCATTGAGTGTCATCAATTTTTACATCCTGCACAATTCCCTAGACAATCTCCTATTTTAGTGAAGTTAATCATCGTATTATTCTGTTTTTCGTTTTTTGTAATAATTTTGAGAAGTATTAAAGCCAGAAGCTTTAACTTGATAATTTGGTGTATGTGTATTTCATTTCAAGTACTATTTTGTCTACCCCCATTTAGCAGTGACAGAACCCCTTGTCCAGTGCGAGTTCTTTCAGTGTCCCTCTCAATATCAATAAGCAGGCCTTACATAGTCATATCTGAGAATCAGCTGCTGACACATAACAAAAGTGATTAAGTATTTTTTCATCAAAATTAAATTGAATCAGAAAAAAAAGTGGTGCTGATGTATCTTCATTTATACTATCTATGTAATAAGATTAAATAAATCTGTGAAAGTGTATCAGAGAAAAAGAGGGAAAATATGTAAACAAACAAAATGGCCGCCAGTCGAATCTTGAAAAAAAAAATGACATGCACCTGTAACCCAATATGTATGATCATCATACCAACTTAGATCAAAATCGTTGTTACGTCGTCATCTCCGAGAAACAGCACCTGCACGTTTGCGAATCAAAAATAGCAAATTTTACATCCAAAATGGAAACCAGTTGGCCATTTTTGTTCCGATCTTTAAATAGAAATAATCTCATCAATAAAATATGATTTATTGTCTTTGTGTGAAGTTTTAATGAGATCGGTCAATGAGTGTCTGAGACCCAAAATGAATAGTCCCTGTTTTGGGACTAAAAAGTAATCATATACCTGTAATCCAAAAATGCTTAGAACTAAAGTATGCTGGAGGTATTGAAAGCATTAAATAGATCTAGGAAATATGTGAAGATCAGTCTTACAGAATCCAGGCAGCTACATGTAAGATATAGCTTGGCTTTTTGACATGCACAAATAAAAGTAATCTGATCCACAGTATTGAAATTAATAATACTAAAACAAAAAGAATTTCATACCTCAAAACCTTAAATTAGTATGCAAATTAAGCAATTAATAAGTGCAAAAGGCAGCTCACAACTAAGCAGATCCAAGGTAAATTTTAGAGCATATATGTGTATCAAGTTTATATCTGAAAACTGTCCAATTCATACTGCAAGTAATTTGCATGGATTGCAACTAAACACTAAAAGGTTTGCGGATTATCCGGAGGCACCTTTTGTAATCTGTTGAGTGGTTCAGGAGTTATCTGTAGAACAGCCATAAATTGGGTAATGTATATGTATATGGTGTAACTGCAAAAACTTCCATTGTGTGCATTACAAACAGAAGTTATTGCTAAACCAGGTGATAATCAAATTATATAATAACAACAAGCAATTTAATATAGATACTAAAATTTATTTAATTGTTATACTTCTTTAACAAGCGTAAAACAAGGAAACACTAATAACTAAATTTTCTAGAATAAAATATAATACATTAATAAAACAATGGTATGGCAGTGAAAGTCAGACTTTGTACAATGAGAGGATAGATGAAACCATATAACAGCTGTTATTACTTACTAGTAGTTTCCTAATTATTAAGACTACCGGTATACAAATAAACTTGGGAGTAGTCATTTCATAACAAACTAAGGGGTCTGGTCTAATGTCATATAGGAAAGCTTGACTGGCTATAAGATAATGACATAAAACAAACATGCAAAGCATTTCTTAAAATCCACCAAATTTTCTTATTTTCCCAATGCAAATGGTGTAGTTAGCAGGCGATTTCCAGTGAGATTATGCCTACCATAGTTACTCAGAGCTGCAACATGTTGAGTTGCTGTGACACGACTGAACTGTGGTATAAATGAACACTGTGTAGTTTTACCACCTACATCATTACACATATCTCAGTATCATGTTTGTGCAGGTTGCCATAGCAATACTGTAATTCACTTTAATTTCGCATGAAACAAACTCTGAGGCACTATGACATGGAATGTCAGTGACTTTTGCTAAATTTACAAATGCCATAAATCATCTAATCACAGAAATTACAGTAAATTATTATACACATACAGTTAAAACAAAGAATAGATGAGTTTTGAGTTCCCTGGTTGCTACGTTGATAAGCATGTGCTCAAAATAGAAAGGATTGGGAGGGGGGATTTTGTAACCAGGCATTGGTGAGCCTGTTCAACCTTTCACAAGTTGAGTCCTTGTATGAATGTTAACATGTTGTCAATCATAGTTTGTCCTACTTCACCATGTGTGTAAGAATGAAAAATACACTTTTTCTTATTTTACAAACGTTTCATGCAATGTCAATAATAATGTGGAAACCAACAATACAAAATCTACATATTTGGTAGAAAACTGAATCTCATATTGTAAAATATCTGCCTAAAACTGCATTCTAGCTGACCATAAGTGAAGCATTGACAAACTGTTAGTAGCTAAGCAACCAGGGAATCTAGTCTACTGAAAGGTGTGAGACAGCTTTTGAAATTCCTACAACTAATTCAAGGAAGATCGGCAGTGAAAAACACCAAATATATTAACCCCAAAAATATACATATTTATACATGTCACTATGTAGCAAATAAAAAATACTACAAGTTAAACAGTGCATTAGTTTATTGTTAAAATATAATGGCTAAATATAAATATGAATGAAAAAAGATGTTCTGTATGTACCCATATGATTCAAATAATATGTACAAAGCTAGCACTGTCCAAGCAAACTACTTGTGTGCATATCATGTTTGTATTTGCAGTATTTGATGAGAATTACTTCAATTAATATGATGCATGTAATGTTATTAATGGTAACCATTTTGTGAGAAAATACACTGAACATGTTTCTCGGTTGTCATGGTAAACAAATACTATTCATATGCACAAGTGAAAACATTGAGTGGGACTTAAGGGTTTCACAATGTTATTTTAGGCAAAAATTTGCACACATGTTAGAAATCAAGGCGTGAACCAGAGATATGAAAATAGCTGTGACTGCAGTGAAGACACAATGTACAAAGTAGACATTTTAACATCAAGTGAGAACCACATCCAAGTGGCAGAGACTAAACTGAGGCAACACACAAAAGGAAATACTTGTGAGAGGTAGTACTGTAAAACGAGTGAGAGTAAAAGCAACAATTTAAACTCAAATCAAGTAATTCTTCAAGTTATTGATCATTTTTGAGATACTGATCAGAGAGATTTTCTCTTTTATCTACAACATAAATGCTAAATATAGATAAATGGGAACAATTTCTGAAAACTTTAAATGCAGTCAATTCAGAAAACATGTGTTGTGACCACTGTATCTTCATGCAATGATGAGTGTCTTGCTTGCTATCTCAATAAGAGCACACCATGCACAGTGGGTGATGATCCTCTTTGTTTGTGCAAGTTAAAAATAATAGCAAGTATGTATGAATGTTCTAAAGTCGATTGCTTGATGAAGGCCCAAAGGTGTTACTTTTAAATTTCTTGGGTGTGACAGAAGCTAGAGGAGACACATCCTGAAATGGACAAATCATTTAGAATGAATATTGATTATTGGATTAACAATTGAATTATTATTGACAATGAAGTTAATTGAAAAGTTAACGGGTTACTCATGAGTACATGACACTGCCAACATGGAAGATAAACCAAGGGCATTTAGAAAGACAAGATTTTAACGAAATGATAATACATGCAGTAGAAGGAGAGGAGTCTGTTACAGGTAATTCAACAGTTCTTTGAACGATGAAATTTATTCAAATATTGCTATGCTATCGAAATTGGTTTGTAACCTCATGAGAAATGTATATACAAGCTGCTCTGAATTTATTTTTGAATTCACAGTTGTTTTTTTAGTCAAAACATAGATTTGTCGTAACCCCATTAACTGTTTAATAACCTGTGACCTCACAATATAAGGGAACCTCATTCTGGGATTATACTCGATCGATTCATTCTTATATCAAGACTTGCTTTATGAAAATGCTGGTGGAATCCCTGCTATACTGGTGCTAATTATAAAGACATGCATATATCTAAGTCAGAACTACCTTAAAAATTGCAGGACCCTAGTGCTGCCTCATTTTTTCTTTTTTCTTGGGGACAGAAGAAGTTCAGTCACTAAATAGGCATACTGAAATGAAAACAAAACAGCAAGGATATGGTGGTGTTATGACTAAGGAATTAATCATGATCAAAATAATAAATTATGCAAGAATTCATGGATGAAACAAACAATGCAAAGTAATGCAATGAATAGAGAAAAAGAATGAAAGTTCAGAAAATACACTGACCAATGTCAGTGCACTAGTATGCAGAATGTCAGGAGAACAAAACCTTGGCATACCAACAGACACAAGGAGAGCAGGACTACAGTCATTTTTAAACAAGTTTGGGCAGTAGCTAGAGTAAGCAAGATCCGATTCTGTTGTTTGGGTGTGCACAGTGTAATAACTGTACTGGAAGATGTTAGATGTTAGCCAAGTAAATGTAAGTTGCACGTTGAATAGCACTGGTCAGTTCAGGAGTACATGGTGTCTTCTTTTTTCTCATTGAAAACTTGAGTTTCTTTTTTGAAGAGGGGGGACGAGAAGTGGAAACAAGCTGAAAGATTAGAGACAAGGTAGAAAGACTTGATGCCTGAAAATGATAATTAGTTGGTAAAAACAATATTTAAAGATTTTAGTAGAAATATGAAAATAAAATGTTATTTATTTATTTATCAGCCTTGTTAGCATGTAAGCATAGTTATTAGTAATGTACATGTATACTTGATTCTTCCAACTATTACAACACCTCCAGATTCTGTAAACTTTGAGCCAGATGGCCGTAGCTTTCTTGGAATTCGGAAGGTGAATACGTATTAAAGTCGAATACCTTTAGTGAAGAACTACTAGCTAGTCTGGCTCCCATCATTTCATCTCTTTTTGGAGTAACAGTACGGCATGAAGTTGTCGGGTTATTCATCACTAATGGACTCATACTTGTAGACATCACAGATTTAGCTCTTTGCACAATTCGTCTAGGAGTTTTGTTGAAGGAGAACGTCCTACCAACCTTCTTTGTTGCTTTCCTGGCCACTCTGTACAGAAATTGGTTTACATTGTGATATGCTAGTTGTTATTATTAAGTGGAAGTGGAATGGATTTACTGTTAAAACAATTTACTATTAAAATGTGTAAGCGTTCTATTGAGAGTACATAGTAGATAATATTCTGGCACAGAAAATACGAGAGTTAAAAACAAGTTTTGTGAGACTAACAATAAGTGACAATTAATATACCTGATTGCTCTTCCAAATTTGCCAACATCAAAATCACTTTTTGAGATTTCCAGCTCTTGTGGATCAATCTGCGTCAGGAAATTTTCCTAGTAAAAAAAAACAGCATTGAGTAATTTGTAATATCATAATTTAATGTGAGATAACTACCTGAAATAGAAAGAAAAAATGTGTGCATGGCGAACATTGCATTCAGTAACAAAATTCTATTTTCGGTATGCGCTATACAAATTCACAAAATAATCCAGTTTATAGTCTGCACTTTCCTTCAGAAGATTGGAACAAAAATAGCCAAATTTCTGAATAAAACTGAAAAAAAAATGACTTCTGTCTGTTGGCTCCAAAATTTATTTCCATAAATATTAAATAGTTAAGAACATACTGGAATAAAACCAACAACATGACAATCAGTCAACTACATGTTCCTCAAATAAGGTAGTATAAGAAAAAATTGACGTGCACAAGTAACCCGCCATGAGTGATGTCAATCAATACCAAATTTTATTTGAACAAAAACACTCAGTCAAAGGTCAAAAGAACAAAAAATTGATGTGCATATGTCTTTCCCTATAATATGCCTTTCTCCAACTTTGAACAAAATTGGTCCAGGCATGTCTGACAAATAATGTTGAACAGACACACACAAAGATGAAAGTATGCAGAGAACTAAATACTTACTGAGTCAGCTTTACATGTAGTATTTGCCATGTGTTTACATAATGTTTTCAGCCATGTGGATTTATTTTGATCTTCACCAGTTAACATAAACATATAGATTCTGTCTGTTCTATCTAATCCATCTATAGGTCTCACCAGTATAGCAAAGGCATTCTGACAATCTAAAAGAAAAGTGACAAAATAAAAAACTAATGAATACATTTGTTAACTTTATTTTATTTTATTTTATTTTATTAGTATTTGATATGAACTCATAGCAACGTATACATGTGTAATATAACATTGTTTGTTTATACAAAACACAAACATATGCTGTTCAAACTGCCTATTCCATAGTAGTGATCAAGACCTTCTTATTGTAATGTCAGTGTTTTCCATCATCTGGTTTGCAATGACAATATGTTATAGAAATCTTTCCAAAGGTTCAATCAATTCCAAGTCACTGTCTTTTAGTTTAATAGTAAAATCCCCTGTTGACTTTGCCTAAACATGAAGTGCTTAACTGGAGCTCTACACAATTACAGCTATGACTTGTTGCCAAATTATACGATTGTCCCGGTCACAGAAATGGTACTTCTCAGCTATTTCACGGAAAGATGAAAATTTAAGAGACCTGATTACTAACAAAAAGTCATTAACAATAGTTAATAAAATGATGGTTGAGATTACCTTCAGTTTCATTGATATCTAATACTCTTCTTATATGTGATAATGATAACAGTTCTAAATGTTTATAACCTTTCTGAAGTGCTTTGACTGTCAATGACGCTGGACTTCTGTAAGTATTCACAATCTTGGAACGTCTTTTACATATCTAATATTGTAATAGAATTTCACAGTAAGACAGTAGATTATATTTTGATTATTCAGGCAATATCAATAAACAATGTTCAGTACTTCTGAGAGATCTTGTGCTATATGTGAACGACATGGGCAAAACATCCTAAAAGTTCAATGGTGAAAAAACATTGCTGTGAACATAACTTTACTTTCACTATAACTGACCATCATCAAATGTGAATAACTCATTATTGAATGTGAAAATACCCTTCCCATACAATATTTTAATAGGACCTTTGTTTGTCTTGATTTTACATTCAATTTTTTGTATAACGAGTAATCTTAGAAAGTTCTGAAAATGGTATATTCTGAATAGATGTGAACAAGCCAATGACAGCTGCAGTAAAACCTACATGTATTATTATATACTGTAGAATACTTTATTTTCGCTGAAGGGATGATTCCGTGAAAATAAAATCCAGCGAATATACTTTTTTTCCTATATTTAACATTAAACTCATCAAAAATCAGTGAAAATAAATTCCATACAAAACGCCCAAAAAGCCTTTTCAGCGAAAATTAATTCCAGCGAAAATAAAGTAGTCCACAGTATCTGTCATCACAGGGTATGTACATTTTAGGAAAGGCAAAATCCAAATATGAAATGAATACACAAAATGGTCTATATGAAGTTCATAGCAAGAAAGTTGCAATAATTTTCACCATCCTGCTCAGTTTAGGACATTAGACACTAATCGGTTTGATCGGGAAGATGCAGAATAATAATAACGAGGATACTGCAAAGTATACACTCAGACATTACTACCGGTAAGCAACAACAACCTTCACTTAGCGTCTTAGTGGATACTTTTCAGTCTTCTTGTTACCTCATATTTTTTATTTATATAACTATCAAGACTAACATATGGTGTCAATACTCACCTCTAAGCAGTCATTGAAGAGAAACATAGAAACATTGGCACCTTTCTCACTGAAATTATCTCCTTTTCCATTCTCTCTGTCACTTATTTCTACAGTATCACATCTCATGATTAGACTCCGATGTGATGACAATAGATGGGGTGGCACACCTTCAATGTCATTGATCACATCAAACATTTGAGTATGTCCTTCTGTTTTACGTTTGTCTTCATTGATGTGTCTGTAAATAAATAAAATAAAACACATATGTATTAAGTATATTCACAGGGACACGCACCAGACTCAAGTTACTTAGTTTAATTATAGCCTAGTGAAATTGTGTAAAGTCACTTAATAACATTGTGTAGTCACCTAATAACAATGTGTAAAGTCACCTAATGACACTGTAGTCATTTAATGACATCGTGTAAAGTCACCTAATGACACTGTGTAAAGTAATTTAATGACATTGTGTAAAGTCACCTAATGATATCGTGTTGAGTCACCTAATGACATTGTGTAAAGTCACCTAATAATGTGTAAATTCACCTACTTTCAATTGACGACATTGTATAAAGTCACTTAATGACATTGTGTAAAGTCACCTAATGACAATGTGTAAAGTCACCTAATGACATTGTGTAAAGTCACCTAATGACCTTGTGTAAAGTCACCTAATGACACTGTGTGAAGTCACATAATGACACTGTGTAAAGTCACCTAATGACACTGTGTAAAGTCACCTAATGACACTGTGTAAAGTCACCTAATGATATTGTGTAAAGTCAACTAATGACACTGTGTAAAGTCAGCTAATGACATTGTGTAAAGTCACCTAATGAAACTGTGTAAAGTCACATAATGACAATGTGTAAATTCACATAATGACAGTGTAAAGTCACCTAATGACACTGTGTAAAGTCACCTAATGACACTGTGTAAAGTCACCTAATGACACTGTGTAAAGTCACTTAATGACATTGTGTAAAGTCACATAATGACATTGTGTAAAGTCACATAATGACATTGTGTAAATTCACATAATGACAGTGTAAAGTCACCTAATGACACTGTGTAAAGTCACTTAATGACACTGTGTAAAGTCACTTAATGACACTGTGTAAAGTCACATAATGACATTGTGTAAAGTCAACTAATGACACTGTGTAGTCACCCAATGATATTGTGCAAAGTCACCTAATGATACTGTGTAAAGTCACTTAATGATACTGTGTAAAGTCACTTAATGACACTGTGTAAAGTCACCTAATGACACTGTGTAAAGTCACCTAATGACATTGTGTAAAGTCACCTAATGACATTGTGTAAAGTCACATAATGGCACTGTGTAAAGTCACCTAATGACACTGTCTGAAGTCGACTAATGACATTGTGTAAAGTCGACTAATGACATTGTGTAAAGTCAACTAATGACATTGTGTAAAGTCACCTAATGACACTGTGTAAAGTCACCTAATGACACTGTCTAAAGTCGACTAATGACATTGTGTAAAGTCGACTAATGACACTGTGTAAAGTCAACTAATGACATTGTGTAAAGTCACATAATGACACTGTGTAAAGTCACCTAATGACACTGTCTAAAGTCGACTAATGACATTGTGTAAAGTCGACTAATGACATTGTGTAAAGTCACTTAATGATACTGTGTAAAGTCACATAATGACACTGTGTAAAGTCACCTAATGACACTGTCTAAAGTCGACTAATGACATTGGGTAAAGTCGACTAATGACACTGTGTAAAGTCGACAAATGACATTGTGTAAAGTCGACTAATGACATTGTGTAAAGTCACCTACTTTCAATTGATTACTTGTATTATTTAAATGATAAACTCACTTGGTGACTTCTTTCACAGCTGTTATAGACCTTTCTACCTGTTCAAGATCTGGACTGGAAGAATCTGTACGTTTTAATAAATCTAGTGGAAAAAAAGAGAGAAAATTATAAAACATAAAAACCATTTGACAAACTTCAAATTTTGAGACACATAAGTTGCTTAAAAAGTTATTGTGATTAAAAAATGCCGTCAACATACTGTGAAAAGTTAAATTTTTGCTGCTGAGAAAATAGGTATTAAATTAAAAGTGTTAGCCAGAACATCAGAATTTGTTAAAAAAATAAAATGTTTGTTTGGTACATACCTTGTAATAGCAATATCATACTTGGTAACCTTTGTACTGGTCTTATTAATAATTCACAAAGTGTCTGTCTACCACACTCAGGTTTACTTTGACAAATCTACAGAATCATTACAAATTACATTTTCATCATATTAGTCATATTAATAAGTAATTTTGATATTTTGATGAGTCGCTATCATCAATGATTTCACTGATCTAGATATGTTTTAACAAAAGAAGATGGAACTAGATGTTTATACAGAAGCCATACCGTTAAGGGCACACACCCTTGATCGTTGATGAGAGAAACAAGATACAAATGAAATTTTAATAAAATACAAATTTTACAAATGTAAACAACAAAAACTCAATTTCTGTTCACCAGGACTGATTATAATGTTCAGTAAAGTATTTCTGAAGTGTTAAATTGACCTTTGTTCGTATGTCACTCGTTGTTTGGATGTACCGGTGTTCAATGTGTTTAATTGAATTTTGGAATTATAAACTGCAGAAACATTTAATAAAGTGCAGAAATATTTGGGTGAGAAAGTCTGGTGGTGAAAAGATTAATGTGTGGGAAAAACTACCCAAAACCTAAACAAGCCAAAACAAAACTACCCAAAACCTAAACAAGCCAAAACAAAACTACCCAAAACCTAAACAAGCCAAAAAATGTTCAAAATTGTATGAATAACATAAAAGCATATTGTTGAGATGTGCAGTAACAATATTTTCTGTATTTCAATGTGTCGTCAAATAGAGGATCATATCATCCCTTTAGAAAACTGGAAGAGTGATAATACAAATGTTCCATGTTGATATTGAGCATTTAAGGTTTGAATCAAATTAAAGATATGTCATGTCATAGTACTTTCATTATTATGGGTCAACATTGAATAAAAAGTTGTATTATTTTTATTGATATGAATTTTAATATTGTGAAAATATTTCAAAATATAATAATTTTCCATCACTGTAAAATACTTTATTTTCGCTTGGAATTAATTTTCGTTGAAGAAATGATTCAGTGAAAATAAAATCTAGCGAATATACCTTTTTTCACATTCTTTACATTCAACTTGTCAGAAAATTAATTCTAGCTAAAATAAAGTATTTTACAGTATATAGAATGGATACAGACAATAATTTCAATAGGATAAAAACCAGACACTTACGTACCTTGAGAAAAGCATGAAACCTCGGAAATTGCTTGTCACATTTGTTAACGGTTTCTTTTGTCATTTCAAAGTAATTGACAAACTGAGGATATGCTTTCATCATACCACTAGACTGTAAAAATAAGAAGATTACATGTATGTAATTATTGTTTTGGCATCGACAGTAACACTACAAATATAGTATAGGACATTAGCAGGCAGTCTTTACATACTTATGGCCACAAAGCTCACCAACTATTTAGATCATTAAAATATGACTTTAATTTATTTTGACGAAAGAAACTCTTCTGTTATTATTACTTGTAAAGACAATACAGTATATATGTCTTGCAACATGAACGTCTGTGTTGCAAGTTCTCACTAAGTATGTGACTTGAGTCAATAAAATAAATATGCACAGCAGAAATATCAACATCACAATTGTCTGCGTAACATTTTTGGACATACCCAATGCAATAGGACAATGTCCATATGAGGTTAGATATAATTGACTGGATGCGACAACCAAGAAAGCTGCCAGCCTACTATCTTGGATTGGATGACATTTTAACTTGCAACTACATGTATGTGGAACAATACAGCGTTACTTTGTACTAACATAATTAGACAATGTGCATTGGTTACCAGTCTGCCATTTTGGATTGGGTTGTTATGCAAGAAACACAATTGTACCGGATTCGGCTGATACCCTACCCTGGGCGATCTTATGGAGGATTTTATTTTTTTTTAGAAAAATGTGGACCAAAAGATCGCCCGGGCGATGTTATGGCAGATATTACGAAGCCCATCTTGTCTGGAAAAATAACCCTGCACTGATAAAAATGGTGTCAGAAAATGTTTAAAAATAATAATGTTTCACGTTGACCAGATATAATCATACAAAGTATAAATTCAAAGTGTTTTAATACATTAACAGGAAGGAAAAGCAAGCCAAACTCGAAAAGGGGTGCATCATGGACATGACACAACACACGTTGCGACAACTGAGTAATCAGCTAAATCATTTTGGGCGCAATTGAACTTCAAGTACTTCTTTACAAACTGTTGCTGCGCGGCGATACTACTGACATCAAGTGTGTGTTGACCGAAGTTTGACCCCCAAGTCACGCACTGAACTGGCGCGTTACCATAGCAACCTTATTCTTTTGTGCTCCGCACGCCAGTCTAGTAAAATTATTATTATATCCACAATACTGTAATCACATAACTTGTCTGCAACTCTGGCTTTGAATATATCAACATCGTTTACTTGGTGTGCTGCTTTTCTAATGACGCAAATTTTTTTACAATATTGTACCGGCTCTGTATATTTTAACTTCGTAATGTTTTCATAATAATTACGCAAACTCAAGTAATTTATATTACCGACTTTATAATGCGTTACACTCGTAATAATTACGCAAACATAAACATGGGCGCATTTAAAACATAGTAGTCAGGTGTCATGTGATTCATCAATGTTCCCAATGGTGAATTATTTTATTCGAAATGAAGTGAATATGTAATATAATAAACTCTGGGCAGCGCACTTCGATCGCATTATTCACGTACATTTCGACTGAACTCTAATAACCATGTGTTTGAATTACGTGCGGCATTTGGACAATGACCTCCAGAATTCACGCACTGATATTTTAATTATTTAAATTCAGGTCACCCAGGTTCACCCAAATTAATATAGTTACCTATCATTTGTTCAAAAAATCTTTCAACTCTCACAAATACCACGAACGCGAAGAGTTTACTGAAAGGGAACGTCTTTATTGGACAAAAAATACACGTTAAATACAAGATTATGTGTGCAAGGTTAGAATTTTAGAACGTACATGACCGCTTAAAGTGCCTGTGAAATGGCTGCTATTTTCACGCCTAAAATTATCCATTGATACATAAATATTATTAATTTTTATGTTTCTAAGCATAAATAATTTTTTTTAAGTGAAAAAATGTGTTTTTAACTCAGTCTACAGAAACTTTATTTTTGTGTATTTTAAACAAGGCTCCTCATTAGCTCCTCATTTGCATACAGGAATTCCCCTTGTGACGTCAGAAGGGGAAGTCGCTGGGCAGCTTGCATTGCCAATACGTGTAAATAAGGCAAATTTCTTGTGCTGTTTTCTCGTCTTTGACTAAATTGCCACTTATGTACTTGTTCGTCGAAGAAGAATGGGCCATAATGAACACATAGTATCAAGTTTGTTGCATGGGGTTGAGTCAGATGCGAAATATGTCCGGTCTGGTGTCGCTAGTCATCGTGGTCGTCACCGTCACCGGAGCACGTTTGTACACTGTCGCTGGACTCCGGCATTGGACAAAATCAAATTTGAATCGTCTTGTTATTTAGCAGGTTACTAGACACTATTGATTTATAAAATAGAGAAATAATTTTAAAAAAACGACAAAACACAGTTACTGAATAAATGACTACCGCGTTGTAATGGGTGAACGCGTCGGGTCATGAGGGGGACAAGTGCGTGAATGGCGGCGTTTAATTAGATAACAAAAATTATTGAGAGCGACTCACATACAGACAAATTCAGAGTGGATTTAGCGTGATTTTCATGATTATGACATCATATTAAAAAAATACATTGACAGCTCAAGCCCGGATTCTTATTCCGTAAATTATTACGCCGATCAAGCTGCAAGTAAAGGCAACAAAGGTGTGAATTCGACATTCAACACCAATAACCGAACAATTCAGACACTTTGAGCCTGCGAAAATGAAAACAGCCTGAGGGCTGCGTAATTTCCTGTTTGTTCGACGCTTCGTTTTCGTGTCATTATCAAAATTACTGCTACCTTTTTACATAACACCGGTGGTCTCTATAAAGCGATAATCAGGATCGCAAAAAAATCAAATCATTTGAAACACATACTCGACGTCTCTTTTCCTTCTGAAATCAGTCTCAGTGATCATGGGCTGGTCCGGAATCTATTTTTTGGAAAACGTTTTGTATTGTCGGCGTTTCTCGTTAAAACCTAGTTGTTGTCATGGACAAGGACAGTTTTTCAAAAAAAAAAAAAGAATCTGAGGTGAAGTGGACACTGCATATGAGGCATACGAGGAAGTCCACCCCAATCTTTTCTCATTATTTTCACGGCTTTCGACCACCGATTTCGCACCTTCGGATTGATTGGAAACGTGGAAATACTTACACTATGACTATACGCATTACTGCAACTGCCCACAACACAGCGTTTAACCATCATAAACGTTTTTTGTGAAAACAACTTCTAAAAATTCGCTCTCTCAAAAATAAAATAAAATAGACAAAAGAAACGTAGATTAAAAAATGTATATCGTTTAAAAGTACAGTTGTACGTTGAATGACAGTGATATAAAAGTACCGCCCAAGGGTATGGCTTCCTCTCATATTTTTGCATTTGGTGGCGCACTTTCGGCGTGAGTCGGAAATCCAGAAACAGTCGACCGTTTCAGGATAGGTGGGCGTGGCTACAGCACGGGAAATATCTCAAATTTACTAGGATACGAGTAATCATTTTCAGCAAAAAAATCAATAATTGCCCATTTCAGTGGGGCACAGATCTAAAACGGGAAGCGTGTGGGTGGGCATTGCACAGGCACTTTAACTCTGTGTTTTTTAATAATCATGTCGCATGTGAAACGCAGGAGACATTTTAGTTCGCTAATTTCCTGTTTACCAATCTTGAACTTTTTGTCAGGAATGTGATACAGACAAAGATTAAACAGTAACAATACCTACCGTTGTCAAATCAACCAAGAGGCTCGAATCAGGAAGACTTGGGTATTTCAAACTTCGTAAATAGCATTCATTTCAAGCGCAGACTTTATTCGAGTGTAATTAACGTAAGTGAAATGTATTCACGAGCCATAATACTCGTACCTTCTAAAGTTACGACTTTTACTCTTGAAATTGGTGATAAATACTTGCATAAAATACAAACATATACCATTTTTCATGCAACAACAATTCGTATACAGCATTGGATTTATTGGATTTTTACGCGTTTCGACTTCACAGCACAGTCACTCTAGTAGAGTGACTGTTCACAGTGAATTATTTTTAGCGTCATATTTGAAATAGCGCGCTTGATGCAAGATGTCGGACGGGGAAATTGGGGTCTGTAAAAATGTTTGTTGGTTCAGTCAGGCAATGTGTGGACCAAAACATCGCCCACTATTTGAAACATCGTCCATGGGCGGGGTTTAGGATGGGCGGGGTATCAGCCGAATCAGGTATGTGGTCAGTGAATTTGCAATACAAGTATAATTGAGCCAAAAAATGCAGATTTTTGTCAATTAAAATGCCTGCCCGTCAGCAATCAGAGATTAGATCGCGACACAAATAAACTTGCATCTGGACATTGTCTCTACCAAATACTAACAAATAATTGATGCACCAGTAAACTAACTGATGTTACCAATATCACAAGTTTTAACAGAATTGATGTGTGCAACTTCAAGAAACTGCTCTGCACATATGTACAGTTTTAGACCATTTTAGGGTCAAATATGGCCGCCAGTCAGCCATTTTGAATCATATTCTAATGAAAAAATAGGAGCATATGTATACTATCACATATCAACTATATATCTTTTTTTGAAACAATCTGTCAAACTTCTGAGAAAATACAACAGATGAATGAATGAAAAGATGGACACACAGAACCCAATCCTAGAATGTTCATTTGAGCACTAAGAACACTAGTAAGGTCAAAGGAATATACTGCAGGATTTTTTTTTTGTCTGTCCCTGATGTATGTTTTTGTACCACACATTACTTACATGTCTGAGTATTATTTCACCAATACTTTTGTCATCACTATAGTCAGCTAATAATTCAGACAGATCTTCTTTCAATTTCATATGCACTTCATATATAATAGGTATACTTCCAAATATAGTCTTGATGTCTTCAGCTGGTATAAGTGGACCGCCTGTCTGATTTTGTTCTAGTGGCTCTTTGAAAACCTGTTAATAAATAATTCAGATTTGAATTCCTTATTTTCTCCATTAAAGGGGTTCCCTAATTTACTGGATCATTAAAATATGACACATTTTTGTCTATATTATAACAAAATTCCTTAGTTTGTGCACCCTAACAATATTTACATTAGAAGCAACCTTGTGGGCGTGGTTTGTGTGTTTGGGTTAGGTCCCCCTAGCTGACTGCTTACTCAGCAGTATAAATTCTGCCTAGCACACCAAACATGTGATGTTATGATGTAGATAATATTGCCCTAGCAGACATAGAGAACGATAAAAACATGTAAGCTGCTCTTATCATCAGCTCACACTATGCCAGACGAATCATTGGTACATACTTGTAAGAGCTGGTCTTTCACATGATTGTGTTATTTGACTATTTGCATATTGATCTGAGTGATAAATAAATAAAAATAAAATACCTTGATAATTGTATGTAAGATACCAACATAATTACTTTCAGTTTGTAATAATTCCATCGCAATATGTTCTCGTTTGCTTATTATTCGTTTAGGTGGTGCAGGCGGTGTGGTTGGTGCCGTATCCACCGACTGAGGTGTACCTGAAGACGAAGGCAAGGTATGTATAGTTATTTACATTATTATTTAAGATTGTTTATAGCTAATACCAGACTTGTGGTATTGCGAGAAACAGTGTTTATATTCGGATGTATCATCTGTGATGACCTCTTCATCATACATGAAACTGCATCAGCAACAAAATAATGAAACTGACGACAAGTGAACATCATACAATATGATTTGCTGAATTATTGACTCAAGTACATTTTTAAACTAGTGAATGTTAGATATTTTTCAGTTTCTGAGTGAATTTGAAACTAGAATATCCAAATTAAGGAAAGAATTTTTCTGAGACGGTTTCCAGAGAATGGTCTAAAGGTAACTACAATTTTAGTGTTGGATCTTGATCAAGTAAAATATTGTAAGAATAATAATAATAATCATATGCTTTACTACAACGTGATTAGCTATGGCAATGTTGTAGAAAAGTGATTTTTTGACTCCACATATATCACAGTTGATTATGACATATGCAAATAGCAGCACTAGATCCAAGTCTGCTTCACAGATTATAGTCTATTTTCAAACACTTACAAGCAGTTCTAAGAGTGATGGATGAATCCGGTGTATGAGAGGCATCTAAGAAGGAACCAGACATAGACAGCATTCCCATGTCACTGGATCTTCTCTTTCTTGGAGGCACATGTGGGGATTCATGTTCACTCTCTTTTGACAAAGCTGCTATGCTCTCTCGTAACCGTCTACGTTTTCGAGAGCGAGCTACTGGTGTGCCTGGAGTAGAAGTCTTATGATCTGATGAATCGACCTGTCAAGGAGAATGAGCCAAAGCCAACTTCAAGTCAAGTCTACAATTCGGGCGCCACATTTTTTCCCTCGCTAAACTTTTGGTGCAACAGTTTGCTTATTTTTATGTATTATGTATATTTTTTTTTTTTAATTTTGTAGTTAATGAAATAATTTCCTATTGGCTGTAAGTCTTGATCAACTTTTTTGGAAAAAAATATTAAAAATACGAAGTAGGTGTAATCTTGTGAAAGGTGACGATAATTGTCTTTAGTGCTCATTAGAGACAGCAGAGAGCACAGTACCTACCTTTGTGAAACGGTACATGGTTTCATCTGCACATGCAGCCATCTGTATACTACCCCAAAACCACTATCAAAGAGAATAGCAACATGATTACTAATATACTAACATTACAACTGAAATCCACTGTGTTGTGTCTATCTGACTTCAGATTTGGTGGCACACTGGTGATCTTTGAAACCAAGACCAACTGTAATTTTAATTCCTGTTTTTTCGATATAATGTTAATCTTAAACTTTAACCAAATGAATAAACTTTTAACCAACCTCAGACTTGACTATGTGAATTTTACCATTGCATTCAAATGGTAAGTCTTTTACAGTGACATCATCAATAACTAAATGCGTACAACTTTTATCACCGACTGGAGCAGATGATCCACCTACAATATAAACACAAGTTACTATTAGAGTACATCACATCAGGTGTTCCAAAAATATGAACAAAAAACAATACACAGATTTTATAATGATGTGTAGTGTCAAATAAAATAATACAATCTATGTTGTTTAGTTATTTTTTATAACGACATGCCATAGATAACTGCACCCATTGATTGGAGAGGCATTCCCAAGCAGTCTCCCATGTAACAGGTAACTGCACCCATTGATTGGGGAGGCATTCCCAGGCAGTCTCCCATGTAACAGGTAACTGCACCCATTGATTGGAGAGGCATTTCCAGGCAGTCTCCCATGTAACAGGTAACTGCACCCATTGATTGGAGAAACATTCCCAGGCAGTCTCCCATGTCACAGGTAACTGCAATCTGATTAAAATCTGATGTAGTGTACGGGCTTTAATTATTTTGGCTATAAACTTATTTTAATTTTATGTTTTATTACTTTTGTTATTAATGCCTTTTTATTTTATTATTTTACTTTGATTTTGATTTTGTGATTTTTTTTAAATTCCGCCCTACATACATCTGAGCCGATGCCTATGTAACGAGATTTCAACGAGACCCACTGTCGACGATTTTAGTCAATGAATCACAGACCTTCTTCTATAGCGCACATGATGACGTCATTGGGCAGAGTCAGGGTGGCAAACACACTCAAATAAAATGGCGGATTATACCGACGTTAGCGACCGAGAAGAACACGGCTTTTCGGTAAGTTTATCATTGTCAAATGCAACGAAAGTCATTTTTTTTGTGTTTATATTGTGGCTCGAATGGTTCGAGTTTAGATCGTTATTTTGCGTAGTTATTCTGGGAGTGACGATTTTGTTTCCACCGGTTCGACCGAACACCGGTGTCTTTTTCCAGTCGCTTGCCCTGGAGACGGGTGATGTTTTGTTGACGATCGGGCCAAAACCGTCTACGGTATTGAAGCCGTAGCTGTAAATAATCATCAAAATGTATCAACATTTTGTACATTATACAATAACTCTTTATTAAAGTAATTGAGCTGATTTGGACTGGAATAAAATATTTTTTATTTGGAACACATCGCAATTGATCAGGAAATATTTTTTTGCTCCAATTTTCTGCGTCGATGCCGTGGGCCGGTGACCGTTATACAATTTAAAATTCGCATTGTTTACTATAGCTGTTTACAGTGTTCTAATCATTACGATTTACTTATTTTTTTGCTTCCATTCTAGATAATTATGCTCAGTGTTTGATGTAAAATTGAAGCGATGACTGAATAAACGAACCTTGGCTGGCGAAGATGTATCAGGACGTGTACACATTTGTTGGAAGTGAACAAAATATTCAATGTAATGACAAACATTGTAAAATGCTGTGGAATTTCTTTTGTAAATAAAAATATACTAGCAATTTTCTATTAATGGTTTATTCAAGTGGGCAAAATATAATGTACAGAAAGATTGCCCGTAGAGTATCGCTACACTGAAAAGTAAGCAACCGACAGCCTGTATAAAAGGGGGCCTGTGATTGGCTGTTACTTACGCGAAATTTGAACGGGACTTACGTAGGCGTCGGATCAGATGTATGTAGGGCGGAATTAAAAAAAATCAAAATCAAAGTAAAATAAAAAAAAAAAAAGGCATTAATAATAAAAGTAATAAAAAATAAAATTAAAATAAGTTTATAGCCAAAATAATTAAAGCCCGTACACTACATCAGATTTTAATCAGATTGAGGTAACTGCACCCATTGATTGGAGATGTATTCCCAGGCAGTCTCCCATGTCACAGGTAACTGCACCCATTGATTGGAGAGACATTCCCAGCAGTCTCCCATGTCACAGGTAACTGCACCCATTGATTGGAGAGGCATTCCCAGGCAGTCTCCAATGTCACAGGTAACTGCACCTATTGATTGTAGAGACATTCCCAGGCAGTCACTCATGTCACAGGTAACTGCACCTATTGATTGGAGAGGCATTCCCAGGCAGTCTCCAATGTCACAGGTAACTGCACTTATTGATTGGAGATGCATTCCCAGGCAGTCTCCAATGTCACAGGTAACTGCACCTATTGATTGTAGAGACATTCCCAGGCAGTCACTCATGTCACAGGTAACTGCACCTATTGATTGGAGAGACATTCCCAGGCAGTCTCCAATATCACAGGTAACTGCACCCATTGATTGGAGATGCATTCCCAGGCAGTCTCCAATGTCACAGGTAACTGCACCCATTGTTTGGAGATGTATTCCCAGGCAGTCTCCCATGTAACAGGTAACTGCACCCATTGATTAGAGAGACATTCCCAGGCAGTCTCCCATGTCACAGGTAACTGCACCCATTGATTGGAGAGACATTCCCAGGCAGTCTCCCATGTAACAGGTAACTGCACCCATTGATTGGAGAGACATTCCCAGCAGTCTCCCATGTCACAGGTAACTGCACCCATTGATTGGAGAGGCATTCCCAGGCAGTCTCCAATGTCACAGGTAACTGCACCTATTGATTGTAGAGACATTCCCAGGCAGTCACTCATGTCACAGGTAACTGCACCTATTGATTGGAGAGGCATTCCCAGGCAGTCTCCAATGTCACAGGTAACTGCACTTATTGATTGGAGATGCATTCCCAGGCAGTCTCCAATGTCACAGGTAACTGCACCTATTGATTGTAGAGACATTCCCAGGCAGTCACTCATGTCACAGGTAACTGCACCTATTGATTGGAGAGGCATTCCCAGGCAGTCTCCAATGTCACAGGTAACTGCACCCATTGATTGGAGATGCATTCCCAGGCAGTCTCCGATGTCACAGGTAACTGCACCCATTGATTGGAGATGCATTCCCAGGCAGTCTCCCATGTAACAGGTAACTGCACCCATTGATTAGAGAGACATTCCCAGGCAGTCTCCCATGTAACAGGTAACTGCACCCATTGATTAGAGAGACATTCCCAGGCAGTCTCCCATGTAACAGGTAACTGCACCCATTGATTAGAGAGACATTCCCAGGCAGTCTCCCATGTAACAGGTAACTGCACCCATTGATTAGAGAGACATTCCCAGGCAGTCTCCCATGTCACAGGTAACTGCACCCATTGATTGGAGAGGCATTCCCTGGCAGTCTCCCATGTCACAGGTAACTGCACCCATTGATTGGAGAGGCATTCCCAGGCAGTCTCCCATGTAACAGGTAACTGCACCCATTGATTGGAGAGGCATTCCCAGGCAGTCTCCCATGTAACAGGTAACTGCACCCATTGATTAGAGAGACATTCCCAGGCAGTCTCCCATGTCACAGGTAACTGCACCCATTGATTAGAGAGACATTCCCAGGCAGTCTCCAATGTCACAGGTAACTGCACCCATTGATTGGAGATGCATTCCCAGGCAGTCTCCCATGTCACAGGTAACTGCACCCACTGATTGGAGAGACATTCCCAGGCAGTCTACCATGTCACAGGTAACTGCACCCATTGATTGGAGAGACATTCCCTGGCAGTCTCCCATGTCACGGGTAACTGCACCCATTTATTGGAGAGGCATTCCCAGGCAGTCTCCCATGTAACAGGTAACTGCACCCATTGATTGGAGATGCATTCCCAGGCAGTCTCAAATGTCACAGGTAACTGCACTTATTGATTGGAGATGCATTCCCAGGCAGTCTCCAATGTCACAGGTAACTGCACCCATTGATTAGAGAGACATTCCCTGGCAGTCTCCCATGTCACGGGTAACTGCACCCATTTATTGGAGAGGCATTCCCAGGCAGTCTCCCATGTAACAGGTAACTGCACCCATTGATTGGAGAGGCATTCCCAGGCAGTCTCCCATGTCACAGGTAACTGCACCTGTTGATTGGAGAGGCATTCCCAGGCAGTCTCCCATGTAACAGGTAACTGCACCCATTGATTGGAGAGACATTCCCTGGCAGTCTCCCATGTCACAGGTAACTGCACCCGTTGATTGGAGAGGCATTCCCAGGCAGTCTCCAATGTCACAGGTAACTGCACTTATTGATTGGAGAGACATTCCCAGGTAGTCTCCAATGTCACAGGTAACTGCACCCATTGATTGGAGATGCATTCCCAGGCAGTCTCCCATGTAACAGGTAGCTGCACCCGTTGATTGGAGATGCATTTCCAGGCAGTCTCCTATGTCACAGGTAACTGCACCCATTTATTGGAGAGGCATTCCCAGGCAGTCTCCCATGTCACAGGTAACTGCACTTATTGATTGGAGAGGCATTCCCAGGCAGTCTCTCATGTCACAGGTAACTGCACCCATTAATTGGAGATGCATTCCCAGGCAGTCTCCGATGTCACAGGTAACTGCACCCATTGATTGGAGATGCATTCCCAGGCAGTCTCCCATGTAACAGGTAGCTGCACCCATTGATTGGAGATGCATTTCCAGGCAGTCTCCCATGTCACAGGTAACTGCACCCGTTGATTGGAGAGGCATTCCCAGGCAGTCTCCAATGTCACAGGTAACTGCACTTATTGATTGGAGAGACATTCCCAGGCAGTCTCCCATGTAACAGGTAGCTGCACCCGTTGATTGAAGATGCATTTCCAGGGAGTCTCCTATGTCACAGGTAACTGCACTTATTGATTGGAGAGGCATTCCCAGGCAGTCTCTCATGTAACAGGTAACTGCACCTATTGATTGGAGAGGCATTCCCAGGCAGTCTCCCATGTAACAGGTAACTGCACCTATTGATTGGAGAGGCATTCCCAGGCAGTCTCCCATGTCACAGGTAACTGCACCCATTGATTGGAGAGGCATTCCCAGCAGTCTCCCATGTCACAGGTAACTGCACCCATTGATTGGAGAGGCATTCCCAGCAGTCTCCCATGTCACAGGTAACTGCACCCATTGATTGGAGAGGCATTCCCAGGCAGTCTCCCATGTAACAGGTAACTGCACCCATTGATTGGAGAGGCATTCCCAGGCAGTCTCCCATGTAACAGGTAGCTGCACCCGTTGATTGGAGATGCATTTCCAGGCAGTCTCCTATGTCACAGGTAACTGCACTTATTGATTGGAGAGGCATTCCCAGGCAGTCTCTCATGTCACAGGTAACTGCACCCATTAATTGGAGATGCATTCCCAGGCAGTCTCCGATGTCACAGGTAACTGCACCCATTGATTGGAGATGCATTCCCAGGCAGTCTCCCATGTAACAGGTAGCTGCACCTATTGATTGGAGAGGCATTCCCAGCAGTCTCCCATGTCACAGGTAACTGCACCCATTGATTGGAGAGGCATTCCCAGGCAGTCTCCCATGTAACAGGTAACTGCACCTATTGATTGGAGAGGCATTCCCAGGCAGTCTCCCATGTCACAGATAACTGCACCCATTGATTGGAGAGGCATTCCCAGCAGTCTCCCATGTCACAGGTAACTGCACCTATTGATTGGAGAGGCATTCCCAGCAGTCTCCCATGTCACAGGTAACTGCACCCATTGATTGGAGAGGCATTCCCAGGCAGTCTCCCATGTAACAGGTAACTGCACCTATTGATTGGAGAGGCATTCCCAGGCAGTCTCCCATGTCACAGATAACTGCACCCATTGATTGGAGAGGCATTCCCAGCAGTCTCCCATGTCACAGGTAACTGCACCCATTGATTGGAGAGGCATTCCCAGGCAGTCTCTCATGTAACAGGTAACTGCACCTATTGATTGGAGAGGCATTCCCAGGCAGTCTCCCATGTAACAGGTAACTGCACCTATTGATTGGAGAGGCATTCCCAGGCAGTCTCCCATGTCACAGGTAACTGCACCCATTGATTGGAGAGGCATTCCCAGCAGTCTCCCATGTCACAGGTAACTGCACCCATTGATTGGAGAGGCATTCCCAGCAGTCTCCCATGTCACAGGTAACTGCACCCATTGATTGGAGAGGCATTCCCAGGCAGTCTCCCATGTAACAGGTAGCTGCACCCGTTGATTGGAGATGCATTTCCAGGCAGTCTCCTATGTCACAGGTAACTGCACTTATTGATTGGAGAGGCATTCCCAGGCAGTCTCTCATGTCACAGGTAACTGCACCCATTAATTGGAGATGCATTCCCAGGCAGTCTCCGATGTCACAGGTAACTGCACCCATTGATTGGAGATGCATTCCCAGGCAGTCTCCCATGTAACAGGTAGCTGCACCCATTGATTGGAGATGCATTTCCAGGCAGTCTCCCATGTCACAGGTAACTGCACCCGTTGATTGGAGAGGCATTCCCAGGCAGTCTCCAATGTCACAGGTAACTGCACCTATTGATTGGAGAGGCATTCCCAGCAGTCTCCCATGTCACAGGTAACTGCACCCATTGATTGGAGAGGCATTCCCAGGCAGTCTCCCATGTAACAGGTAACTGCACCTATTGATTGGAGAGGCATTCCCAGGCAGTCTCCCATGTCACAGGTAACTGCACCCATTGATTGGAGAGACATTCCCAGGCAGTCTCCCATGTAACAGGTAACTGCACCCATTGATTGGAGAGACATTCCCAGCAGTCTCCCATGTCACAGGTAACTGCACCCATTGATTGGAGAGGCATTCCCAGGCAGTCTCCAATGTCACAGGTAACTGCACCTATTGATTGTAGAGACATTCCCAGGCAGTCACTCATGTCACAGGTAACTGCACCTATTGATTGGAGAGGCATTCCCAGGCAGTCTCCAATGTCACAGGTAACTGCACTTATTGATTGGAGATGCATTCCCAGGCAGTCTCCAATGTCACAGGTAACTGCACCTATTGATTGTAGAGACATTCCCAGGCAGTCACTCATGTCACAGGTAACTGCACCTATTGATTGGAGAGGCATTCCCAGGCAGTCTCCAATGTCACAGGTAACTGCACCCATTGATTGGAGATGCATTCCCAGGCAGTCTCCGATGTCACAGGTAACTGCACCCATTGATTGGAGATGCATTCCCAGGCAGTCTCCCATGTAACAGGTAACTGCACCCATTGATTAGAGAGACATTCCCAGGCAGTCTCCCATGTAACAGGTAACTGCACCCATTGATTAGAGAGACATTCCCAGGCAGTCTCCCATGTAACAGGTAACTGCACCCATTGATTAGAGAGACATTCCCAGGCAGTCTCCCATGTAACAGGTAACTGCACCCATTGATTAGAGAGACATTCCCAGGCAGTCTCCCATGTCACAGGTAACTGCACCCATTGATTGGAGAGGCATTCCCTGGCAGTCTCCCATGTCACAGGTAACTGCACCCATTGATTGGAGAGGCATTCCCAGGCAGTCTCCCATGTAACAGGTAACTGCACCCATTGATTGGAGAGGCATTCCCAGGCAGTCTCCCATGTAACAGGTAACTGCACCCATTGATTAGAGAGACATTCCCAGGCAGTCTCCCATGTCACAGGTAACTGCACCCATTGATTAGAGAGACATTCCCAGGCAGTCTCCAATGTCACAGGTAACTGCACCCATTGATTGGAGATGCATTCCCAGGCAGTCTCCCATGTCACAGGTAACTGCACCCACTGATTGGAGAGACATTCCCAGGCAGTCTACCATGTCACAGGTAACTGCACCCATTGATTGGAGAGACATTCCCTGGCAGTCTCCCATGTCACGGGTAACTGCACCCATTTATTGGAGAGGCATTCCCAGGCAGTCTCCCATGTAACAGGTAACTGCACCCATTGATTGGAGATGCATTCCCAGGCAGTCTCCAATGTCACAGGTAACTGCACTTATTGATTGGAGATGCATTCCCAGGCAGTCTCCAATGTCACAGGTAACTGCACCCATTGATTAGAGAGACATTCCCTGGCAGTCTCCCATGTCACGGGTAACTGCACCCATTTATTGGAGAGGCATTCCCAGGCAGTCTCCCATGTAACAGGTAACTGCACCCATTGATTGGAGATGCATTCCCAGGCAGTCTCCCATGTCACAGGTAACTGCACCTGTTGATTGGAGAGGCATTCCCAGGCAGTCTCCCATGTAACAGGTAACTGCACCCATTGATTGGAGAGACATTCCCTGGCAGTCTCCCATGTCACAGGTAACTGCACCCGTTGATTGGAGAGGCATTCCCAGGCAGTCTCCAATGTCACAGGTAACTGCACTTATTGATTGGAGAGACATTCCCAGGTAGTCTCCAATGTCACAGGTAACTGCACCCATTGATTGGAGATGCATTCCCAGGCAGTCTCCCATGTAACAGGTAGCTGCACCCGTTGATTGGAGATGCATTTCCAGGCAGTCTCCTATGTCACAGGTAACTGCACCCATTTATTGGAGAGGCATTCCCAGGCAGTCTCCCATGTCACAGGTAACTGCACTTATTGATTGGAGAGGCATTCCCAGGCAGTCTCTCATGTCACAGGTAACTGCACCCATTAATTGGAGATGCATTCCCAGGCAGTCTCCGATGTCACAGGTAACTGCACCCATTGATTGGAGATGCATTCCCAGGCAGTCTCCCATGTAACAGGTAGCTGCACCCATTGATTGGAGATGCATTTCCAGGCAGTCTCCCATGTCACAGGTAACTGCACCCGTTGATTGGAGAGGCATTCCCAGGCAGTCTCCAATGTCACAGGTAACTGCACTTATTGATTGGAGAGACATTCCCAGGCAGTCTCCCATGTAACAGGTAGCTGCACCCGTTGATTGAAGATGCATTTCCAGGGAGTCTCCTATGTCACAGGTAACTGCACTTATTGATTGGAGAGGCATTCCCAGGCAGTCTCTCATGTAACAGGTAACTGCACCTATTGATTGGAGAGGCATTCCCAGGCAGTCTCCCATGTAACAGGTAACTGCACCTATTGATTGGAGAGGCATTCCCAGGCAGTCTCCCATGTCACAGGTAACTGCACCCATTGATTGGAGAGGCATTCCCAGCAGTCTCCCATGTCACAGGTAACTGCACCCATTGATTGGAGAGGCATTCCCAGGCAGTCTCCCATGTAACAGGTAGCTGCACCCGTTGATTGGAGATGCATTTCCAGGCAGTCTCCTATGTCACAGGTAACTGCACTTATTGATTGGAGAGGCATTCCCAGGCAGTCTCTCATGTCACAGGTAACTGCACCCATTAATTGGAGATGCATTCCCAGGCAGTCTCCGATGTCACAGGTAACTGCACCCATTGATTGGAGATGCATTCCCAGGCAGTCTCCCATGTAACAGGTAGCTGCACCTATTGATTGGAGAGGCATTCCCAGCAGTCTCCCATGTCACAGGTAACTGCACCCATTGATTGGAGAGGCATTCCCAGGCAGTCTCCCATGTAACAGGTAACTGCACCTATTGATTGGAGAGGCATTCCCAGGCAGTCTCCCATGTCACAGATAACTGCACCCATTGATTGGAGAGGCATTCCCAGCAGTCTCCCATGTCACAGGTAACTGCACCTATTGATTGGAGAGGCATTCCCAGCAGTCTCCCATGTCACAGGTAACTGCACCCATTGATTGGAGAGGCATTCCCAGGCAGTCTCCCATGTAACAGGTAACTGCACCTATTGATTGGAGAGGCATTCCCAGGCAGTCTCCCATGTCACAGATAACTGCACCCATTGATTGGAGAGGCATTCCCAGCAGTCTCCCATGTCACAGGTAACTGCACCCATTGATTGGAGAGGCATTCCCAGGCAGTCTCTCATGTAACAGGTAACTGCACCTATTGATTGGAGAGGCATTCCCAGGCAGTCTCCCATGTAACAGGTAACTGCACCTATTGATTGGAGAGGCATTCCCAGGCAGTCTCCCATGTCACAGGTAACTGCACCCATTGATTGGAGAGGCATTCCCAGCAGTCTCCCATGTCACAGGTAACTGCACCCATTGATTGGAGAGGCATTCCCAGGCAGTCTCCCATGTAACAGGTAGCTGCACCCGTTGATTGGAGATGCATTTCCAGGCAGTCTCCTATGTCACAGGTAACTGCACTTATTGATTGGAGAGGCATTCCCAGGCAGTCTCTCATGTCACAGGTAACTGCACCCATTAATTGGAGATGCATTCCCAGGCAGTCTCCGATGTCACAGGTAACTGCACCCATTGATTGGAGATGCATTCCCAGGCAGTCTCCCATGTAACAGGTAGCTGCACCCATTGATTGGAGATGCATTTCCAGGCAGTCTCCCATGTCACAGGTAACTGCACCCGTTGATTGGAGAGGCATTCCCAGGCAGTCTCCAATGTCACAGGTAACTGCACCTATTGATTGGAGAGGCATTCCCAGCAGTCTCCCATGTCACAGGTAACTGCACCCATTGATTGGAGAGGCATTCCCAGGCAGTCTCCCATGTAACAGGTAACTGCACCTATTGATTGGAGAGGCATTCCCAGGCAGTCTCCCATGTCACAGATAACTGCACCCATTGATTGGAGAGGCATTCCCAGCAGTCTCCCATGTCACAGGTAACTGCACCCATTGATTGGAGAGGCATTCCCAGGCAGTCTCTCATGTAACAGGTAACTGCACCTATTGATTGGAGAGGCATTCCCAGGCAGTCTCCCATGTAACAGGTAACTGCACCTATTGATTGGAGAGGCATTCCCAGGCAGTCTCCCATGTCACAGGTAACTGCACCCATTGATTGGAGAGGCATTCCCAGCAGTCTCACATGTCACAGGTAACTGCACCCATTGATTGGAGAGGCATTCCCAGCAGTCTCCCATGTCACAGGTAACTGCACCCATTGATTGGAGAGGCATTCCCAGGCAGTCTCCAATGTCACAGGTAACTGCACCTATTGATTGGAGAGGCATTCCCAGCAGTCTCCCATGTCACAGGTAACTGCACCCATTGATTGGAGAGGCATTCCCAGGCAGTCTCCCATGTAACAGGTAACTGCACCTATTGATTGGAGAGGCATTCCCAGGCAGTCTCCCATGTCACAGATAACTGCACCCATTGATTGGAGAGGCATTCCCAGGCAGTCTCCCATGAAACAGGTAACTGCACCTATTGATTGGAGAGGCATTCCCAGGCAGTCTCCCATGTAACAGGTAACTGCACCTATTGATTGGAGAGGCATTCCCAGGCAGTCTCCCATGTCACAGGTAACTGCACTTATTGATTGGAGATGCATTCCCAGGCAGTCTCCCATGTCACAGATAACTGCACCCATTGATAGGAAAGGCATTCCCAGGCAGTCTCCCATGTCACAGGTAACTGCACCCATTGATTGCAGAGGCATTCCCAGCAGTCTCCAATGTCACAGGTAACTGCACCCATTGATTGGAGAGGCATTCCCAGGCAGTCTCCAATGTCACAGGTAACTGCACCTATTGATTGGAGAGGCATTCCCAGCAGTCTCCCATGTCACAGGTAACTGCACCTATTGATTGGAGAGGCATTCCCAGGCAGTCTCCCATGTAACAGGTGACTGCACCCATTGATTGGAGAGGCATTCCCAGGCAGTCTCCCATGTCACAGGTAACTGCACCCATTGATTGGAGAGGCATTCCCAGGCAGTCTCCCATGTCACAGGTGACTGCACCCATTAATTGGAGAGACATTCCCAGGTAGTCTCCCATGTCACAGGTAACTGCATCCATTGATTGGAGAGGCATTCCCAGCAGTCTCCCATGTCACAGGTAACTGCATCCATTGATTGGAGAGGCATTCCCAGCAGTCTCCCATGTCACAGGTAACTGCATCCATTGATTGGAGAGGCATTCCCAGCAGTCTCCCATGTCACAGGTGACTGTACCCATTGATTGGAGAGGCATTCCCAGCAGTCTCCCATGTCACAGGTGACTGCACCCATTGATTGGAGAGGCATTCCCAGCAGTCTCCCATGTAACAGGTAACTGCACCTATTGATTGGAGAGGCATTCCCAGCAGTCTCCCATGTCACAGGTGACTGCACCCATTGATTGGAGAGGCATTCCCAGCAGTCTCCCATGTAGTAACAGGTAACTGCACCCATTGATTGGAGAGACATTCCCAGGTAGTCTCCCATGTCACAGGTAACTGCATCCATTGATTGGAGAGGCATTCCCAGGCAGTCTCCCATGTAACAGGTAACTGCACCCATTGATTGGAGAGACATTCCCAGGTAGTCTCCCATGTCACAGGTAACTGCACCCATTGATTGGAGAGGCATTCCCAGCAGTCTCCCATGTAACAGGTAACTGCACCCATTGATTGGAGAGACATTCCCAGGTAGTCTCCCATGTCACAGGTAACTGCACCCATTGATTGGAGAGACATTCCCAGGTAGTCTCCCATGTCACAGGTAACTGCACCCATTGATTGGAGAGACATTCCCAGGTAGTCTCCCATGTCACAGGTAACTGCATCCATTGATTGGAGAGGCATTCCCAGGCAGTCTCCCATGTAACAGGTAACTGCACCCATTGATTGGAGAGACATTCCCAGGTAGTCTCCCATGTCACAGGTAACTGCACCCATTGATTGGAGAGGCATTCCCAGCAGTCTCCCATGTAACAGGTAACTGCACCCATTGATTGGAGAGACATTCCCAGGTAGTCTCCCATGTCACAGGTAACTGCACCCATTGATTGGAGACATTCCCAGGTAGTCTCCTATGTCACAGGTGACTGCATCCATTGATTGGTAAATATCTCATGCTTTTTGCTGACATTTCAGATAGCTAGATGCCTCAAAGTATGCACTCACATCACATCAGCCTTTAATGCCTTTATTCATCCATCGCAATATTCGTGTACTAAACTCATTATTTTATAAACCTGCGACTTCTATAGACATATCAACAGACAACAATGGACTGGTAATAATACAAACCTTGCATTTGTGTGACTTCTTCCATGTGTTTTTGTTCTTCATCAGAGAAACCCATAAAACTCAGACAACAACAGAAAAAAGGCATCATTTTATACTGCATCTGAAAACAAGTTGCAATGAATCTTTCAAAGCATGTTATCATTAATAATATGGCTATTCTGCTGTTAGATAATTTGAAATCTTATTAACATTTGCTTTCAAAGGTCTACTTGAACTAAAACGACAAAGCATGATGGGATTTATTGTAGTGGTAAAAACTTATAGTCACTCAGGTAACACAAGTGTAAAAGTATGTATTAATGCCATTTTATTTTTTATATTTATTTGTAGGCATATGAAAATAACAAATCAAAAACCATGCCCTTTTTGTTTCCACAATTTTGATGTAGTCTGTGTAAAGATGAATGCAATTTACTAACCATGTCCTCATCGATAGCAGATCCTGTAGAATCATGTCTTGTACTCCATGCTTGGTGGACCCACTGTTCTGTCATTACTGGTGTACCAAGACTTACTGCTGTCTGTCGGATCAATCACAGATGGGTGTAATCAAGAAGAATAGAACAAAATATTGAGAGTGTGACCAACAATCCTTGAATTTGCTTGGAAGATCCCAGCTGAGGGCAATTATATATAATAGGTGTAATCATTAGCAAAAAGATCCCAAGTGAAGGATTATTAGTTTATGGAGTATTCTTCCTAGACGGTTTGAAGCATCAGAACTGATAACCTTTGACGTCTGGTGGTACTGGTAGACTACTGTCCTGGTGTTTAATTGTAATGCAAACTATACCTGAGTATTCACTCTAATCATGTATGTAAATGTGTCGAAATGGGCGTAGTGCGAGTGGCTAGTGCTAGTAGCACTAATCGGAAAAAGTACTAGATCTAGTGCTAAAATGGCACTAGATCTAGCGCTAAAATGGCACTAGATCTAGTGCTAAAATGTGCACAGTGCGAGTGGCATTGTTATCGCATTGTCAACGACGTCGAATAATAAAAGGGGCATCAACAACCACTTTCATATGCAAACTACGAACAGTATAAAACATCGGCAATATGCACGAGATGTCCATAATAATACTTTCTTTATATAAAACCGGATTCTGACGTAAATTCCGCCATCCGAGTGATGGGCGCTTATTTGGGGTTCAAAATTTCAAAAAATAATTATCAAATATTTTGGGGGAAAATTTTCATTGTATCCAACTACACAGACTTACTACGCCGTCAGTTGGGCCACCCAAGACGAAAGAAACTATTGCAGAATTAACAATAATTAATAATTTTTGCTGAATTAAAAAGTAGACCACCTGGAATGTGTTTACAGTGTCGCCCAGTGTCATTTTTCAAATACATTTGTTTTTATTTTATTGGTAACAACAGTATATTTTAAACGACGTTTCTAATAAAAACGAACACAACTGCATTGCGTAGCAGCAGGCGATCACAGATGCTCAATCCGGACATGCAACGTTTCACAAACGTTGATTATTACTCAGTAGTGATTATAATAACGCACAAAAAATAAATTCGTTGATTCAAACAAAATTCAACTTACTTTCATCGTAAGCTAATAGGTCAAATCGCTAATTAACCAATCAAAATGCTGGATGATGCTAACGCGTTCAAATTACAATAGCTCATTTAAATATGTTAATGTTATTGAACGCAACACGGAAGAGATTTGCCGATGTTGTAGTACGCTCTTTTGGCTTGAATTTGATGGGAAAATGGCATGTTTTTTTTTAATTAAAAAAATAGTTGTTTTCAAAGATGAACTTAGCATAAGAAGAATAATTTAACATTGTTTACAGTGATAACAGCTCTTTGTCCAAACGGAGCTTACGCTAGTCACAATCAACACACTCTTGAATAAAAACTTAAATAGAAGAATTTAGGCGTCAGGAACGATTGAAATGTCCGATAAATTACGACAAAATATTTTAAAAAATAAATTTAAAAACTGCCGAAAAATCGCCCTGGACAATTTCTTGGTCCCATTTTTTTAACGCGACCATACACTGGGTTTGTTTAGCTGTGAAGGGTTAAAATACGTATTTCACAACCGGAAATTCAACAGACGAACTTGTTACTTCACATGTTTTAATTATTAGCAACTGTAACAAGAACAAGATTTCGAGAGTCTACAACAAAAAATCCTAAGGGCTCCTAAAAAATATTATTGCAGAGAAAGTATCTAGACATATATAATATGGTCACGTTAAAAAATCGAAAAATCGGCAAGGTTACATCATATTCCGTTAGTTCCTCCATGATACAATGTAACAACAGGATTGCGTGAATATGTATATGCCCACTCACAGGTCGCAGTACACACAACATCCACTGAGGGAGACTTACACTAAGAGTATACCATTTTTAGGGGCCCAAGCCTGTAGGGCATGGCCCCTATTCTTATTGTTCGGTTTTTTCTTCTTCTTTCTTCCGTAACTTTTTTCGTCAAGCCGTTTGAGAAAACCACTGAACCAAATAGTCTGAAATTGCTCTATACTGATAGTCTCTAATATGAACTGGTGCAACGTGCTTTCAGAATTTTGATTGGTCAATTAGTTTGGCAGCCATATTGGATTGAAATAAAACCGGAAGTGGCTGTTTGACCACTTTCTGAGGGTCTAGGCGTCTAGATTTTTTTATGGTATACAGTACAACTCATGTGTAATAAATATCAGCAATAAAAACTTTAGTGGTCACCATGGGGTGGGGGCTTCTAACCTCATTAAAATGCATAACTGTTATAACTCAAGCACAGTTGTTGTTAGGAAGATGAATCCTGTGTTATTATGACAACGTTGAACAAGAGAATTGATTAAAATAACAAATGACCATATATGGTCATGTGAACTCATTAATATGCATAACTGTTATATCTCAGGCACTGTTGCAGGTAGGAAGATGAAACCTGTGCTATTATGATGATGTTAAACAAGAGATTTGAATAAAATAACAGATGACCATATATGGTCATGTGAGCTCATTAATATGCATAACTGTTATATCTCAAGCACTGTTGCAGGTACATGTAGGAAGATGAAACCTATGTTATTATGATGATGTTAAACAAGAGATTTGAATAAAATAACAGATGACCATATATGGTCATGTGGGCTCATTGATATGCATAATCGTTATATCTCATATAAATATATGGTACCAGCTGCATTTCGACTTCATGGTACTAATCATTCAAACTAACCAATTGTGTATCATGTGTATCATTTGACCTCATTATTTATGGCATGTATACTTGGGCCCCTGTGATGCTGCTTGCAGCTTTAATTTTGTTTAGTTCACATATGGCATCATAATTTCATTTTTGAAGATCTATTTTCATTAAGTGTGGCGCCGACCAGAAATAAAACAGCACATCAGCGATTTAAAAAAAATCAACGCTGAATTCCACCATTTACATAAAGTTTCAATCACCAAAGTTGAAAACACAAACTTCCTCACAATACCATTTCATACAGTATATCTATTCACAATTTGTTCGACCTGGAGTTTCACTGTTTCAGCTAGTTTCCCGGCCGATCGCGTTGTTCCAAAGGTCTATTACGACAAACGTGGACAATGACATTCTCAATTTTCCCACTGTAGCACATTTCCAATGAATGAAAGATACAACAATTTTACGTAAATATTAATTTATTTTCAGAGAATTACAGGATGTCTTGACGTCGTTGACAACGCGATATCAATGCCACTCGCACTATGTACATTTTAGCACTAGATCTAGTGCCGTTTTAGCACTAGATCTAGTGCCATTTTAGCACTAGATCTAGTAGTTTTTCGGATTAGTGCTACTAGCACTAACCACTCACACTATGTCCATTTCGACACATTTACATACCTCCTCTAATTACTAATGGTGTATTAGGGTATAATGTAATAAAATTTTACTCACTCGATATTTGTTTCCATTTGTTGTATTTGCAACCAGATGTGTAACTCTTGTACTAAAATCTTTACGAATACTTCCACCCATGTGATGTACTAGATTAACAAGTCGTGTAATCTCTGCTTTGTTTCGGAAACCCGTGAAACAGATTATGAGTTGTGACATTAGAGTACAGTACAGTGGCCTGGTATTATACGGCAGAGGCTGTTGACAACAAAGAACAGTACCAGTATATATTTAAAAATAGAAGATGGCGACAAGATTTTAAAATGCAAATCTCACTGCATGATAATGCATCTGGTGGAGTGTTCTGTTTTTATCAACAATTAGAATGCATAGAGTATTTTATTTTTCAGTTGTACACAATAATGAATATATGCAGAGAGTGATTTTAATAGTCTACTAATTTAAGTGTAATTGAGTGAGTCAATACGAATGTCAATCATCGGTTTACGTGTTAATCCAAACTGTTTGCGACATATTTTCAAAACAGACAATAATGGCGTTCACGTTAAAGGCATGTGCCGACTCAGTCTTGTGTGTGTAAACAATCAGAACTGAACAGGAAAAAAACTGTCTTTTCTTGAAATGCTACATAGACGTGCAAAATAATTGTTTTTCAAATCTTGTTTGCTGTTCATGTGCAGGATGACTGTAATGCCTCTGCAAACACAAGGGATTCAAAATTTCGGCATGTGTCAAAATACCATAACGTGAATGTAGCAAATGCAGTGTACATGTATGTAGCAAATGGTGTATGTAAGATGTAAGATTACACAACCTGTAATATTTGTATGCATAAAGTAAACGATGGGTGGGATATTTATTTATATTTCCCATGATACACTGGTGCAATCACAGGGATTGCAGAACCATGTTTTAATATATTTGTGCCTATTTTTTTTGTAGTTTTTATAACTATTTTTGATAATTTGGGGTTAAATGTAAAGAAATGTTCATAAGTTAGTATGCAAAAATACCAGAAAATACATGTGAGCAGTAATATGTGAATGGATGACCATGACGAAAGTTGACAATGGTGCTCAAAAGGTTCTGGTTGGGATGAACAACGTTGTAAACATGATTTAGCATCAAAGTAACTTACCTCTTTAGAGTTTGCACATTTTAGTATAACAGGAGGACCCATGATTCTATGGTCCATTTTATGCAAGCAGTCATAGTCCCTCCCTTCAAAGTTATTAAAAACAAATACTGTATCATATTTATCAGCAGCATCATCAATATACTCTAAACCATTGGTGGAATATACCACAGTACATTCCAATTCCTATTAAGAAAACATAAATTAAAGCTGCAAGCAGCTTGACAAGGGTCCAAGGAAGAGGCATACTGCCACTGCATGGACCAATTAAATTGACTCAAATGACTATGGTCATGTTGCTTTCTGTTACAATAACTTATAATGTACCAAAATATTCAGATGGAAAGCTATGGAAAGTACAAATAATAAAACAATAATCTTGTGAGATTTATAAAGTACAAATAATAAAACAATAATCTTGTGAGATTTATAAAGTACAAATAATAAAACAATAATCTTGTAAAATTTGCTCTGGGTGAATGATTATGCTAATTTGTCATTCTCCCAACTTTTGGTTTATTAGTTAGGCAGGGAAATTCAGACTTAATAAATAAGTTTAAGAGTTTTGCTTTGTTTCCATTATGTTGATGGCTTGTTTACCTCCAAAAAATGTCTGATAGTGTGTTTTGTTTTTCTGTAATTGTCAAACAGCCTGGGTGCTTGTCAAATAATTTACATTGAACACTACACTACAGAAATACCAGAAACAATCTCAAATCAAATGGACCAAAATTGGAAGAGCTAAAGAACCGAACAAGATAATGCCATTTTAAAATGTTTGATTTCACGCTTAATGCGGGATCTTGCAGTGAACAGAAAGTGGTCTATTAAGCCATACTTGTAATGTACAAAATAAATATGCAGTATATGCGACGTACAATTCACTTGTTATGAATACATATATAACAGCAAGTATCAACGATAAGAAACAAAATAAATTGAAACATCATTTTAGGGTTTTAGGGTTCTAAGTGCTTAAGAATTATTTATGTATGCAATTCTTACTTGAAGTGCCTGATTTAATCCATCATAGTTGGCAGTATCATCACTAACAACACATATTCTTGTCTCCAACGCAGTTTGATTGATGTCTGTCAAGAGAATCAAACAATACATTGTAACAAACAATCAGATGATGTGATGTCTACATAGAGTCTTGCGTTGGATCCAAAAAGTGCATGTGATTGATAGATTAAATAACAACTTACAATAACGGAAATATCAATTTATTATAAAGTATTTGTCGTGTTGCAGGTTGGAAGAAACAAAACTTTTTAACTTTAACAAAACTCAAAACTGTGCATGTCACGGATAAATAAGAGATACACACCATATTAACAGAACATACAACACAGAAATCAACCATAGACAGTTTGATTTTTTTAAGCAAAAACTTGGAATCCATTTTGAACTACAAATATTAAACAGACTTCAAGCTATTCTAACATTGATTTAAAAATGTATAAGGTTTTTATTAACATTTGTAATAAGGAAGGAGGGATCAATTTATCATTCTCCATGTGAAATATATATTTCAAATTTTCAAAGCAGCTGGAAAATGATTAGCTAGGCAATTTCATCGCCTTCTATGGAACCATACAATGTTGCCACATAAAGTAAAAATAACTTTAACATATTTGGAATTCTGAATGTATTTCTGGATATAGATGAAATTGAACCATCCCATGGTGGTGTTTTTTGGAGACAACCAACACAATGAATATCGGTAAGTAATATATTTGCAAATAACATTTGGGTTTATTCACAGAGAAATGTAGACAGGGAAGCACATGATTTGTATTGTAAAAACTATGATTAATTGGCAGATTTTTGTAGTTTATTAAAGTGACTTGTCAAGACTAGATGTACACATAAAACTTCTCATGATGATCAGTGTCAGTTCCAATCAATGACAAGACATCAAACATATGACAAAACACATCGTTAAATTTTTCCCAAAAAATGTACTGATTATTGACCCAAAATATTAACCTTATTTGCATTTTTGTTTGTTTTGCAGAATCCAAGAAGGGCACCGATGTTGAACAAAGAATCACTTTTGCACAGCCTAATACATTTTGGTTTGCTTCCAGATTGATCTAATTTACTAGAAGATGTTGCTTTGCAATTGATGTGATATGCAATAAAGGTGTCACATGAATTAAAGATAAGTCAATTGCAAGATGATCACAATATTCATACATGTCAAAAAAGTCTATGAAATCTGGTTAGTGTTTTCTCAGGCTGTTTGGCTAGTGTCTTTTTTTTATTTGCAAATTGTGTATTACCGGTACATGCATTTTACATTTTTGAATATTGGCAAAAATCTCACTCACTTCTTTTTATGCAATCAAACCTTTTATAGCATTTACTGGTTTCTGTGATGCCATTGGTTAGAAATCTAATTGCTATGCATGCAGAATTAGATCTTCATTTCATATCACTGAACATACACCGGCAAATATCAAAGTTGCATATCCTCATCTTATAAATCCTTAAAACCTCTGATATAATATACTGTTGTTGTTGTACAAGGTATTGGACTTGGTAATCATTTGATTCTCAGCTAAACTCATCAAGTTTGAGGACACAGCAAAAAATCTTACTTCATACTACATGTACAATTTAATTTTTTTGAAATTTCAATTATTGAGAAAATATTCAAGACAGTCTAAAATGGTTTACATTATCATATAAATAATGATATTAAACAATTATTTACTTTACATTAAATCATCGGACAAACCAAATTCTGGAACATTCCTGAAATCACTATAGAGTAGCCCGGTAATTTCAAAGGAACAATGAAATTGCAACCAAGTTTGCTAAGTCTTGAAGCGACGTAATTTTTTAGGATCAAAGCGTAAAAAATCAGGGTCTTCCTCGAGTTTCAAATCGAGCACAGCTTTAGCGATTACAAGAAAAATATTCTTTTTATAGTTGGACGATGAAACGCTGAATTTACGTAGGAAGTCTTCGAGCTATGGCACGGTCATTCTGTCGAAGTCAGCTATGGTCGAAAACGTGAAACAAATGCAATGAATCACTCAGAAATTTAACGCACGACATTAGGGTACACGCACGATTTAGCACTATTTTGATTCAAAGCTTGACCTGTATCACATGACTAGCAACCAGTTGCTAGGTAAATTTAACGGTCTTTGCGAGGTCTCGCGAGATCTCGACCGAACAGAAAATAGCCAATTACAAAATGATAATTTTGCATGACAATAACATAAGTGAATAGGCTGTAACACATTTTAGCTGCCATGTTTCCTGTTTATTCCAGATACTAGTACCTAAATCATAACACCAGTGTATTGTCTTTTCTACCTCCATGCTCTATTAGTTCGGCTCAGATAGAAAGCTGCCGTGTGAACATAGCAAATATTCATATACCCCTAAGCTTACAATTAAGGATGCTGTAACCGTTTTTGGTATTGATTTTCTAAACTGATATTTTCATATAAAATATTTACTGAACCACACAAAGCTATATATTGATGGAAAGCCTATTTCACACTGGATATGAAATCGACAAGATAGTGTGTGTATGGACGTGTATAGTCATGTGATTGGTAAACATATAATTGAACAATTGAATAAACAAATTTAGTGGAACATTGGCAACAAAACAGTTTTTCAGACGACGCTCACCAACATTCTACGTTGACTGAGATATATATGTACATGATAGTTGGAGAAGCAATTATAATTTAGCTATCTTGAAAAACAATGCGATCTGGTTCTTTCTGGTATTCAGAAATTGGAACATAATTTCGAAACAAATAGGGAAAAAGGAAAATCCCAGCGCCGCTTGAGAGGGAACATATCGAAGAGTGTCTGTGCGAAAAATAGTATAATGTATCCACTAGAACTCGAGATCAAAGGCCTGCAGTTGACGTAAATCGCTGTTTTGATTAACCAGGAAAACGGCAAAAACAACTTAGCTGCAACGTATCATCAGCTAACTCAAAATTCGTGTGTCCCTTGGATCAAAACAAACTCATAATGACTAGTCAGGTATCTGTCTGTCATAATCACGCCGATGTGAGAATATACGTGGTCGCAATTGGTTATAAAGTACGAAATTATACTCCCGAATCCAATAGGAAACACTATTTCACGGCGTGACAAAGCCGCGCCAAAATGACGTCATTATTAGGTTGTGGGAGGAGACTGCATTTCCTTTCTTTGCTGCCAGAGTTTGAAATTCTCAACTATGCATAATCATTTATACAACATTCTATATTGTCTTACCTGACTTTCTCGATTTAGTTGAAATATCAAACAGGAGTTGAGAATTTCAAACTCTGGCAGCAAAGAAAGGAAATGCAGTCTTGGCGTTTGAGGGCGCGAACGCATGCGCAGATTGACACAACTTGAAGGCTGGTATCACAGAGAATAGAAATTGTCAAATTTCGTCATAAATGCGTAAAATCTGGAAAAATATATGATTTATATGTAATCGGACAATATTTTGCGATAGTTCAATGTCTTATAAGCACTCGTAACTGGTTTGGACAAGGTATTTTGTATTTTGAGGTATGATTTTCGGCAGCTAGAAAAATGTGTGCACATTTTGTTTCCTCCCTTGTCTTATATATAGTGCAAGCTGATCGGCCGGAAACAAGTATTAGTGATTTTTGTAGTTTCGGAGTGTGATGATTAAATTTAATAACATATGCTTGCTTTACATTACTAAACTGTTTTAATTCCATAATTTCTATTATTTTGAGCAAAGACAAGGTTCTGTACCGGGACATAGTCGTACGGCCCCATAGACCTCCACGCATTGAGACGAATAGATTGTCAAGCCCCTGTGATACTAGTATTACTACAATATGTAATATGACAATGATAATTAAATATACGATGGACCCACTTAATTATACATTGTACTAATAGTGATTTTTCAATATTTTTAGTAAACATGTAGTGTATTTTATTAATAATTATTATAAACTTGCCATTACAAATAACCTTTTAAAACCTCCTGATTATGATATTTCGTTTGCAAAACAGTGAGCTACAATTGCAATACTGCTGCCTGGGTTGCTTTTTCGATCACAGGAGTACGTAATGCATAGTACATGTATTTTTTTAAACCGATGTTGTAGACATAATAATCATTATGGGACATTTAAGCAGGAGATGAATAACCAAGGAAAGCAAGGTAATAGACGATTTGCACAATTTTTACAAACGATCATCAACACTCACCTTTCACATTTGAATCAGAGTTGATCACCGACATCGTGCAGCTCGATTACTGATGATACGGACAACGACTCATTAGAAGGCGAACTATCGGCCTTTCCACGGTTTAGTTATCTGTTGATAACACTGGTATTCGCTAGTACTTTGATTATAACTAATTTTGTGCTCGCAAACCAGCAATTTTCGCTCCCTATCTAAACAATACACGCATTTTTTTAAATTTGCGAGCGTCGTTTGAAGCCGATAACGTTTATAACAAAGACGCTGATTGGCTAAAATGTCCACATGACCTTCAACCCTGTTTTAGAACTTCTCTTCGAATGAATATTATCTGTCTGCGATAAAATATATCAAAGCTATAATGAAAACATTCATTTGTTATTATGTAATACGAATAAGTAACCCGAAAAAAGAAAAAAGAAAGGAACTATAATATTTTTGTAGAAAAGCTTGCAAGCCAATCACTGAATTCGTTACAAGTGAACCCGGAAATGATACATCCAATCAAACGGAACATGTTGCGCATGTTCATATCGTCTCACCAGAATGGCTGATCGAAGGGAGTCGGGTATGTGTGTTGTTATAAGTTTGGTGGTTGACATTATATTTTGCAAGCAGCGAATGAAAACTACATACATTCTGAACTCTATTATGCTTTGTTAAATATCATTCAGCTGAACATGAATAAGATTTTTTTGTTTGTTTTTTTTCTCGACCATTTGGCATCTCGCATGACCGGTAGTTTTGGCAACATCATAAATTTCGGCGGGATGGTCAAAACAAATCTGCACGAAAAAAAAATATGACAGAAAATTTAAAAAAACAAGTCATTGTCAATGACACGTCCCCGTTCCGTTCATATTTGAGTGACATATACATTCAAAGCAGATCATGACCGAAATGCACCTGCATATGTACAACACATTGTGCTAAATCTGAACAAAATCCATCCATGCATGACTGAGATCCGGTTCTGGAATTGTGAAAATACGTGATTTTGATGCATTTTTGGCCTTAAAATGGCCATCATTCCGCTATTGTTAAGCAGATCATGAAACAAATGCACATATCTATTTGTGACATGATGTACCATGTGTGTGTGAAGTTTGAACTTGATCAATCCAGACATGTCTTGGATACGGATCCAGAACTGAATTCTTTAACAAAATGGCCGCCAGTCGGCCATTTCGAACTTGATCCGAAAAAAAAAGACGTGCATCAAGGTCCTATTATGTTTAATGTATGTACCAAATTTGAACAAAATCCATCCATGCATAACTGAGATACGGGTCCGGAATGGTGAAAATGTGCGATTTCAATGCATTTTCGGCCTTAAAGCGGCCCCCATTTGGCTATCGTTAATGAGATCATGAAACAAATGCACATACATATTTGTGACATGATGTACCTTGTGTGTGTGAAGTTTGAACTCGATCAATCCAGACATGTCTCGGATACGGATCCAGAACTGAATTCTTTAAAACAAAATGGCCGCCAGTCGGCTATTTCGAACTTGATCCGGAAAAAAAAATGACGTGCATCAAGGTCCTATTATGTTTAATGTATGTACCAAATTTGAATGAAATCCGTCCATGCATAACTGAGATCCGGGTCCGGAATGGTGAAAATGTGCGATTTCAATGCATTTTCGGCCTTAAAGTGGCCGCCATTTGGCTATCGTTAATGAGATCATGAAACAAATGCACATACATATTTGTGACATGATGTACCTTGTGTGTGTGAAGTTTGAACTCGATCAATCCAAGCATGTCTCAGATACGGATCCAGAACTGAATTCTTTAAAACAAAATGGCCGCCAGTCGGCCATTTCGAACCCGATCCAAAAAAAAAAATGACGTGCATCAAGGTCCTATTATGTTTAATGTATGTACCAAATTTGAACAAAATCCGTCCATGCATAACTGAGATCCGGGTCCGGAATGGTGAAAATGTGCGATTTTGATGCATTTTCGGCCTTAAAATGGCCACTATTCGACTATCGTTAATCGGATCATGAAAAAAATGCATGTGCATATGTCCCATATAATGTGTGATGTATGAGTGAAGTTTGAACTTAATCGGTCCATGCATGTTCGAGATACAGGTGATCACGGACGCACGGACGGACGCACACAGGGCAAATCATAAGTCCCCGTTTTCGGACTGCGTCCGAACGGGGACTAAAAAATCGAATCGAAACAATTTTGTTTACAGCACAGTAGTCATGTAAACAATCCTATTAAGGTAGAAGCACAGGGAGCCTGTACCACAGTCACTTGGGGGCTGAAAATCAATAAATACTAATTTTCAAAAAAAATAAGCAAATAACACCGAATAAACGGCAAGGTAAAGACTATGTCTAATTATAGTAAATACGTACTGCGTGCGTGACTCGAACCGGCGCTCGCGTACGGCACCTAATCGCCTAGCTTCACGCCACTACACGTCTTCCCCTCGGCCACCGGGCATCCCCAATAAAGGATGCTTAATAACCGAGCTTACTACGTGCAGAGAACATGAAACCCGTCCACGCGATACGCGCCACACAGCATGGCCAGTATGCGGCAAAGGCCTTCAGATCTGGCTGTAGTAGGATGGTGAAAGTAATGGTACAGCATTTTTTTAACAGTGAATAAGTACTGAGAAATAATTTTTAAACTCATAATTGCTGTCGACATAGGAAGTAAAGTAAGCAAATAACACCGAATAAACGGCAAGGTAAAGACTATGTCTAATTATAGTAAATACGTACTGCGTGCGTGACTCGAACCGGCGCTCGCGTACGGCACCTAATCGCCTAGCTTCACGCTGGTACATTTCTGGATTCCCCTGAATGTTTTTCTTTGTTACGCTTGGCTTGATAATGTAAAAAGTAGTTTCCCTGGTCAGCCTGAGAATGGCCACAGTCAGCTGGTGTACAAGCGATAATATGATAAATGCGATTAAGGCTAATCTACCGATATTTACTATATGGGGTAGCCATCGTGAACACTGCTTGGAACTACATAGACAAGTTGAAAAACAGTTTCCTACAAATCAGGGAGAAAATCAGGGTAACACTAAACAATCAGCTAAAAAATTCGAGCTCATTTGTCATTTTTGAGTGGGCAATCCCTTGTATCCCAACACCTCATTAAACAAAGAACATATAACACTTTCTCTGGTATATTTGAATGCGACATTCAACTATAAGACCGTCCCCTACTGTTATATAGATTCTCCCAGAGTGGGCGTGACCAACAGACAGCGCCAGCAATATTCAAAAACCAACAGTTTAGTCAAAACCAATGCAGTTAGCCAATTCGCAAGCGACCTTGCAAATTGGCTGCCCCAATACTTCTGAGACTTGCTGTAACTTAAAAAAAAAGTTTGGGGGTCATCTGCTTAATTTTTGATAAAATGATGGTTGTATTTCAGTGGATAGTGGTGTATTTTGGCAGTATTATAATGCTTTTACCATAGGTTCCTATGGCAGATATATTATGCCATATGTCAAATTGTAGTCTGGTGACATGGGCTGAAAAAATTATATACTGTCAAGGGGTTAATTATTCACTGGGTTTTAATTATGCTTATTTTGCAGACTGGAAAATTAAAACCAAGTGAATATGTAAAATTTAGCATAAGACACTATCTAAATAATAAAACCGTGAATTTAAAACCCACTGAATATGTCTGAAATAGCAAATCAGCAAAATTTAAACCCAATGAAAATTAGTCATTTTACAGTATTATGAATGATGGGGTACTTTTTCTTGTCCTCAGTTATTTAAAAAATCTGGGTTTTAAAAAGTGTCAAAAAATGCAATTTTTCTTTAACATTTTGCTTGGAATTGTTCTAAAAATAGCAGATTTTGGAAAAATATTGGAACAAGTTTGTCATAATACGTCACTGTAACACAAAAAAATGGGACATTAGCTTCATGATCTTACATAATAAATGGATGAAAATTGTCATGCCATTTATGACTAACTTTTTAAAAAGAAGAAGGAAATAAAATATGCAGTTTAGAAAATTGTACTTGTCAATTACACCTGGTGTCTGGTGTGTAATGTAGAACCCATTAAAGTCATGAGAATTGTGAGATAATCATGGTCTGTGTATTTGCTTATCAATACTTATGTTTTGTTTTGTTTTCCTTTCGTTTTGAATACTGCGCTAAGCAAAGCATCCGTTGCTTTCTACGATTGGTCAGTAGCATCCATTACATTCTGTAATTGGTCAGAAACAACGTTGATTGACATGCATTTGGAAAGGAATAGGGTATTCATTGCAACACAGTACATAGAAGTAAGATAGTTTGTGTTGTTGATGGTGTACTCCTACTTGTATTTTGTAAATTACAATCAAAAGTTAACAGGTTTGTAGAAATTTAGCCTGTCAAATCAAATTTTGGAGTGTGTGTCTCAAATAACAACTAAGACGTAGACATCAGGTAGACAAATATCTCTCTTGCTTGAATAGTTGTACTCAATCTGGACAATGAAAATGTACTATTTCATTAGTCCCCGTTCGGACGGAGTCCGAAAACGGGGACTTATGTTTTGCCCTGTGTGCGTCCGTCCGTCTGTCTGTCCGCCCGTGCGTTCGTCCGTGATCACCTGTATCTCGAACATGCATGGACCGATTATGTTCAAACTTCACTCATACATCACACATTATATGGGACATATGCACATGCATTTTTTTTCATGATCCGATTAACGATAGCCGAATAGTGGCCATTTTAAGGCCGAAAATGCATCAAAATCGCACATTTTCACCATTCCGGACCCGGATCTCAGTTATGCATGGACGGATTTCGTTCAAATTTGGTACATACATTAAACATAATAGGACCTTGATGCATGTCATTTTTTTTTTCGGATCAAGTTCGAAATGGCCGACTGGCGGTCATTTTGTTTTAAAGAATTCAGTTCTGGATCCGTATCCGAGACATGTCTGGATTGATCAAGTTCAAACTTCACACACACAAGGTACATCATGTCACAAATATGTATGTGCATTTGTTTCATGATCCCATTAACGATAGCCAAATGGCGGCCGCTTTAAGGCCGAAAATGCATTGAAATCGCACATTTTCACCATTCCGGACCCAGATCTCAGTTATGCATGGACGGATTTCATTCAAATTTGGTACATACATTAAACATAATAGGACCTTGATGCACGTCATTTTTTTTTTCAGATCAAGTTCGAAATGGCCGACTGGCGGCCATTTTGTTTTAAAGAATTCAGTTCTGGATCCGTATCCGAGACATGTCTGGATTGATCAAGTTCAAACTTCACACACACAAGGTACATCATGTCACAAATATGTATGTGCATTTGTTTCATGATCCCATTAACGATAGCCAAATGGCGGCCGCTTTAAGGCCGAAAATGCATTGAAATCGCACATTTTCACCATTCCGAACCCGGATCTCAGTTATGCATGGACGGATTTCGTTCCAATTTGGTACTTACATTAAACATAATAGGACCTTGATGCACGTCATTTTTTTTTCCGGATCAAGTTCGAAATGGCCGACTGGCGGCCATTTTCTTAAAGAATTCAGTTCTGGATCCGTATCCAAGACATGTCTGGATTGATCAAGTTCAAACTTCACACACACATGGTGCATCATGTCACAAATAGATATGTGCATTTGTTTCATGATCCGCTTAACAATAGCTGAATGATGGCCATTTTAAGACCGAAAATGCATTAAAATCACGCATTTTCACAATTCCGGAACCAGATCTCAGTCATGCATGGATGGATTTTGTTCAGATTTAGTACAATGTGTTGTACATATGCAGGTGCATTTCGGTCATGATCTGCTTTGAATGTATATGTCACTCAAATATGAACGGAACGGGGACGTGTCATTGACAATGACTTGTTTATTTATTTATTTTTATTACATGTCTTTATGAAATTAATGTAATATTGCCAACTATTAGAAGTATTCTTTCCATGCTGTTCACTGCTTCACCCACAAATCAACAAGTTTTACAATAAAATGACTTGTATACTTTGGTTTTGTAACATACAGGACGATTGAAGGATGCAAATCATCGCAGAGTTCTGGATGAAGCAACACGAATGCGAAGACAAAAACGGCAACTAGAAGCACTTGAGCGAGATAACTTTCAAGATGATCCCCAAGCTAATTTAGTACTGGTCACAAAAAAGTTACCACAGTTTGATGTACAGGAAGGAAACAGTGAGTTTTAATCTTTCCAATTCATACTAATGTATGCGTGTAATTAGTTGACATATTAATTACACCTGTATCATTGAATATGTACTGTGGGTATTGTGGTTTACTGTAGTTGTCTATAAAAGTTGAGTAAAAACCCCAACCAGGAAAACAGCAAATTGCAGAAAAATTAGGGGATGCTTATCAATGGATAAAAGTTAAAACTTCAGATATTCTTTTTCAAACACATGGATACCATTTATGTCTTTGTTTATATTTCAAAAATGTTTGAATGAAAGTCTTGTGTTCAATTTTTAGTCAAGAAGAAAAAGAAAACAAGAGGTGATCATTATAAACAGCGTTTTAGAAAGAATTTCACTGCATTACTTGAAGAAGAATTAATGAATATGCAAGAACCATCAAACTATCTGTCAGCTTGTGTACCGCCCTCTACATTCCCAGAACGAAAATTTTGTGCTGTTTGTGGATATCCTTTTCAGTTTAATCTGTTTTTCCTTGACATGTTCTAACATAGTACTAGGGTCAAAAAGGAGATTTGTGGGAAAACTTTTACTAAGGGACTTAATATTTGTTTAGCCTTTTTTTGTCTAGTACATTGGCAATATACTACATTCCTTGAGTTAGTCTAGTACATTGGCAATATACTACATTCCTTGAGATAGTCTAGTATATTGGCAATATACTACATTCCTTGAGTTAGTCTAGTACATTGGCAATATACTACATTCCTTGAGTTAGTCTAGTACATTGGCAATATACTACATTCCTTGAGTTAGTCTAGTACATTGGCAATATACTACATTCCTCGAGTTAGTCTAGTACATTGGCAATATACTACTTTCCTTGAGTTAGTCTAGTACATTGGCAATATACTACATTCCTTGAGTTAGTCTAGTACATTGGCAATATACTACTTTCCTTGAGTTAGTCTAGTACATTGGCAATATACTACATTCCTTGAGTTAGTCTAGTATATTGGCAATATACTACATTCCTTGAGTTAGTCTAGTACATTGGCAATATACTACATTCCTTGAGTTAGTCTAGTACATTGGCAATATACTACATTCCTTGAGTTAGTCTAGTACATTGGCAATATACTACATTCCCTGAGTTAGTCTAGTATATTGGCAATATACTACATTCCTTGAGATAGTCTAGTACATTGGCAATATACTACATTCCTTGAGTTAGTCTAGTACATTGGCAATATACTACATTCCTTGAGTTAGTCTAGTACATTGGCAGTATACTACATTCCTTGAGTTAGTCTAGTACATTGGCAATATACTACATTCCCTGAGTTAGTCTAGTATATTGGCAATATACTACATTCCTTGAGATAGTCTAGTACATTGGCAATATACTACATTCCTTGAGTTAGTCTAGTACATTGGCAATATACTACATTCCTTGAGTTAGTCTAGTACATTGGCAATATACAACATTCCTTGAGTTAATCTAGTACATTGGCAATATACTACATTCCTTGGGTTAATCAAGTACATTGGCAATATACAACATTCCTCGAGTTAGTCTAGTACATTGGCAATATACTACATTCCTTGAGTTAGTCTAGTACATTGGCAGTATACTACATTCCTTGAGTTAGTCTAGTACATTGGCAATATACTACATTCCTTGAGTTAGTCTAGTACATTGGCAATATACTACATTCCCTGAGTTAGTCTAGTACATTGGCAATATACTAAATTCCTTGAGTTAGTCTAGTACATTGGCAATATACAACATTCCTTGAGTTAATCTAGTACATTGGCAATATACTACATTCCTTGAGTTAGTCTAGTATATTGGCAATATACTACATTCCTTGAGTTAGTCTAGTACATTGGCAGTATACTACATTCCTTGAGTTAGTCTAGTACATTGGCAATATACAACATTCCTTGAGTTAATCTAGTACATTGGCAATATACTACATTCCTTGAGTTAGTCTAGTATATTGGCAATATACTACATTCCTTGAGTTAGTCTAGTACATTGGCAATATACTACATTCCTTGAGTTAGTCTAGTACATTGGCAATATACAACATTCCTTGAGTTAATCTAGTACATTGGCAATATACTACATTCCTTGAGTTAGTCTAGTATATTGGCAATATACTACATTCCTTGAGTTAGTCTAGTACATTGGCAGTATACTACATTCCTTGAGTTAGTCTAGTACATTGGCAATATACTACATTCCTTGAGTTAGTCTAGTACATTGGCAATATACTACATTCCCTGAGTTAGTCTAGTACATTGGCAATATACTAAATTCCTTGAGTTAGTCTAGTACATTGGCAATATACAACATTCCTTGAGTTAATCTAGTACATTGGCAATATACTACATTCCTTGAGTTAGTCTAGTATATTGGCAATATACTACATTCCTTGAGTTAGTCTAGTACATTGGCAGTATACTACATTCCTTGAGTTAGTCTAGTACATTGGCAATATACTACATTCCTTGAGTTAGTCTAGTACATTGGCAATATACTACATTCCTTGAGTTAGTCTAGTACATTGGCAATATACTACATTCCTTGAGTTAGTCTAGTACATTGGCAGTATACTACATTCCTTGAGTTAGTCTAGTACATTGGCAATATACTACATTCCTTGAGTTAGTCTAGTACATTGGCAATATACTACATTCCTTGAGTTAATCTAGTACATTGGCAGTATACTACATTCCTTGAGTTAGTCTAGTACATTGGCAATATACTACATTCCTTGAGTTAGTCTAGTACATTGGCAATATACTACATTCCTTGAGTTAGTCTAGTACATTGGCAGTATACTACATTCCTTGAGTTAGTCTAGTACATTGGCAATATACTACATTCCCTGAGTTAGTCTAGTACATTGGCAATATACTAAATTCCTTGAGTTAGTCTAGTACATTGGCAATATACAACATTCCTTGAGTTAATCTAGTACATTGGCAATATACTACATTCCTTGAGTTAGTCTAGTACATTGGCAATATACAACATTCCTTGAGTTAGTCTAGTACATTGGCAATATACAACATTCCTTGAGTTAGTCTAGTACATTGGCAATATACTACATTCCTTGGGTTAGTCTAGTACATTGGCAATATACTACATTCCTTGAGTTAGTCTAGTATATTGGCAATATACTACATTCCTTGAGTTAATCTAGTACATTGGCAATATACAACATTCCTTGAGTTAATCTAGTACATTGGCAATATACTACATTCCTTGGGTTAATCAAGTACATTGGCAATATACTACATTCCTTGAGTTAGTCTAGTACATTGGCAATATACTACATTCCTTGAGTTAATCTAGTACATTGGCAATATACTACATTCCTTGGGTTAATCTAGTACATTGGCAATATACTACATTCCTTGAGTTAGTCTAGTACATTGGCAATATACTACATTCCCTGAGTTAGTCTAGTATATTGGCAATATACTACATTCCTTGAGTTAGTCTAGTACATTGGCAATATACTACATTCCTTGAGTTAGTCTAGTATATTGGCAATATACTACATTCCTTGAGTTAATCTAGTACATTGGCAATATACAACATTCCTTGAGTTAATCTAGTACATTGGCAATATACTACATTCCTTGGGTTAATCAAGTACATTGGCAATATACTAAATTCCTTGAGTTAGTCTAGTACATTGGCAATATACTACATTCCCTGAGTTAGTCTAGTACATTGGCAGTATACAACATTCCTTGAGTTAGTCTAGTACATTGGCAATATACTACATTCCTTGAGTTAGTCTAGTACATTGGCAATATACTACATTCCTTGAGTTAGTCTAGTACATTGGCAATATACTACATTCCTTGAGTTAGTCTAGTACATTGGCAATATACTACATTCCCTGAGTTAGTCTAGTACATTGGCAATATACTAAATTCCTTGAGTTAGTCTAGTACATTGGCAATATACAACATTCCTTGAGTTAATCTAGTACATTGGCAATATACTAAATTCCCTGAGTTAGTCTAGTACATTGGCAATATACTAAATTCCTTGAGTTAGTCTGGTACATTGGCAATATACTACATTCCTTGAGTTAGTCTAGTACATTGGCAATATACTACATTCCTTGAGTTAGTCTGGTACATTGGCAATATACTACATTCCTTGGGTTAATCTAGTACATTGGCAATATACTACATTCCTGACAGTATGGAAACAACCTTTTTCCTTAACATTGTGTACATTTCCTTCAAATTATAAGTGTGTTAGCTGTGGTGCCAAGTATTGCTGTATCAAATGTCTTGGAACACATCAAGATACAAGGTATGTGTTAGCTGTGGTGCCAAGTATTGTTGTATCAAATGTCTTGGAACACATCAAGATACAAGGTATGTGTTAGCTGTGGTGCCAAGTATTGTTGTATCAAATGTCTTGGAACACATCAAGATACAAGGTATGTGTTAGCTGTGGTGCCAAGTATTGTTGTATCAAATGTCTTGGAACACATCAAGATACAAGGTATGTGTTAGCTGTGGTGCCAAGTATTGTAATTTGTTGTATCAAATGTCTTGGAACACATCAAGATACAAGGTATGTGTTAGCTGTGGTGCCAAGTATTGTTGTATCAAATGTCTTGGAACACATCAAGATACAAGGTATGTGTTAGCTGTGGTGCCAAGTATTGCTGTATCAAATGTCTTGGAACACATCAAGATACAAGGTATCCCTTACGAAAGAATTCTATTGATTATTATATAGAATTCTATAGAATTTAACAGACATTTGGCCCATTTTCTATAGAATTTGTAAAGAAAAAGGTACTAAAAAATTTGGACCCTTTCATATAGAATGCTACTGGTCATTTAAAGATTTTAACCCAGCAGTATTCAAGTTTCCACCCAAGGCTGAGCAAAGCAACATTGCCAAATATGTGAAGAAAAATGAGGAAACTTCATTAATTCACAGAAAAGTTAAACATTGACACAGCAGTGTAACTGAAACTTTAGTCAGACTGTCCATAAATACATTTAGTTATATAAAAAAATTGTGTACAATTAAGGTACTCTGATTGTAAATACTGGTAGGGTGAAATGAAAAAAAATCAGATTCCACTTTCACATAATTTATTCTTGATGTGTCCTCTTCAGTCTCAGCCAAATTGCTTTGATGCAGTCCCTAAAAGTGAATATGAATATTGAGATATTAGCGCAATGTTTTCGAATGATTTAAGAAAAGAAAATAATAAGGTTGTTTTACGTCATGTCATGTGGAACAATGGTTTTCCCTCTAATCATGTATCCACCGGACAGAAAATAGCGGAATTTAGATGCTACACTGTACCATTTAAACTTGTTATACAAGTGCAAGGGTGTGTTTTCAGAGAAAATTGAGTGTTTAATGCACTACAGTTCTTATGTATGTTATGCAGTATTTGCAAAAAATAACGACAGTTGCAGACAATAGAGGTCTTAAAATTTTAACCCTTTGTTGTGGCTTTTCAGTGATTTTATATGATATCCTGGCAATATTTCAACCCCATAATGATAATAATTCTATGTTTGTTGCTATTTTAGTTTTTGACTACTGATTCTTCATCCGAATTGGAAATGCTAATGACATGAACTTTGGCCAATGCTGATCTACATTGCTTGCCACCTATGGGTACTGTACATAGATCAAAGTTGCATCTCACAACATAAATCAATAGAAATACCCTTAACAAGAATTCTGTGCCCAAAGCAAAATAAAGCAAACAAAATATCACAGTTTCATTTCCATTTCCATTGCATTTGGCAATAAAGAAATAAAATTGAAACCACAACATCTTGAAATATACACATTATAAACATTTCCATCTAGCACACAGAGTTGTCACTTAATAGTTATTCTCTACCAGCCTTATTGAATGTTTGCACACTTTCTACTAGTAACAGTCTAGATTTTGCACAAAAACGAATGCCACTGATTGAATCTTTGCTTTGAGCATCCAGCTTACCAAATTGAAAATTACCGGATTCGGCTGTTACCCCGCCCTGTGCGATCTTATGGAGGATTCGATTTTTTTTTAGAAAAATGTGGACCAAAAGATCGCCGGGGCGATGTTTTGGCAGAATCTTTTGGCAGATATTACGAAGCCCATATTGTCTGGAAAAATAAAAATAGTCTCAGAAAATGTTTAGAAAAAATAATGTTTCGCGTTGACCAAATATAATCATTCAAAGTATAAATTCAAAGTGTTTTAATACATTGGTGAGAAGTTGCATTTTACGTGAACAAAAACATGCACTAAGAAGGAAAAGCAAGCCAAAGTCGAAACGGGGTGCATCATAGACATGACACAACACACGCTGCGACAACTGAGTGATCAGCGGCATCATTTTGGGACGCAATTGAACTTCAAGTACTTCTTTGCGAAACTTGCTGTGCGGCAATGCTGACATCAAGTGTGCGTTGACCGATGTCTGAACTGGCGCATTACCTTAGCAACCTTTTTCTTTAGTGGTCCGTGCGTCGATCTAGTAAAATTGTTATTAGAGAGTTTAAGATTTGCGTACATAACAAGAACGTAACGTGATGTTCTAATTTCGTTTGCCTTACGTTCTCGGGTGTCAGAAAACGATTAAGTAAAAGCGCCCACAACGGGAACGTAACTGAAACCAGAACCATATCAATCCCTCTCTCATTGGGCAACAATAACTATCCAATAAAATTTGTTATGTCATTTCACGTCCGGAATCTGAATTAGTAGTTAGTTTCCAGACATTTGACGGGGCTCTCACTATTTATAATATTTATAATCAGGAAGGCTTGGCTATTTTAAACTTCGTAAATAACATTCTTTTCAAGCGTAGACTTTATTCAAGTCTAATAAACGTAAGTGAAATGTATTTTAACAAGTAATAATACGCAACAATTCGTATACAGCATTTGTTTTATTGGAGTTTCATGCTTTTCGACTTCACAGTGAATTATTGTTAGTGTCATATTTGAAATAGCGCGCTCGATACAAGATGTCGGACAGGAAAATTGGGTCTGTAAAAATGTTTGTAGGTTCAGTCAGGCAATGTGTGGACCAAAACATCGGCCACTATTCAAAACATCGCCCATGGGCGGGGTTTAGGATGGGCCAGGTATCAGCCGAATCCGGTAATACCCGAGTGGTATCAATTGTAATAATGTTTTATACTGCATGTTGATGAACTCATTGAATTATAAATTAACATTAACTGAAACTTGTTTTCAATGAAGTGTGTCTATGATCAAAATTGTAATCCAGTATACTGTATAATTTTTGTTCATCCTATAATAGAATGCACTTCTTATAGAGCAATTACTGTTACTATACTAAAGCTTGTCTCTGAATGAAAACTTATGTAATGTTCATATTGAACAATAAATCATATTCAAAATTGTCCATTAACAGGTAATTTAGTAATTTGGGTTAAAACATAATTTGGGCTAAAACAGTTTTATGAGGGGGTTACACTAGAGCTGATACCTCCCTTTCAGGTGGATAACAGTTTAAATTTTGTCATTGTTGAGTCTCGTGCTTGATGCTAGATGTTTCATATTCACAGCTGTTTTCCTTTTACAATGTTATTTGCAAAAAACACTTTCAAAAATAATATTATATCATTCAAATAATTCGGTTTAATAGCTGATTTCACCAGTTTTTCATAACACAAAAAATACAATGTAGGTTTTTCTACATTACATGTACAGCAGCTGATAACATCTAGATTGCATTAAACTATTTTTTAATCTCATTATATTATATTATATTAATGTAAAAGTCATACAAAATTTCATAATACGATACTGACCTTGTACGTTAATTGTTCCAGAAAATTGTTGTATATTTTGATGTGTTGTACTAAGTCAATAAATGGATATATTATAGTTTCCCATTTATGGCAGCACTAGAATAAAAGATGAAAGTATAATCATAGAAATTAATTAATTATTCTGTTTTACAGTAAAAAAAATAGTTAAACAACTGCAAAATAATTTTAATAAATCTGTGAGAATGAATCTTAACAAGCAGCCAGTCGGCTAAGATAGCTCCGCTGTTAGCAATGCACATTTCAATAAAAGAACAGAAGACATCATTAGAAAATGAACAATATGCATAGTATCAATGCAATGGGACTTGCTGTTTTCAACAATAATTCAAAAATATAATTTTTCACCATAAATGATTGTGGTTTTTAACAAGAAGAAAATATCACTTTTTACCAAAAATGACAAAAATATTCACCAAAATTAGAGAATTAAAGATATCATTACAAAATGAACAAATCTGAGAAAGGTCCACATGTAGTACCTATATATCTAATATTAAAGCAATTGGACTTGCGGTTTTTAACAAGAAGTTGAAAATATCACTTTTAACCAAAAATAATCACCAAAATTAGAGAATTGATCATGAAATGAACAAATCTGAGAGAGGTCTACCCAAGGTACATATACACCAAGTATCAAAGCATTCAGACTTGTAGTTTTCAAGAAGAAGTCGAAAAAGTAAAACATTGACACGGACAACGACGGACAATCACTCATATGATAAGCTCCGCTCGACAAAGTCGACAGCGGAGCTAAAAAAAATATGTCCTAAATATAAATTGAATATCATTAAGGAAAGAGAAGAATAAACTCAGTGAATCTATTCATTGTAATGTTAATTGAATACAAGTTAATTTGCATAATTTATTCAAGGCGCCATATCGAATCAAAATTTGAATCAAAACAGTCGAAAAAATTACTGGTGTCCATGTCTGACTCAATTACATTGTCTCACAATAACACTTAATACAGAAAGAAAATAACACATGTTTCACTTACCTTCCTATGTTGTCTTTATAGAAATCTTTTATACAACAATTATCATTAATTGTCATTGTTCTTTGTTGGTCAATTAAGCTGCTGGCTGAGTCAGACAATCAGATACCACTGCATGAAAGCTACAAGTTGATGTTCTATGATTTTGTTACCCATGTGTTCCCTGTCATTCATTGGTCACTAGGTTCCAATAGTATTATGTTCAACAGCTTGAAAGTCACCAGATATTCCTTCAAACTGTGCCTTCTCTGTGAATGTTGTTGAATGACAGCAGTCATCTTGTTTGGTTGTTTTTGTGAAGCGCCCTCAAGTACAATGCAATGCATTGTGGGTGAACAAAGAGAATACTTTCTGAGGGATGGTTGCAATATGTTTGTTTTCAATATTATTATATTAATTTTGATCTAATTATATTTGTCATTTTATCATTTTACACACCAACAAAAACATTATTTGTGCTCTCTTGGTATAAATTAGATTAGATATTAAATAAACAAACCAAGAACAAAAAAACTGTCAAAAAAATCAATGGGGAACAGCAAACAGATGGCTAGACAGATAAGTGGAACAAATAAACACAAGAACACCTACTGCTGAATTTTGTATTTGCTAATGTATTCATTTCTGTCGTGTTTTTTTGTGTAAATATTATGAATAATAAAAATGAAGATAAAAAATAAAATAACACAAGCAGCCTCTCAACTAAGACGTTAACAATTTATGCACATTTCAATTAGAGAATTGAAGATATCCATCTAAGGTTCATGTATGTTCGATATATAAAAGCAATCAAACTTTCAACACGATGTCAAAAACATCACTGTTTACAAAAACATGTATAGTTTCAAAGCAACCGGACATCAAAAACATAACCTTTTACTAAAAATGAGAAAAATATTCATTAAAATTTGGGAACTGAAGTTATCATCACAAAATGAACAAAGCTGAGAGAAGTCCACTATAGGTACTTATAAGTATAGTTTCAAAACAAAGAAGTCAAAAATATCACTTTTTACCAAAGATATCACAAAATAAACTAATCTAATAGGGGTCTACTCAAGGTACATATACCCCAAGTTATCAAAGTAATTGAGAAAGTAAAAAGTTTGCGAGGACGCCAGACACTAATATGATAAGTTCCAATCAACAAAGTCAACAGTGGAGTTAATAAATATAATTTGACATTTTTAATAAATTCTTACCTCATATTTTTGGCTTCTCTAAAAACAATTTTGGTTGTGCCTAATAGATTTGAGAATGTTTATAATCATGTCCCAATTGTGTGTAATGTGAATCTAGCAATCAAGTATGTCACCAAGAGTCAATATCTTTTGACATTAAAATTAAAATACATCAAAACCTAACTTTTTTGTAAATTTATAATACATCTAGCAATCTAGTATGTCACCGAGAGTCAATATCTTTTGACATTAAAATACATCAAAACCTAACTTTTTTGTAAATTTATAATATATCAGCAATTTAGTGATGTGTAACTGCTGCTCTCTCCATTCCATTATTTTAATCTCTAAAATTCTATAGAATTTCGTAGAGTTCCACAGAAATTCTATAGAAATTGAGTGTTACATATAGTTTCAATATTTTTTATAAGGGTGAATTTTTATCAATTCCATGCAGTTTTTTTTTAGTATGTACATCATTACACAAATATACAGGAATTATTATTTAAAGTGAATGTCACCAGTTGTATAAACTAATGAGGGGAAAAAAGTGTGAAGTAGATAGTCATGTGCTTGATATGATTCTACACAATTCTATAACATTCAACATTACATATACAATTCTATAACATTGTACAGATTTTCTATGGAATTTATTAATAAATAGAATTTAATAGAAGTTTTTCGTAAAATATAAAATAATATCTTGCGTGTTTGTGCGTAGTGTAATAAAGTATTGGATTTCTATAGAATTCTATAGAACTTTTTCGTAAGGGATGTTTTATCTGTGGTGTTAAGTATTGCTGTATCAAATGTCTTGGAACACATCAAGATACAAGGTATGTGTTAGCTGTGGTGTTAAGTATTGCTGTATCAAATGTCTTGGAACACATCAAGATACAAGGTATGTGTTAGCTGTGGTGCCAAGTATTGTTGTATCAAATGTATTGGAACACATCAAGATACAAGGTATGTGTTAGCTGTGGTGCCAAGTATTGTTGTATCAAATGTATTGGAACACATCAAGATACAAGGTATGTGTTAGCTGTGGTGCCAAGTATTGTTGTATCAAACGTCTTGGAACACATCAAGATACAAGGTATGTGTTCGCTGTGGTGCCAAGTATTGTTGTATCAAATGTCTTGGAACACATCAAGATACAAGGTATGTGTTAGCTGTGGTGCCAAAAATTGATGTATCAAACGTCTTGGAACACATCAAAATACAAGGTATGTGTTCGCTGTGTTGCCAAATATTGCTGTATCAAACGTCTTGGAACACATCAAGATACTGGATGGACAAATTCTCCACATGAAAACATCAGCCCATACATGTACATTGTCATATATTATGTATTTCATTGCAAAATGTAAGCCAATAAAAAAATGATCAGGCTTTGGCTCAGGGTGTTCATTCTATTGTACTATCACCTTGTTGAATATAATTATCCTCCCACATTTACCATAGTGCAAGGCATTTCACCCTGTCAGAGCTTATAATGCTGACAGTGTCAAACTAGTTTGACCACAGTCCCTCTATCAGGAAACGGCTAGCATTCTTTTGTCTCAAACCATGTTGCAGGTAAACAAACTGTCCACACCCAGGCCGAGGGAGTCAGGAAGTCAGACAAATTTCAATACTGTCAGAATATTCATTAAAATCGGCAAATTTACCATCATGCAAAGCGACACCTCATTGTATGGCTTTACTTTGACCTCATATTACAGGGAACTACAACGTAAACAAAACATGTAAACAAAATTAGCACTATGAAATTTTGCGTTTTTGAACCCCGATACGTATCAAAAGCAGCCTACCAACATAAACGCCTAGTTCCTGCCATGTAAAGATCAATATCGGGAATTAACGTGGTCGATCGAAAAACCTGTGATATTTCTGATTCTTGGGGGTACATACAAATTTATACTATACAACAACTAATGACTATATTTGATACAGTAGTATAAACAATGCTTCAATTTTTGCATATAAATAGATTTTTAGCACTGAATAGAATACATTGTCATTTCAAAACGTCGCCATTTGCATTTACGATAGAAAAGAGCATCCATAAAAAACGCCCAATTTAATATTAATACAATGCTTTGTGACAAATAACAAATCAGCCCACCAAATTTTGATGATACGTTTCGATCATAAAATGTCAAATAAAAGACAAATGTCGGCTTCACGTCGAGAAGAAGGATAAATAAAATAGAGTTCATTTCAATCACCCTAAAAGTCAAACAATTTCTGGGTAAATTTATGAAAATTTGTTGTGAAAATGTGTCGCTGCTAGTAAAATAAATAATTAAAAATAGTCAAAAATAGTGACCAACTGCGTTCTGATCACATGAAAATGCTTTGGTGGGGAGTAGGTGTGAATAAACCTAATACAATAACCATTTCTATACCGGGGATAGAGGGACTGTGCTTTGACATACCAATTAAATTAAATGGATTGTATCAGCCCATATCAATAATATAATATAATGAACAACTTTTCCCGAACATGGGTGGATTTTTTAAAATTATTTTTGACAGTGTTCACAAACCCATTTAGACTATACATGTATATGATATGAACACATTCAATTGAAATAATACTAAAAAGCTTTCTCTACTTTTCAGATGCTTGAAATGGACTGTGTGAAGTATTGCGTACATTGGACGACTCGTCACCACCAATTTATATATATATACTACCCTAGAAAAGTGGACTATATTTTTCATTTCATATTTTATTTATTTACATAATTTTAATAAAAATAGTTTACTCAGTCAAAACAGGAGATTATTTGTTATTGTTTTTTGTATTGAATAGGTTATTTTCTGTTCACTGCGAGATCTTCTGTATTGCAGGAAAATAATTTGATTTTGAACTCAAATTTCTTTTCTATAGCTCATTTTGAAATGCCTGTAGCACATATTAAGCCTGGAAATACACAAGTAAACTTTGAGTTTGTTGAATTCAATGGGATGTTTTGATGACTTTTGTTTGTTCTATTTTGACAATTGATTTTCGCACATGTGGCATCATGCAGTGAACAAGAAAAGATTTATTGCACAAAATTATCATGTTTAAATATCAGTATGTTATTTGATATAATGCCCACACTTGTGTAAATGACAGCACCGTACTTGGCCAAAATACTATATTTTAGCTTGGAATTAATTTCGCTGAATAGACTTTTTGGGTGTTTTGTATGTTATTTATTTTCATTGATTTTTGATGAGTTGAAAGTAAAATATGGGGTTTACAATAGACAAAATATCACAGAAGCTAAACAAATTATATCTTAAGTATGAGATCATTCCCAGTAATGTTCAGGGTTTTCCCCAGGGCATTAAAGAATATATGCTTAATTTTGGATAAACAATAGAGCCAATTTTTTTGAGAAGGACGCTTGTTATTGGTTCAAAATGGTCATGTGATCATTTGATAAATATTGATATTGGTCTCTGAGGTTTGTGTGTGGTGTCCTAACATCCGGCACACTTCCCAATTCGTTTAATAATGCTTTTAACTTAAGTTCAGCTCATTGTTTCCCTTTGAAATAATAAAACAGTTATAGTCCTTGGTTTCAGCCAATATTGAGAATTTTTTTCTCCTATTGGTTTTTAGCCACTTGGAATCAATAATTTTTCATATTGGCCTTAGGCGAGTTCAATAACTGTATATTATTCATAAAACTTGGCAAGAGTATTTGTGACATGGTTTCAGTACTAATCTCTCCTATATTTTGTTGAAATTTCTTGACATACTCATTTATGTCTTGTACTAATTACATCCCCATGGCTTAACTTGGTTTGCACCACATTTGTGTTTTGTACTTCAATGCATAAGTGACTACTTTGCATTGGTTTTGTTTGGTGAGGAGAATACCAAATATGCATGTATACATAGTTGCCTGTAAGACAATTTATAGGTGTACAAATCATTTTAAGCAATTACTTTAATTATAGTTGATAGTAGTAAATAATTAATAACCTAAAGGAGTCTACTCATAAATAAAAATACACAGAATTTATTTATTTTGCAATAAATTGTTGCATTTTAGTGTTTTGGAAACATTTGTTCCTGTGATAGAGATATGTCATATCCTGTATTGTTCATGTGATCGAGATATGTCATATCCTGTATTGTTAGCTGGTGACATAAGGCAATGTTCCTGTGATAGAGATATGTCATATCATGTATTGTTAGCTGGTGACATAAGGCAATGTTCCTGTGATAGAGATATGTCATATCCTGTATTGTTAGCTGGTGACATAAGGCAATGTTCCTGTGATAGAGATATGTCATATCCTGTATTGTTAGCTGGTGACATAAGGCAATGTTCCTGTGATCGAGATATGTCATATCCTGTATTGTTAGCTGGTGACATAAGGCAATGTTCCTGTGATAGAGATATGTCATATCCTGTATTGTTAGCTGGTGACATAAGGCAATGTTCCTGTGATAGAGATATGTCATATCCTGTATTGTTAGCTGGTGACATAAGGCAATGTTCCTGTGATAGAGATATGTCATATCATGTATTGTTAGCTGGTGACATAAGGCAATGTTCCTGTGATAGAGATATGTCATATCCTGTATTGTTAGCTGGTGACATAAGGCAATGTTCCTGTGATAGAGATATGTCATATCCTGTATTGTTAGCTGGTAACATAAGGCAATGTTCCTGTGATAGAGATATGTCATATCCTGTATTGTTAGCTGGTGACATAAGGCAATGTTCCTGTGATAGAGATATGTCATATCCTGTATTGTTAGCTGGTGACATAAGGCAAACAAATTATAGATAAAAAAATCTGATTTCATGTTCTTTAAAACTGTTTTGAATTATATTTGGCCAATATTCTCAAAATATAGCACTGAAACACACATGATATCATAGAACTGCAAGAAACCAATAAATATTGTGCCATTTTTGAATAATTTTTGTTGTAAGATGTAGCCATCTGCACAAAATTACTGTTTATATGCCGGTAAACCCCATTCTTCAGGTACAAATTGCTCCAATGAAGTGAGTAACTGATAAGAACCACTTGGATAAAATGATTTATCAAGCCTAGGATCTGGAATAAATACAGTCTTCATATTGGCAGCTAGTCCAGAAAGAACACCATTTGGCGCATCTTCAAATACTAACACCTAAATACAAAAAAAAATCTTGTTAATGTAAAAAACTTTATTTTGAGGAAATAAATCCTAGAACATGTGGGCATGAGTGGCAGGGTGCCCTCGCTGGCTGAACAGCATCAGACCCCACTAACAGATGACAGAATAGTGTATGTCTCGTCGACAAGATCAATACTGCGAATTCGCAAAGTTCACGCCTTCTTGCAATGTTTCAATGAATATTCATTTTAGTGGTCATGGTAACACCGTCAACCAAAGCAGTGTTTGCATTGTCGGTGTTTTCAACATAGGATAAATTTACCAGCACCTTATCACACATTATGTCAAACAAATAAACTCTGCCATGAATGGTTACCTTTTGATGGCTGTCACTATCTGACGTTCCTGCAATTTGATTGGTACTGACAAATAAATCGTCTGGAGGGGGAAGTGAAAAACTACATCGCTCTGTCAGGTGTGTGTTGGGTTTGGAACACCTTGGAGGGCGAGACCTTGTCAGGCTAAAAAATTCTAGCTAAAAATAAATTAATCTACAGTAACCAAGAATAATGATATACTGCAGAAGTTTTGATGAGTTGAATATATGTGAGAAAATACATTTATATTTAATTTATACTGGGTTTATTTACCGATATGTTTTATTTTCACTGATTCATGTCTTCAGTGACAATATGAAAACAAGTAATTACATAGTCCCTGTTTAAAAAATAATTAAAGTATTTCAGAGATATGGCTTCAGAACTGTATTCACTAAAACAAAATGGCCACCAGTCAACCATTTTTGAATCCTATCTGAAAAACAAAAGGATGTGCATCAAGATCTCATAATGTTCAATGTACACATCTATGTAAGACTGAAATACAGATCGTGATTTTGATGAAACATTAAAAAGGCAACCATTGTCATTAAATGGATTGTCAAATATTTGTGCAACATGATGTATATATAATGTTTGAACATGATCAGTCAAGGGATGTCTGAGATAAAGTTCTGGAACAACATTTGTTAAATCCGATCAGAAAAACAAAATGACTTACATCAAGATCCCATGTCCGATGTTTGTACCAAGTTTGATTGAAATCAGTTTATACAAGATCTGATTTTGGAATGGCAGAAATGCTTGATTTTAATGAATTTGTAGCACAAAAATGACCACCACTCGGCCATCTTACATCAGATCATAAAATGAATGGACGTTCATACATGTATCCAAAGAAGTGTAAAGTTTGAATGTAATTGGTCCAAGCATGTCCGATTAAGATGGAGACACAGGCAAAGATGCACACAGGTCATAGCAGCAACTATGGTACTGTCAAATATTGTGGTTAATGATGCCTCCCCATTCATACACGTGTTTGATGTTACCAGCAACCATGTTTGATATCTGAGTCTGAACTACAGCAAACTATGTGATGAAATAGATTACTTTTATATCATTACTACTTACATTTTGTGGATTAGGTGAACCACCATCAAATCTATTTGCAGCCACAGTGTAAGCGTCAGGTGCAGGTTTACCATGTTTGATATCTGAGTCTGAACTACAGCAAACTATGTGATGAAATAGTTTGAACATTTCCTTGTGTTTGGTCTGTGTCTTCAAGTTGAAGTGATATGCAGAGGATCCTGTTGATACTGCAATGGGTATTCCTTCTCTATGTAGATGTCTAACCAATGATTCAGCACCTATCAATATCCACCATCAATTATGCGATTTAGAAGTTATTATAAAAGCAATAGTTTCTTTATCTGTTATTAAAAATTGGTGGATTGCCTTTATGTATAGATACATTAACAAGCTACTTAGAGAAAACTGCCCTCAAATATTTATCCCCTTTATAAATCAAAACATGTGTCATTTGGTGCAAGACATCTTAATACAACATTTCAATTAGACAGTATCATGATTTCCTGTTATAATATCAACAATTTGCTCACTGTCTTGCAAAACAATGCAGGCTGATGACTGAGGATTTGATATTCCTTTCAGTATATGGAAAAATGTAGAATTACACTTGAATGGCATGTTTTTTTGACAAACTGAAGTAACAACAATTACAGCCCACAGTATCTTTAGAAATCTTCTTTCATCTTACGATATTTCAGCTGGAAAGCATGGTAAGACATGGTGAGAAAAAATACCTGGATGACACTGTTTTATAAAGTGAGACAACCCAAGATATATTTCCTAGAAATCAAAACAAATCTGCTGTACAGAGTTTATCAGAATGAACTCACAAATCTGTGCATGTCACTGGTAGAGTGTTATTTTGGATAATTGTGGTTTACACCTTGAGCCAGTTTAGTACATTTATTAGTAGGGAGAGCAACTTTTTTCCAGCCATCGTACAACCTTTATTACAATGTACATGAGCATGCAGTGCTTTCGATCAATTAAATTTATGTTGAACGGGAACAAGAACTACACTACAGGCCTCCACAGATATGAATGGGAAAATATGGCGTCAACAGACAATGTGGCTCTACTGGTTTCTATGAATGGGAAAATATGGCGTCAACAGACAATGTGGCTCTACTGGTTTCTATGAATGGGAAAATATGGCGTCAACAGACAATGTGGCTCTACTGGTTTCTATGAATGGGAAAATATGGCGTCAGCAGACAATGTGGCTCTACTGGTTTCTATGAATGGGAAAATATGGCGTCAACAGACAATGTGGCTCTACTGGTTTCTATGAATGGGAAAATATGGCGTCAACAGACAATGTGGCTCTACTGGTTTCTATGAATGGGAAAATATGGCGTCAGCAGACAATGTGGCTCTACTGGTTTCTATGAATGAGAAAATATGGCGTCAGCAGACAATTGGTTCTACTGGTTTCTATGAATGGGAAAATATGGCGTCAACAGACAATGTGGCTCTACTGGTTTCTATGAATGGGAAAATATGGCGTCAACGGACAATGTGGCTCTACTGGTTTCTATGAATGAGAAAATATGGCGTCAACAGACAATGTGGCTCTACTTGTTTCTATGAATGGGAAAATATGGCGTCAACAGACAATGTGGCTCTACTTGTTTCTATGAATGGGAAAATATGGCGTCAACAGACAATGTGGCTCTACTGGTTTCTATGAATGGGAAAATATGGCGTCAGCAGACAATGTGGCTCTACTTGTTTCTATGAATGGGAAAATATGGCGTCAACAGACAATGTGGCTCTACTTGTTTCTATGAATGGGAAAATATGGTGTCAACAGACAATGTGGCTCTACTGGTTTCTATGAATGGGAAAATATGGCGTCAACAGACAATGTGGCTCTACTGGTTTCTATGAATGGGAAAATATGGCGTCAACAGACAATGTGGCTCTACTTGTTTCTATGAATGGGAAAATATGGTGTCAGCAGACAATGTGGCTCTACTTGTTTCTATGAATGGGAAAATATGGCGTCAACAGACAATGTGGCTCTACTGGTTTCTATGAATGGGAAAATATGGCGTCAGCAGACAATGTGGCTCTACTTGTTTCTATGAATGGGAAAATATGGCGTCAGCAGACAATGTGGCTCTACTTGTTTCTATGAATGGGAAAATATGGCGTCAACAGACAATGTGGCTCTACTTGTTTCTATGAATGGGAAAATATGGCGTCAACAGACAATGTGGCTCTACTGGTTTCTATGAATGGGAAAATATGGTGTCAGCAGACAATGTGGCTCTACTGGTTTCTATGAATGGGAAAATATGGCGTCAACAGACAATGTGGCTCTACTGGTTTCTATGAATGGGAAAATATGGCGTCAGCAGACAATGTGGCTCTACTTGTTTCTATGAATGGGAAAATATGGCGTCAGCAGACAATGTGGCTCTACTTGTTTCTATGAATGGGAAAATATGGCGTCAACAGACAATGTGGCTCTACTTGTTTCTATGAATGGGAAAATATGGCGTCAACAGACAATGTGGCTCTACTGGTTTCTATGAATGGGAAAATATGGTGTCAGCAGACAATGTGGCTCTACTGGTTTCTATGAATGGGAAAATATGGCGTCAACAGACAATGTGGCTCTACTTGTTTCTATGAATGGGAAAATATGGCGTCAGCAGACAATGTGGCTCTACTGGTTTCTATGAATGGGAAAATATGGTGTCAGCAGACAATGTGGCTCTACTGGTTTCTATGAATGGGAAAATATGGCGTCAGCAGACAATGTGGCTCTACTGGTTTCTATGAATGGGAAAATATGGTGTCAGCAGACAATGTGGCTCTACTGGTTTCTATGAATGGGAAAATATGGCGTCAGCAGACAATGTGGCTCTACTGGTTTCTATGAATGAGAAAATATGGCGTCAGCAGACAATTGGTTCTACTGGTTTCTATGAATGGGAAAATATGGCGTCAACAGACAATGTGGCTCTACTGGTTTCTATGAATGGGAAAATATGGCGTCAACGGACAATGTGGCTCTACTGGTTTCTATGAATGAGAAAATATGGCGTCAACAGACAATGTGGCTCTACTTGTTTCTATGAATGGGAAAATATGGCGTCAACAGACAATGTGGCTCTACTGGTTTCTATGAATGGGAAAATATGGCGTCAGCAGACAATTGGCTCTACTGGTTTCTATGAATGGGAAAATATGGCGTTAACAGACAATGTGGCTCTACTGGTTTCTATGAATGGGAAAATATGGCGTCAGCAGACAATGCGGCTCTACTGGTTTCTATGAATGGGAAAATATGGTGTCAGCAGACAATGTGGCTCTACTGGTTTCTATGAATGGGAAAATATGGCGTCAGCAGACAATGTGGCTCTACTTGTTTCTATGAATGGGAAAATATGGCGTCAACAGACAATGTGGCTCTACTTGTTTCTATGAATGGGAAAATATGGCGTCAACAGACAATGTGGCTCTACTGGTTTCTATGAATGGGAAAATATGGCGTCAACAGACAATGTGGCTCTACTGGTTTCTATGAATGGGAAAATATGGCGTCAGCAGACAATGTGGCTCTACTTGTTTCTATGAATGGGAAAATATGGCGTCAACAGACAATGTGGCTCTACTGGTTTCTATGAATGGGAAAATATGGCGTCAACAGACAATGTGGCTCTACTGGTTTCTATGAATGGGAAAATATGGCGTCAGCAGACAATGTGGCTCTACTGGTTTCTATGAATGAGAAAATATGGCGTCAGCAGACAATTGGTTCTACTGGTTTCTATGAATGGGAAAATATGGCGTCAACAGACAATGTGGCTCTACTGGTTTCTATGAATGGGAAAATATGGCGTCAACGGACAATGTGGCTCTACTGGTTTCTATGAATGAGAAAATATGGCGTCAACAGACAATGTGGCTCTACTTGTTTCTATGAATGGGAAAATATGGCGTCAACAGACAATGTGGCTCTACTTGTTTCTATGAATGGGAAAATATGGCATCAACAGACAATGTGGCTCTACTGGTTTCTATGAATGGGAAAATATGGCGTCAGCAGACAATGTGGCTCTACTTGTTTCTATGAATGGGAAAATATGGCGTCAACAGACAATGTGGCTCTACTTGTTTCTATGAATGGGAAAATATGGTGTCAACAGACAATGTGGCTCTACTGGTTTCTATGAATGGGAAAATATGGCGTCAACAGACAATGTGGCTCTACTGGTTTCTATGAATGGGAAAATATGGCGTCAGCAGACAATGTGGCTCTACTTGTTTCTATGAATGGGAAAATATGGTGTCAGCAGACAATGTGGCTCTACTTGTTTCTATGAATGGGAAAATATGGCGTCAACAGACAATGTGGCTCTACTGGTTTCTATGAATGGGAAAATATGGCGTCAGCAGACAATGTGGCTCTACTTGTTTCTATGAATGGGAAAATATGGCGTCAGCAGACAATGTGGCTCTACTTGTTTCTATGAATGGGAAAATATGGCGTCAACAGACAATGTGGCTCTACTTGTTTCTATGAATGGGAAAATATGGCGTCAACAGACAATGTGGCTCTACTGGTTTCTATGAATGGGAAAATATGGTGTCAGCAGACAATGTGGCTCTACTGGTTTCTATGAATGGGAAAATATGGCGTCAACAGACAATGTGGCTCTACTGGTTTCTATGAATGGGAAAATATGGCGTCAGCAGACAATGTGGCTCTACTTGTTTCTATGAATGGGAAAATATGGCGTCAGCAGACAATGTGGCTCTACTTGTTTCTATGAATGGGAAAATATGGCGTCAACAGACAATGTGGCTCTACTTGTTTCTATGAATGGGAAAATATGGCGTCAACAGACAATGTGGCTCTACTGGTTTCTATGAATGGGAAAATATGGTGTCAGCAGACAATGTGGCTCTACTGGTTTCTATGAATGGGAAAATATGGCGTCAACAGACAATGTGGCTCTACTTGTTTCTATGAATGGGAAAATATGGCGTCAGCAGACAATGTGGCTCTACTGGTTTCTATGAATGGGAAAATATGGTGTCAGCAGACAATGTGGCTCTACTGGTTTCTATGAATGGGAAAATATGGCGTCAGCAGACAATGTGGCTCTACTGGTTTCTATGAATGGGAAAATATGGTGTCAGCAGACAATGTGGCTCTACTGGTTTCTATGAATGGGAAAATATGGCGTCAGCAGACAATGTGGCTCTACTGTGAACATACTGAAACCTCACTTCAGTTTTGTTGTATAGTTAACACAGAAAAATACAAGGTGAAATTTGCTATGGAATTCTGGGAATTGTGTGAAAATGATCAGATACAGCTTTCATACAAGGTACTAAGTATCAAAGATATCTTGTGATTGACACACATATATAGTACAGGTATATTGCCACATATCTAAATAATAACTAAATATTATAATAGTAAAAATTAATATTCACCTGGCTTAAGATTGCAAAATGGAAATATTTTGTCAAGTTCATTAGCAGCTTCTCGAAGTAATTGAGAAGGTTGTAGAGGTAAATCTAGCAGGTCTATTATCATTTGTGCTGCTGATTCTTCTTTCATTCCCATTATCTTTGGTTTAATTGACCAGTCATAAGATTTTCCATATTTGGCAACTATTGATGAATAAACTTCAAAATAGATCTTCTCTGTGTCTGAAAGAATAAAAATAGAATTAGTGTCATAAACAGTCCAATTTCATGAACTTACTAATCACTTGGTTTAGTGTCTAGTATAAATGACAGGCATATTATGAACAAATAAATACACAAGACAAGATTTGAACTCACAACTATGACAATGTGCCTTGCCACTATAAACTGACATGCACCACACTAAGTTAGTACCTGCTCAAAAAAAGGGTGATCTGAATGGTGTGAAATATACATACTCTTACAGCAACTTGATTGACATGTGGAAGCCACACTTCTGATGTCACAGACAATCACATACATACAAGCCAAGTATATTCATGGTGAGTTTCACCTCTGCAGTTATGATCACCCTTGGGGACAATTTCATGCCCACCAGCAATGGCACACACCTGGATGGTGCTAGTTAATAAACCAACATTTCTGATCATGTCAAATTGTTTGACTATGCCCCAGTTGGGAATGCACACTTTAATATGCTTTTGATGTTGTCAGTGATATTACTTGTCTTGTTACGAAAAAAAATGACCTTAAATGAATTGATTGAGCTATAATATCAGCTGTAGTGTTCCAAACCAACTATCATCATATTCAGGACAACAACTCACTTACAAGAAGAAAGATATTAGGGACCTAGTATTACCTTCCACCAAAGGCGACATTAAGTGATGGCTACCTTCCAAATAGTTGCGTATTTGGCTTGCTCAGCCGACTATTTTGTACATTTATGACAGAAAGTGTCTCATTATGGCCTCCTACTGTCTAAATCTAGTTGCCTCATTAGCACCTTGTTGTACACAGTTGTACCACATTGTCACATTTTGCAATCCCCATTGTCGTCTCATCTCCTAGCCTCAACCATGGAACTATAAACCCCAGGAAGAACAACCACTTCGTTTCCTTTGAACTATGATAGTTGCCGCGATGTCGAATGTTTATTTTGACTGTTTATTTCGTCGCATTAAAAAATAAGCCAATTTACGCAAATGAACGCTAATCTCCCACTATCGGTCATTTTCGGAGTCAATCGGGCGACTTCGGGGGATCACGTGATCGAGTTGTTTCGGTTATAGCATAAAAAAATAATGGCGCCTAGACAAAAACACTGATAAATGAGCGACATTCAACGGGGAAAAAAAACACATTGCCACTTCTGCCAATCGAAGGGAAACACGGAATAAGTCGGGATATCTGGACAACAAACAGCATACCAAACCCCATGTTTCGCAAACTTTCGCAACCTTATTTTTTCAAGGGTTGAAAAAAACAAGAAGTAATCTAAAAACGACATTGAAAATTATGAAAACTTGCTAAAACTCCGAGCCGTTGCATGATTTCCGGTACACTGAAGGTTACCCTGCAGACCGACTTGTTTGCGCATGCGTAGTGAACGAAATATTTTACTGCGCAGATATGAATTTTTTTTTTCAAGTTTTTCGCTTCCAGCAAAGCGGTTGATACGGGCGTATCGGCGGCAACTAACATGGAGTATGACTAATGTTGTGGAAACAAAAGCGAAAGCACTGTAAGATAAACTAAGACAAAGGTTTTTTTAATCCTCTTAGTTTCGTTGTTCTTCCTGGGGTTTATAGTTCCATGCCTCAACAAATAGAAACAACAATCAGATTATAAAATATAATATGGTAATGCCCATATTTACATAATTATCTCCTTGAAAACATTAAACTCAAGTGTGCTGCACATTATTGATCTGGTCAGTTAGCCATATACAGGTGCACATAGGTAAAGTGCCAAATATTCAATACCAGATATTCAATTAATATAATGCCTTTCTAGTTATTATTAAAAATATTATGGAAAAGATCAATAAAATTAAAAAAAAAAGCATTGAAAGAACTCCTGTGTGCTGAGGGCATTGGAGGCATATGTGATTTAAGCAGAAATAGGAAATATTTAAAATGGATTCAAAATTTTATATTAACTCATTAAACAAGCTATAATTAATAACAATAAATATGCCTCAGAATAGACCAGTCATGGTAATTTCGAATCAGAACAAGATTTAAAAAAAAAATTATAAAATTGCCATGGCTGGGCCAGACTAATCAAATGATTGACCCCTTATTGTATTTATTTTCATTATTTATTTGTTTGTGAAATGTGATGAATTTGTTCTCAAGATGTTATTTATTTGTTGTTAATTGATAAAATAATCTCATATCTAATATATACATGTGAAAAATAAAATGTACTGGAATTACCACCCGCCTTACCCTCCCTGTGAACATAGGACCTGATTATATGAACATATGACTGAAACCAACTAATATAATATTGATGATATTAAACTCTAGGACAATTGGTAGTATGCTGACTAAGCTAGTACTAGTAAATCAATATTAGATCCTCTCCTAGAGCTGCTGGACTCCAGACTACTAAGAACTTGTACAAGAGTACGTAGTCTGGGGCTGGACTTAGCCTCCCCGGTACCTTCCACTATAACCTTACCCAAATGGCAATTGTCCCCTTACCTAATAATAGGCCATCCACGTCAAATATAACATGTGTAATATGACCTCGTTTTGACGTCATTTCAACTGAGCAGAATGTACCAGCTTTCTCTTGCAACGCACGTCACCTTCTCATTCGATTATCACGTGAGATAACATGGATGAACTATGATCCGGAAATAGTAGTCATGGTCCTGACCTGTTGTGACGTTTCCAAGCATTGATCGGAGTACCCCATTGACGCTGCAGTTCGGCGTCTTCTCCACTGTGCTGGACAGCGCTTCCGGTGACGACACAACGGGAGTACCCATTGACGCTGCAGTTCGGCGTCTTCTACACCGTGCTGGGACAGCGCTTCCGGTGACGACACAACGCGGGAGTACCCCGTTGTGTCGTCACCGGAAGCGCTGTCCCAGCACAAACCTCGAACTCCGCACAGTTCGATGCGCGTTACTTATCATCACTGCACAAAGCAGCTTTGCATAGAACTCATTTGCATATTCGAATATGTTCGAACTACAAGACCCTGTCGGTTAACAAAGTTATGCGTAAGTTACTTGGTTACTTTAGTCACTTTAATAAGACGTTTCACGCCCCGACTTTGAATAAAATGTTCAGTTAATTAGATTAAAATATACATGACTTGCGTTAGAAACGTACAATCCTTTCCCAGATGAGAAAGCATTAGATTGTACAATAAATAAATAACTTTATAAATTTACAAGAACCTTTGTGTTTCATGGCAGTTAGACGCGGAAAATCGAACCCGTTCAAGCCAGAAATAGTATTGAAATATTCAGCAGAATACAAGATGAACGGAAATGTTAGGAAACCCTTTTCAGTGAAATTAGTATTTAATGTTTCTTTCCCAACTATATTCGTTAACAGAACGTTTTTTCCTCCAAGTTTTAGTGTATCACGTGCGCCGTTTCACGACTATAACATTACCTTGCAAAATATAGTTCGCGATAAAATGGTTCGCATTTACGTTTTTACTGAAGTCTGACATTAATGAATAGTTCGGATATCACATACGTTTTTTCCCACTTTTTGTAGTTCGGTTTCAAATGAAACAACGGCGGAAAAATGACCACAAAATTGAAGGCTGCCTGTGGCAGAGGCACTATTGCGTAAAGCGCAAAGGCCTATGGGAAGGAGATTGCACAAACCTGTGTTCGCTGGTTCCCGGCGTCCTTTGCGAATGGCAGGTAGGACGCAGGTAACTAGTAATTGCCATATTGTTCCATTTGGGCCGGTTTTCCGGCCGGAAGGAACGCGACTGGGTGACGTAATTTGAAAACATTCCAAGTTCCGTTTTGCGTAAACGTGTCTGTAATGCTACAATAAAGCCACGCTCATACATACTGCCTGCTTAGATTTACAGATTTGATATGTTCTGTGCAAATTTATAACAAAAGAAACAATTCTTTTTATTCGCCCAACTTTCAAAAGCAAAAGGAAACCCCTGAACGGCCACGAGCGTAAGCGCTGACGTCAGGTAACTAAGGGAAATGGAACAAGCAACGAGAAAGTGATGTACCAATCAGAATGCCAGAACCGTTACTAGTTACCACCTCTTGTGGCTTGGTATGCCATGACACTTGAGGCGGGAACCAGCCAAAAACCTGTGTCATATGACGCCTTACTAGCCGATTTTGGCTAAAATTCCGCTCCGCCGCCTCTTTACAACAGTGTTTATACGCGGAACTTGATATTGCTTTTTACAATTTGGGTTGCCTTTGGAATCACATATTTTAGTGAAATATTGTTTATAGAGTGAAATATTATTGTCATACATAATTCTATCTTTGAAACAACAGAAACTAACACATAATAACGATAATCAAATTGAAACTTAGAAAACTTGTAAGAACAAACTGGGCCCAAATTGCGCAAGACGCCGAACTGCAGCGTCAATGGGGAGTACCCCTATTGAAGCCAAAATAGAATACATGCATTGACGCTGCAGTTCGGCGTCTTCTACACCTGGGACAGCGCTTCCGGTGACGACACAACGAGAATACATGTATACCGATACGCATGCGCGACGCCATCTTGGAAATGCGGACAAGCTATTTCCACACGTATTGAACTGCTAGTGTTTTTCTATAACTTGACCTACTATTGTTGTCCTAGGCGTATTTAGGGAGCATGGTTACCACAAAACATTGTTGTTATGGAAAATGTCGAAGTGATTCTCGGTACAGTGACCGGGACTACATGAAAAACGTTCGTTTTCTGCGATTTCCGAAACCACACGTCGACCTGGAGAAATGCAAGAAATGGGTTCATGCTTGCGGGCGGAGAGATTTTACAGTAGAAAACATAAAAAAGGATACCTATATTTGTACGATTCATTTCGTTGGAGAGAATGGTCCTTCTAATGAACACCCTGACCCGGTTCCAGCGACATTCAATGAGGAGCAGGTACGATTTTTATCATGTAAACAAAGTGTTGTTGGTGTGTAGACTCACAGGCGCTCGGAGGGTCTTACAGTTTTTGTCCACACCCCCCTACGGATGGTTTAAATCCGAGGGGTCATATTTCTACAGAAAGTATGGATGGTTCAATTCCGAGAGGTGTCATTTTTTGACTATTTTTTTTTCTATATCCACACCCCTACAGATTATTTAATTCCGAGGGGGGGTCATATTTTGGGTCCCACTAAACACAGCCCGGGGCCTCCAGGGGCCTCCCGGGAGGTCCCGGTGTCGTTGTCGCACCCCCCCCCCTGTGCCTGTAAGTGGCGAGAGTGGTTGGGAACTTGCACAGTGTAGAGCAAATGTACGATGAGCCGCATTTGATTTGAAAAAAATGGCGGCCATCATTGTGGGCTCCCTTCCGGTCGATTCTTTGTTGTCAATGAAAAATGAAACCGGTTAAATACACACCGTTAACATACCTGCCTGCTATAAGAAAATTAGGAAGGGAAAATACAGTTGTAAGAGTATTTTTTACACAATGCTGATGAGTAACACATGCAGGTTTGGTCACCTAATTCACGCCCTTTAGACCACACCTGTCGCCTGGCTTAGATGCATTGTTAACGCGTTCTTTGTTTCGTTCCAGGTTGAAGTAGACCGATATACTGACCTGTTTATGGTTAAAAACAAGACTTGTATAATTACACACGTGCAGTCAATGTTTTTCGACCATGTCTCATTGTTTTGGTTATGTTTTTAAGATAGGGAAATGTTTGTATGATACAATGGGATATTTTATTTTGAACGTGCACAGCGAAATGAAGGTAATGTCCAAAAGAGCAAAAAACAGATCTAAAATACAAACAAAAACTGGAAAGGATATACTTGTTGATGCTCTAAACCTTGTCAGAGTAATCCTTGTATCAATGCATGTGTTTTAAAGTACAGGTCACAGCAAAAATAAAACGATTTTACCCAATGGGGTGAGAATACCGCCAAAATTAGCTTTGTGTAATTATTTGAACACTGTTTAATTGTTTGGTCTTTATTTGGAAACTTGTTTGGTTATTATTTAGTAATTATTCAGTTATTTGGTCTTTATTCAAACATTATTTTGCGCTTATTCCATTATAATTTCATTGTGCTATTACCGCAGCATCGTATTGCTATTGTTTCATTATTTCAACTTTATTTCTTAATTATTTCATTATTGTGTAATTGCTACAATTTTATTTTGTCATTGTTTCATTATGTTACAATTGTGTCACTATTTAGACATTATCTTGACATTTAATTGTCAAGATTCGTTTATTTTCACATCCAAATGGATTGACATTCGGTTCGCTTAACTTGCGATTACGTCAACATTTGTTTTAGTGAAAGTTAAACCATTTATCATTCTGATTCCCATTTCCTGGTCTCTCTTAGGTACTTATGACAGACATATTCCTGTTATGGACGTGATTTTTTACGTTCACTCCATTATTGTCAAGATGCCGATATATTCAATTGTACGGCTGTTTTGTAGCGCGCCATTCATTTCATGACGCTCCGAAATCGGATGTCTTCGTTGGCAACAACTGCATCGGCAAGGAATTTCTGGGTTTCATTGTCAATAGAAATCACGTCAGTGTCACGAGAGTTTTTCGCCAGTCATGCGTCGCATCTGTAGTAATCATAATTATGCTGTCTTCGAGGTTTCCGTAAAAGTCGATTTCCTCTCGCAAAGTAGTTTCAATTTTGTTTTGATTCGATTGCTGTGAATGTCTCCTCCGTCAAATTCCCCATATATTACTGGCCAAAGTAGCCTATTCCGACATTTGACAAAACCCAATTTTGTAGTTGACTAGAAATATGCTAAATTAGTAGATGCGGAGCTAAATTTCATCGGAATACATGCCCCGGTTGCAACCGGTTTTCATCATAAAGTTGCGCAGTGGACTAAATAAACTGGGTTGCAGTTGTAACTGTGAAATTTCGCTTGCTGTACAAGGTTCTCGATAGATGATAAATGTGGTTATAAACATTTGCTGCTCAGTATAAACCACACAGTGTATTTACGTAATTACCAGAAATATCAGTATGTATGGGCAGGATTCATTCGTTTTATCGATCTTTATATATAACCTCAGACTGTTTATGAAATAATGTAATAATAATTTCATTTATTACACCATAACGAAAGCTAACAAATCACTTTAGGCTGTTATGTAATAAATTTAAAAAAAATAGTAATAAAAATAGAAGTTAAAGAAAATTAAGATTAAAATGGCAAATTAGCCCGAGATAGTGTGGTGAAATACAATTATGTATAAGTACATGTCTATGTGACATGTTTCTTGAAACAAAGTTTTCAGTATTTTGTCACATGCTTGATTAATTTATGTTCTTTTGTATTAATAATAGTTTTGATTTTGTTTATATTGTTTTCTGGTTGAAAAGTGGGGAGTACATTTGTGAATTCTGTATAAAGTATTTCTCGTTCAGCATTATAAAAATCACACCCTGTTACAAAATGTATTTCATCTTCAATTTCTGATGAAGTGCATTTTTTACAGATTCTTTTTTCTGTTGGTATTTTTGGCCTTTTATGTCTACCAACTTCAATTTGAAGTTTATGGCAGCTCAATCTCAAGTGTGTCTTCTCTATTATATAATAAATGCAGATAGGGTGACGTACTGATATCATTTTTAAGGAGGCTGTAGGTTCTGAGCTTAGAATCTGTTCTATTAATATCACAAATCCATGAATCTGTGTAGTGGTTCTCAGTTTTCTCTAAGAATGACTTTTTTGATATGGTAATAGGGTTTATATTGTAAATGTCCCTAATTCTGTGCATGCCCCCAATCCATCTCCCACGACGTGGACGCGAGGTTGGATTTTTGGGAGACATAAATTACATAACATCGAAGTTCTTGAGTATGAGAGCTATTAAATTACATGGAAATATATGAACGAGTAAGTTACACGCGAGTGAAAGCAACATATGGGGGTTAATTTTTACCAGAGCCTCTTCAGTCGGCACTAAGGTCCGCTACCATCTCCCACGACGTGGACGCGAGGTTGGATTTTTGGGAGACATAAATTACATAACATCGAGGTTCTTGAGTATGAGAGCTATTAAATTACATGGAAATATATGAACGAGTAAGTTACACGCGAGTGAAAGTAACATAACATCGGAGTTCTTAAATACACGAACGAGTGAAAGTAACATAACATCGGAGTTCTTAAATACACGAACGAGTAAACTAAACGCGAGTGAAAGTAACATAACATCGGAGTTCTTAAATACACGAACGAGTGAAAGTAACATAACATCGGAGTTCTAAAATACACGAACGAGTAAACTACACGCGAGTGAAAGTAACATAACATCGGAGTTCTTAAATACACGAACGAGTGAAAGTAACATAACATCGGAGTTCTTAAATACACGAACGAGTAAACTAAACGCGAGTGAAAGTAACATAACATCGGAGTTCTAAAATACATGAACGAGTGAACTACACGCGAGTGAAAGTAACATAACATCGAAGTTCTAAAATACACGAACGAGTAAATTACGCGCGAGTGAAAGTAATATAATATCGGCGATTATTTGGTGTTTTTCCTGCTATTTCAAAGTCGTGGTTCTAGCTGATTTTACTCTTTTCTTCTGGTTTGGTTTCTTCGCGTTTTTCGGAACTCGTGGTATTTTCAGTTTCCCGTCAGTGCTTAGTATATTTTTTTCTCTTTTCGGAACGCCTCTCATAAATTTCCTATAAACTCTGTCCTGCTCTTCTTTCGATTTCTGAGTCCAGACGACATGTTGGATGCGCATCTTCGCCATCCACGGCGCAAGTTCATACTCACCCTGACCATGAATGGCGCGACACACATCAAGCTGTTGACCTCGGACGATTCTGCATGTCAATCAATTCGGGAAGCCTCTGGGACTTCCAGTTGGCACTTAACTTTAAAATATTATTCATACTTTCGCATGAATTATTTTTCCAGTCAAGTGGAATCCAACTGTTGCCTTTTCTTGGCTGCAACACAGACGTCCGCAACTTGTCGGCAATTCTGTGAAAATAAAAAACAAAGCCTGGAAACGAAGCGTTATATTTGGCCGAAAGTTCCGAAAATTGGAGTTCAAATTCCTCGCTGGTAGTACATTTACAAAGACCACTACTGCCAAATATGTCGCTAATTATAATTTTTCGGTTTTTCAAGTCAACTCCAACCTTGTGTGTCAAACACCGACGAACGTTTTCCTCTAAATGTCGAATACATAAAACCTGCGCCGAATCCGGAAAACAATCCCTAACTGCTTTGGTGAGTGCCGCTTCTTCGTCCGAACCAATAACCAAATTAGACAACTGCGTACCATTAATACGACCTGCCAGCTTTCCGTGTAGATGAGAAAAAAAACGCTGATAAGTCTGATACCGACCATCCCAGTGCAAATAAACTGCTCCTAACATAATTGGATGTTTCTGCGTCGTCTTCCTTAATAAATTGCCGTGATGATAGACCATAATTGTCACGTAGCAGGCGCCTAAATTGAATGTCCTGTCGATACCTAAAACACTTGGATGGGAAGAGTTAGACGAACAAAATAACTCGATGTCACTCAGGCTTTCCTCAAGATAACAAATAAACGAGGGTGGTTTACCATGTTCGCCTTTGATTTGGACAATTTCCTGCAGAAACGGGTGCTCGTGAAATGTGCTCTGCAGCATCTGAATGTCGTCGGCTGTATTTTTCTTGCTTCGTCCTTCCGTTTTGTCGCTACTATATTTTATGTTCTCTATAACTTTTAAATTTCGCGGTGCGTCTCCGTCTGCCAACATTTCCTGGTATATAACACGCGGTTTCTTCGTCTTAACCATCTCCACCATTTTTGATTTCTGCTCTTCCGTCGTTCTGATATAGTCTCCGCCGTTAGTCTTTTTCGAGTTTCCATGTGCTGTAACTGAACTATTATACTTACCTATATACTCCACAACCGCGAGTTTTTTCAAATGAGCCAGACTGTCCCTTGTACTGTACTTATTCTTTTCTTGTAATTGCTATCTCGTTTCAGCACTATGTAATACCTCCTAAACACTATGACGCCATCTACGTTTGGCTGGGGCTTTAGTGGTACACGCTTTCTCTTCACGTCCCGGCAGTATAAACCATCTTTCAAATCTACATAAAACTTTAGTCTGTCGCCTTCCATAATATAATGATGAGTTTTGCCAGATGATTTGTTATCCCACGCCCCACATTCGTCTACATAGTTCATCTTTTTGTTACTTTGCCTGCGGAGATAATTGGACTCGAAATTTAAAAGGAAGTAGACATTTTCCTTCACACCTGGTGGCACTGAGGTTGCACTAGGCTGATTTCGTGACATGCATTGAAACAAATCATCTACATCCAGAAATCGGCCATTACCGTGCATTGCACCAGGAAGTGAAGGCATACTCACCTGCATACTTACTACCTCAGGTGTGTCGTCATCTGATTCTTGGCTGCTGTCGTCAGATATAACCGCCACATTACTTCTAATCTTCTTAACAGGCGTTGAAGTAAAAACAGGCGAACTAGGAGGTGTCAGAGATAATTCCAGGATTGATTGTTCTTCTACCTGCAACAAGGGAACAAAATGATTAGGTCTCCATATTCCCGAGTTATACTTACCTGGCATACTTACCGATGTCCACATAACGGACAGATCGCTTCTCGCACGACTACCGGCTACTGCCCTGGGGTTGAATACAGTATTGAGTATTCCGACACACCTGTCAAGTATCCCATTGACACTCGGATATACCGACCGTATTCCAACCCCAAGGACAGTGGCGGCAGCATGAATCGTGAAGGCCGATGAATATCCCCCGTCGGTTGCACAGTCTCGTATACAATTTGCGTACTCCGGTGATATAAGAGAAATCATTCTACCTCGGTGATACTCGGTGTAATACTCTTCGTTGTTTACCATCTCGATGCATGTCCTCAATCTAAGCTCGGTAGCGGCACTCTCATCTCCGACACAGGCAACGGATAGGGCGTTGAACAGGCAGTTACCATCTCCCATCACACTGACTGGTTTCAGCTGTTCATCGCCGCCAGCCTTCTCCCATATCTTCAACGACACTCTATCTACAACTTTATCACCCAACATTACCTCGTTCTCTGGCACCACGATATTCTCCACGCGTCCAATGTAAATACTTTCCATCGTTGCAACATCTCTTAACCGAAAACCACCCAAACATGCAGCAGTGTGTAACCGGGCCAGACCATCTTCAAAACTATAACCAGCTGTGCAGAGAGAGCATAAAAAATCGTTAGTCATAGTCCCTAGTGTTTCCATGTCGTGCGATGTCAGGTTTTCGCAGCGATCATGGAACCATACATGGCACCCATCACAAAAAATCACTCCGTCATCACCACAGTGACTGCCACACTGACCACATGGCCAATGAACTGCAGTGCGATTGCGTCGAGGAGCCATAATTATAGTAATATAATATGTTTGTCTGGATATAGCTTTAGAGAGATGCGTTTCAAAGCAATGCTAAGATCAGCTGATCAAAAAGATCTGACCGAGTCGGGAAAATAAGTCTCATTTTATAGCGCACATCTTCATGTGATTGGCTTACGTTACACTAGCACTTGATTTTCATTGGCTCGAGCAATTACAATTGTTTACAGAAAAAAATTGCGTCTGCAATTTAAAAAGAGTAACACCGTGAACAATGCCTCTTTTCAACACACTCGTCAACAATAGACTCTACTTAAACTGCACTCCTATACCAATTTTGTATCAAAACATTCTCCATTTGCCGTTTGAAATATATTTCACTAGTCCCATTTTATATACCCGTTTCTTCTATTGTTTATGTTTATTTTTTACACTGCCTTAGCGGTAACTCCGTCTGTTACTTTAATAGTTTATGCGCGTTACTGTTCTCAGTGAAGCCATGTCGTAACCTTAAAAAAATACTACTGTTCCCGAATCGAATTCACAATATCATGTAAACTCGTGTGCATTTTTTTTACTCAAAAAGTCCGTCTGTTTTAGATTATTGGTTGGTTACTAGCTCGCTTGGGTCACATTGTAACAATTGAACAATGTACATAACGATAACGCGTCACACCATTGTCTTTGCTGAGAACTTCTGGAGACACCGACTAAACAATGGCTTTCACGACGGTAACTATTACACCAATGCCATGGCGAGTTTTTTTATGGAAACTTCCACGATATGCAGACAGGGTTAAAAATATGTAGAAGTTTCGTGACACTAAAACAATCATACGTTCGTTGGTGATGGAGATGTCCGCACCGATCGACATTACAATATCGAGTGATAACAATAAAATATGTTTTGTTTTTGCTGTGTACCATGTATTCAATTAATTACGAATGTTTCTAACCACTGGACGTACATCTAACAATTTCCGTTGTCATGCAAGTATGTCGATGGAATGGGAGGCACAATCATTTACTTATTGAGATGATATATGAAAATCACTCTGGTACTAGGTCCCACATCACCAATATATGCGATGTAGTGTGGTTTCATCAGGCGTCACCTATTTTTTGTGTGTGACAGTGTTGTCAGTGGCACTGATATAATGCGACGTACCGTAACATGGGACGATTTCTTTTATTATCAGTATGACTGAAATAATGCGACGTACCGTAACATGATACGATTTAGTTATTATCAGTGTGACCGATATACTAGTATTGTTGCCTAGTTTGAGTTTTTTTCCATCAACAGTGGGACTAATATAAGACGGCGTATCATCAGTCACGTACTCACTTCTATTCAAGTTGTTAACACCTTCTCTTTTTTCTCTAAACAATGATCTGCTGCCAACCAACAGGTCATTGTGTTTTTTTACTTAGCGTATATAAAGAACAGGAAGACGAACATGTCGAGCACTTAGCTTGTCGACCAAGTGAATGCATCTTGCTACATTGTCACATTCCGTCTTCTGTTCTTAATTTATTCACGCAATACCCTATGTAAACGCATTCCAACGAACCATGGGGACCCTGGACGGAACTGAAATGCATTGCCCGACTACCAAAAATTAAACATAACATTAACATTATTTGTTTGTTCACAGATAGACCAATAAAACTAGTTTGTTTGTCTACATAAACTGCTACATTATTTCCCTCTGTCGATTAACGTTCTTTATTCATTACGTCAAAGATGCGAGTATTATCCAAGCAAATAACTATGAACATTTTTTTATCGTTTCGAATAGGTTTCCAGTCCAGTAGAAAGACAAGATCTCACTTTTATGCAAATTTGCCGTTTTAGAGCCTTCCATTTTGGCTCTATGCGCATCACTTTAATAAACGTCTAACGTACACAGGATCTATTTCAATTTTTTTCACAGAAGATTCTCATCTAGTATACCAACAACTGTATGTATCACATTATTCAATGAGTACAATAAAAACGACAATTTATTCGCAAAGTTGAACAATTTCCACTTTTGACTCCCATTTCAAGAAAACAAAGGCGCGCATTGTACTGTCCGGAAACGCTCCGATCCCCAGCCAGCTGACCAGTTTACAACAATAGACAGGATGGCCGCAACTTCAGCATGTTTTCCGTACGTCTGTTTTCAGTGAAAAAACAAAACAAACAAAAAACAATTTACACTTTTGACTCCCATTTCAAGAAAACAAAGGCTCGCATCGTACTGTCCGGAAACGGTCCGGTCCCCAGCCAGCTGACCAGTTTATAACAATAGACAGGATGGCCGCAACTTCAGCATGTTTTCCGTACGTCTGTTTTCAGTGAAAAAACAAAACAAACAAAAAACAATTTTCACTTTTGACTCCCATTTCAAGAAAACAAAGGCTCGCATTGTACTGTCCGGAAACAGTCCGGTCCCCAGCCAGCTGACCAGTTTATAACAATAGACAGGATGGCCGCAACTTCAGCATGTTTTCCGTACATCTGTTTTCAGTGAAAAAACAAATCAAACAAAAAACAATTTTCGCTTTTGACTCCCATTTCAAGAAAACAAAGGCTCGCATTGTACTGTCCGGAAACGGTCCGATCCCCAGTCAGCTGACCAGTTTATACAGCCAAAACAAGGTCAGCTTGGACGTTCAGTTGCGAGACATAACAAAAAAACGCAGGCAGTGATACATTTTGAAAATAAAAATACAAAATAAACGCGCGTTGTGACACAGTCTTATCAGCGTCCTTCACTCACGCAATATAATAATGCTATTTCTCAGCGCACTTGTATTGAATACATTGTCGAAAAACACCACAAGAAAAATATCAATCAGGCTTGTAATTACTAGTAACTCAACTCGAACGCAATATTCATCACTGTAAAAGTGTATAAATTCGAACCAGCCAGCTCATGACCGGAGACGCCCGGTCGTCTTCGTTGATAACTCGCCAATTCACCACAATCGTGGTGGTAAATAGTTTAGCTGATTTTTCAAAAGATGGATATTCAATTCATATTCATCCCAACTTATTTGAATATTCTTTCTGAAATTTGAGACATTGTTAAAAAAAAATCCTGTACAGGGATATGTCTGATGTTAACTAATAATACGCAATTATCCAGGCAATACTAGAAATTATTGCTGATACTAATTATGTTTTTTAGTTGGAAGTTGGATACTTGAACGTGTAATTCCCGGGCGTGTAGTAGACGAGCATAATCTTACTGTGTCATATGGTTTTCGTCTTAGCCTTGTCTTTTCGTCTTAACCGTCACAGTCTGCTTCATTGAATGTTTAGTTTAATAATTGATAAACATGCATTCAGCGTGAGACTGTTGTTTAAAGTTGTGTTAAAACAGAGATGATTTAAACTTCTCCTTCAGTTGCCAACGTATTCAGTGTATGGGAATAGCATGTGTGTGCGTTTGCGTGAGTGAAAGATGCAGGCGAGATTACTCGTCGCAACGCGTTCTATTTATTTCCAACGCGCGTGGTCGGCGTCTTTGATTGCGTTTATTTTGTTCTTTCATTTGCGAAATCTATCACTGGCACCGTTTATTTTGTCATGTCTCACAACTGAATGTTCAAGCTGACTTTGTTTGGGCTGTAACAATAGACAGGATGGCTGCAACTTCAGTATGTTTTCCGTACCTCTGTTTTCAGTGAAAAAACTATAAAAAAAAAACAATTTTCGAATGAAACACGCAAACACTTCTCTAGTTTGAGAAGAAAAAAAATATTTCCACACACAACTGGAAATAACTATGAAAAAAAATTATCGCTTTGAATAGGAATAGACAAGAAATCACTTTTATGCAAATTTGCCGTTTTAGAGCCTTCCATTTTGGCTTTATGCGCATTACTTTAATAAACGTCTGACAGACACAGGATCTATTTCAATTTTTTCACAGAATATTCTCATCTAGTATACCAATAACTGTATGTATCGCATTATTCGATGAGTACAATAACAACAAACGGTAATTTATTCGCAAATTGAAAAGTTTTCACTTTTGACTCCCATTTCAAGAAAACAACAAAGGCTCGCATTGTACTGTCCGGAAACGGTCCGACCCCCAGCCAGCTGACCAGTTTATAACAATAGACAGGATGGCCGCAACTTCAGGGTGTTTTCCGTACGTATGTTTCCAGTGAAAATCCTCAAAAAAAACAAAAAACAAAAAAACAATTTTTGAGATAAACACGCATACACTTCTCTAGTTTGAAAAGAAAAAATATATTTTCACACACAACTGGAAACACAGAGCTAACTAAAAATATACAACAGGTGTTCAAATGCCAACTTCATTGTTAAATACAGGTTTGAATATAAGCGCCCACGAGCCTGGGTCTCATCCTTAATTTCACACTACCTATGGCGTTAAAATGACAGGCACATTCATCTTTGACACCGTTTAGTGAGCCTCAATCGAGGAATCGTACAAAGACACTAGAAAAGTGTTTTTGATTCATCTTATATTTACACACATATGTTTAGGTAGTGTGTTTATTTATAAGTCTAGGCACAGACAATGTTGGCTTTGTTTCGTTGGTTAATTTAGCACAAAAAGGCAGTTAGTATCTGAAGTATTGATGATGTCCGTAGAAGTGGATGAGCGCTGCCCGTGATTCCAAATCAGGCCATCGACCTTAGTAATTAGCATATAGCGTACTGGTGACATCCGGTAAAAGTCGGTGGCCGCGTCTCGTGAACCGCAAATGATCATTTGTCGTTGGTAATCAACGTATTACCCAACATAAAATGCCGTCCTAATACTTCGACTGTTTTTGTTTTTAATTACGACGAGATAATCACACCAAAGAAATCTTTCCTGCTGAATTGCGTAAGTAAAATATGTGTTTGTGTACCATTACTGTTGTCCCTAGGCTTCGGTTATTTTTTTTTTTTATTTTTTTTTTTATTTTTTTTTTTGGCCACACAGTGTATTTGTGTTCTAACCCACTCCAGCACCCACAGGCAACTTTTAGACCGGAATGTACGTCCCGGGAGGCCCCGGGCTGTGTTTAGTGGGTCCGCATATTTTTGATTATTTTTTTTTTCATATTCACACTCCCCATAGATGTGAATCCATGCGGTCATAATTTTTAAGCTTCCAAGGGGTAGGTTTGTAAAAAAAAAACTATTGGCCAAGAGACCTGGGGGAGGGGGTACGCCCTTTTAAAATGCATGCAATTATACATGGCTGTACTCCTGCTCGCAAACTGTTTTAATCCAAAAAATCTATTTATTCTACAACGGTGCCGATCAAGCCCACACAAACATATCAATCGCAACTTAGAATAAAGAATAAACCAATGTGTTGGGGCAAATAATTCATGTGTATACTTGACACATTCATTTAAAAGAGTCTGACTTACTTGTACATTTCAGTTGTTCTCAAATTTCATTGGCATCCATGAACTGGAACATTATAAATTAAAATAAACTCAACTCGACATGTGGCTATTACATCGGACATTACAACACTTGTATACAATCATTTTATTTATAATATTTGAAATCTCTGTATTTTACTGGCTAGCATAATTAGAAAGCTACATGCAAGTCTGCACGCAAGTCTGATTTTCGCGTTCATTTCCTTTATTCAAACTCTATTTTATTCACACGCGTAAGTCTGGTTTGTGCGCAGGTTATCATGAGAATACCATGCACAAGTCTGATTTGGGCGTACGCGCAAGTGGCATATATACAAAACTGCGTCTCACCTTTCCCACGCGCAACTACCCTGTAGAGGCACCCTTACATACACGGTCGTGTATTGAAGGCTCGCACGGCAATTCACATTTATTGTCAAGACCATGAATGAACACAAAAGACTGAGAAATTACAAGGATCACACAAATTTCCAATGGAAAATTAAATAAATTTGGCTTAGTCAAAAGCTTGGAAACTAGTCTATAATAGTTGGCAGAAGAACATTTGTTTTATTTGCCTGAGCCTTGGAATGAAAGACGTACATAAAATATGATTCCATGATTTTGTGAATATACATCATGCATGGTCTCATTTACATGTAATGTTTAGAAAATTTAATGTTTCGCGTAGACCAAATATAATCACGCAAAGTATAAATTCAAAGTGTTTTAATACATTGGTGAGAGATCGCATTTTACGTGAACAAGAACATGCACTAAGATAAAAAAGCCAAAGTCAAAATTTAGTACAACATACAACTGAGTGATCAGCGACATCATTTTGGGGCACAATTGAACTTCAAGTACTTCTTTGCGAAACTTGCTGCGTGGCGATGCTGACATCAAGTGTATGTTGACTGAAGTTTGGCACGTTACCTTAGCAACCCCTTTTATTCTTGCCTCGCGTGTCGATCTAGTAAAATTGTTATAATATCTGACGGTACTGTAATTACGCAACTTGTACACAACTCTGTACTGGCTTTTCTAATTACGCAATTTTGTTTACAATATTGTACCGGCTCTGAATATTTCAACATTGTAATTGCTTTCATAATAATTACGCAAACTAAAGTCATTTTTACTATTGTTAGGGTACTGTCCCAGGGTATTGGGTCTGTGAGTGTTTCAATATTACCGACTTGATAATGTTGCATTCGTAATAATTACACAAACTTACACATGTGCGCATTTAAATTACTGAAAAAGATTTAGTCAGGTGTCTGCCGAATGTCGAGAAAATATTTTAAATACTTCATCGATGTTCCTATTGTGAATTATTTTATTCGAAATGAAGTGAATATGTAATTTAAACCATACAATAACATACCATATCATGCGCAATGTTTAAATTTTACTATAATATAATAAACTCTGGGCAGCGCACTTCGATTACATTATTCATGTACATTTCAACTGATAACCACATGTTTGAATTACATGCAACGATGGGCAATGACCTCCAGAGTTCATGCTCTGACATTTAAAGCGAGAGAGTTGTCGTCTACGCATGCGTCCATAGTGTGTCTACCCACGTCTACCCTTAGCTGAAGTTGACAATACATACATACATACATACATTATGTATTGGTTAACTTGCGTCTTTTGTCACACCAAAATGGTTCAATATTTCAGGGCAAAAGTATTGAGGACTGTTCACAATTATAATTATCAAACTTTTGACATATGAACATTTAGGTTTTAAAGTTGTATTATGTTTTAATTTTTGTTGAAAATTGATCATTTCCTCTTTTCAGAAATGTGTTTTACTATACAGCATACATTATAATGCCTGAAAACAGTTGGTTTGAGTTTTCAACAACTTAGGGAGTCTCAATTCAACATTGTAAATAAACTATGAACTTTTGTACTGCTGGCAGGTTCTACTGTTATCACAATACTTTTTCGCTAAGTTTCGCTGTTATTAGTTTCTTTTCATTAGTTTACGCTTAATACATATATAATACATACAACTTTAAATTAATGTTTTTGTGACATTAAATCCAAAGCAGAAAACCTGTGTATTAAAGTTTTACCAATAGTCATTAGACCTTGCTTGCTTTTATGTATAAAGCAAATTGTGAGCAATAAAAAAATGTTATTATATAACACTACATGTATATATGCACTCTAGATGTATATTTTTGCATTTACACTGAGCGCCATATTGCTTCATACATGTACATGTGATTTGTGAATCAGTCTGCAAATTACCTGACCATTCAGTTGAACGTACTTCTACATTGCAATTACTAGAGACATATCACAATAAAAAAAAATTCAAACACCAATGACAAAAGTCATTCAACTAATTTTCGGCCCGATTTGCAAATCAGGTGTCATCATATTATGACATCACTCTAGTTGTGCAAACCCCCCCCCCCCCCAAAAAAAAATCATTGACTCCTTCCAACTGCACTGCTCTTCGCAACATACCATCTCAATTCACCCATTTTTTTTATAATTAGAAGACCACTTAGTAGGCCACCTGCAAGTCATACTGCTTTTTTTCCGAGGGGTTCTGTTTTTGTGTGTATCCGAGGGGTATAATTTTTTCACATACCCATCTGTATACGTCAAATCAGTAGTTTCCAGGGAGTGTGTTAGTTAACAAAAATCCGATACCTGAATGGTGGATTTGAATCCATAGGGTGTCATAACCTTAATATCCATCCGTAGGGGGCTCGGGGTGTGGATAAAAACTGGATATTATTATACATTATTTATTATATGAGTAGTAGGGGAATGTACCAGCGACTGACTAACCGATCCCACTTTAGGTCATTTTTTATTATCCAGGAAACGTTCCGAGCACCTGTGTGTAGACTGCATGAATGATTTCTAGACGATCCGACCTTGGTCGGTTGCGGCCCTGGTAAAAAAAATAGACGTTCCGGCCCTGGTTTGGATGTTCCGGCCCCAAAACAGTTTGGTCGATCCGGCCCTGGTATAAATTATACGTGTTCATATCTAATGTTAATATATTAAATACACGAATGTTTGACTATCTTGTTTAACAACTTATTTTTCGTCTTTTGCAGGGCATTTTTCACGATTTAACACATTGTTTGAGAGTGCAACAGATGTATGTTCATTTATTCGCCGCCGCCTGCGTGAACCGCAGACATTAGAATACACATCTAATACAATCTGTTTTTGTCAGGGTTCGAATGCACATTTGTGGTTTGTCGCGTAATGAACGTTAATACATGAAATGCACAACAAATGTATGACTATCTTATTCACAACTTATTTTCCGTCTTTTGTAGCACTTGTCAAAGTTCATGGAAAGAATGTAGCCACTTAACACTTACATTTAGCACAATGCAAGGGCTGTACACATCTTCCGTTCGGGCATGGTGTCAAAGTACACACAATCATTGAAATGGTAATGAGGAGTGTAGCAAACAGGTCACTTGACTCCAGCGACAAGTTGTCAAAGCACACACGAATATTTAACTAGTAACAAGTGTAGTGAAACATTTTTCTAATCAACGTGATTAGTAGATTTTTTTATTATCAGTGGGACTGATAAAACGCGACGTACCGTAACATGGGATGTTTTTTTTTTATTATCAGTGGGACTAATATAATGCGAAGTACCGTAACATGGGACGATTTATTTTATTATCAGTGGGACTGATATAATGCGACGTACCGTAACATGGGACGATTTTTTTTGTAATCGGTGGGACTAATATAATGCGAAGTACCATAACATGGGACGATTTTTTTATTATCATTGGAACTGATATAACCGTAACATGGGGCGATTTTTTGTTTTATCAGTGGAACTAATATAATGCGATGTACCGTAAAATGGAACGCCTTTTTTTATTATCAGTGGGACTAATATTGGAATGAATATGAATTGAATATCCATCTTTTGAAAAATCAGCTAAACAGTTCACCGCGACGATTATGGTGAATTGGCGAGTTATCAACGAAGACGACCGGACATCTCTGGTCATTAGCTGGCTGGTTCGAATTTATCCACTTTTACAGTGATGAATATTGCGTTCGAGTTGAGTTACTAGTAATTACAAGCCTGATTTACATTTTTCTTGTAGTGTTTTTCGTCAATGTATTAAATATAAGTGCGTTGGGAAATAGCATAAATATATTGCGAGTGAAAGAGGCTGGTGAGACTGTGTCACAATGCGTTCTATTTATTTTCAACGCACGTGGTCGGCGCCTCTGATTGCGTTTATTTTGTATTTGTATTTTCGAAATGTATCACTAGCTGCGTTTTTTTTTTTGTTATGTCTCGCAACTGAACGTCCAAGCCGACCTTGTTTTGGCTGTATTTTTTTTTACTATCAATGGAACTGATATAACGCGACGTACCATAACAAGAGACGATTTTTTTATTATCAGTGGGACTAGTATAATGCAATGTACCGTTACATGTGACAATTTTTTTTGTATTACCAGTCGGACTTATATAGCGATTTTAACGTGACGTAGAAATATATAATTTTCAGAGAGCAAGCGATTTAGAATTCTTAGCAGTTAACTGATAGAGTGTGTGAACGACATATTCATTGTTCATAATATTGACCACTTACGTACAGGCGGTATCATCAGTCACGTACTCACTTCTATTCAAGTTGTTAACACCTTCTTTTAGCCGCGAATTTTTTTTCTTTAAACACTGATCTGCCACCAACCGACAGGTCATTGTTTGTAATTTGGCGTATAAAGTACGAGAAGTCGTGCATTTAACATGGCGACAAAGTGAGGCATCTTGCTACATTGTTATGTTCCGACTTCTGTTCTTAATTTATACACGTAATTCCCCATGGAAACACATTCAAACGAACAACAAAAATGCGGATCTTGAGCGGAACTAAAATGTATTGCTCAACAACCAGAAGCACAACGTGCAAAGAAACAGTTAATTTGTTTATTTACTGATAGACCAATAAAACTATTTTGTCTGCCTACATAAACTGCTACATAAACCTTCCTCTGTCGATTATCGTTCTTAATTCATTACGCGACAAACCGCAAATGTGTATTCAAACCTGACTGAAACGGATTGTATTAGATGTGTATTCAAGTTATTTGTCTGCGGGCCACACATGTCCACGTGCACAGTGTAAATCACATTCGGCCATACAGTGTTTAGTACAAAGGCGACGGCGAGTAAATAAAAAACATCTGTTGCATTGTGTAAAATATGGTGTTAAACCGTAAAAATTCCCTGCAAAAGACGAAAAATAAGTTGTCAATCAAGATAGTCAATCATTCGTTGTGTATTTAATATATTAACATTAGATATGAACACGTATCAAATATAATTTATACCAGGGCCGGATCGACCAAACTGTTTCGGGGCCGGAACGTCCAAACCAGGGCCGGATCGTCTTTTTTTTACCAGGGCCGGAACGTCCTGATACCCATGAATTTGTACACCGAGTAGAATTTCCGGTGGTGGAGACTGCATGGCGGGCGGCATGCATACAAAATAACTGTGTTATTTGTCACTGTTGGTTGATTTTATTTTCTGAATTTCTTGTATCCATTCCCACTTTTAGATCCATCGCTTTTCGAGGAAAAGAAAACCTCCTATGCCAAGAGATGTTTGTCCAAGTCCTAAAAAGCAACAACAAATGGATGCAGCAAGTGGCCTTTTAATGCTGAGTGTAAACACAATGACAGGTGGGTTATTGGCGATCCGCTCCTCTAGGATTGCCCTTATAATCACTTTTGTTGGTGATCCGCTCCGCTAGGATTGCCCTTATAATCACTTTTGTCGTTTTGTGTGTGTGTCTGTGTGTGTATATTTCCAGTGTTTTCACGTATGATTTCTTCTGTGATTTTTTTGGCTTGGCCGATTTCGTTCAAACTTGGCAGGTAGGTCACACCTTCACCCTAGTTATTAGGAAAAATCTACAAAAAATTTTGGCCTACCGTTGCCATAGCAACAGCCAAAAAACTGATTTTTGGATAGCTTCGCGCCAAATGTATCTCCTCCTACAAATTAGCGATAAAACACTGCAGACATAGCTCATTCTACTCAGCTTGAGTGTGGGCACAAAGTTACCATTTGAATTTTTGATATCTGTTTTCATTACCGAGAAATTTGACCCTAAAGTTGGGGTAACTTTTCACCAGCAACGGCTTTTAACTCCTCTGTGATTGTTTCGGCTCGGCCGGTTTTGTTCATACTTCACAGGTAGGTCGTGCCGTCACTAATTGGAAAACAATCCTGGCCCACCATTGCCATTGCAACATTCAAAAACTGATTTTTGAATACTTTCGCCCCAAATGTATTACCTTCTACCAGTTTTATCGGTGTCGCTGGGTGTATATGATAAAAGGAAGTTGTGCAATCAAATTTGCCGAGTTCGCAGTTTTTCGCCAATAAAAAAATAACTAAGGCAACAACTCACGGTTTTTCAGCATTTTTGTAATAAAGACATTATTCTCCATCAATAATCCGCCCAAAACAGGAACATTTCTACTAATTCTTGTGTTTTTTCGACGTTTTTCGAAAAACCTGCGATTAGGCTGTGAAAGTAGAACATTCCGGAGGGGGCGAAATGGAAGAGCCATATTTAACGCGTAAAAATAGAACGCGTATTTTGACCTCTATGCGGTCGTCGCCAAAGAGCCCCGCGTCCATCGCCTGGCAATGCTCTTCCGTTTCACCAGTTGCGTTTTTTTGACTAAAATTTGGGCAGTACTGTCAGTCACGAAAATTGATGAATAAATTAATACACATAAAATATGAATCACGGGCTAATTCAATGGTCACCGAACACTCCACTGTGGCAAGATAGTAGCGTACTGTATATTTGACCCAGATTTGACAAGCGTGGTACAGTTTTTTGCGCGTGTCCGTAATAACGCGCACAAAGGATTGTGGGACAGAGTCCTTTATTTGCTGGCATTCTTGACTTTTGACTGCAGTTCTTTTTTATATTTTAGAGTAAATGCTTTTGATATGCTCTTAGGTTTCTTAATATCCGTCTGAAATTCTGGACTGTGGTCATATTTTTCGATTAGGAGTCGTATATTTAAATAACTCACCGTGACTAATGTTTTGCATTATGCAGTATATTATTATGAAGGTCAACACACTGTACTTTAGGTAAATATTTACCATCTCGTTATTTCATTATTTCGCTTTCCAGCATTTACAGGAAACGCTTCATTCTAGAAAATGCTATCGCAAAACGGTTGGAAATAATAAATGTAACAGCAGAATACGTCCTAGCACAGTCACTCGACTAGGAGAGTGATTGTGGTCCTAGTAATAAACTAAGTGACTTCCAAAAACTGAATGGTATTTGCGAACTTCGTATTAGTTATAAACCGACGTTAGCTTCACGTTTATGTCACACCATGGAAACAGCCAAAAACATGGTGCTTGTTTTTGAGCGGAGCGGATCGCCAACCAGCCTACCGGCTTGTCTTTTTATATGCTGTTAGGAATTAACTTCGACATATTGAGTTGTATAACATGTCTGTGTACCCTATTCATTGGTGAACTGAAACATGTATTTATATTCACTGCTTTCAGTGATAGTTTATTTATTGCAATATTTAAATTTTGTCCACATGCAAATGTCATAGTTACTGAGTCTGTGTACTCTATCATTGGTGAACTGAAACATGTATTTATATTCACTGCTTTCAGTGATAGTTTATTGATTGCAATATTTAAATTCTGCCCAAATTCAAATGTCACAGTTACCAACAATGCATTTTGTATTTTTTCCATTTTTTTTTTATAGACACACAATCTGAGGTAATCTGTGATAGGACATCAACACTATCAGCAAGCCAACCTGTTCTATGTGTTTCAAGTACCAACAAGGAAAATAAAAAAATAGAGACATTTGATAAAGGTACTCAAGTAGACTTTAAGAGCCGTGAAATTGATTTGCTTGTCCGATTGAAATCAGAGAATGCTATCCTTAAAAATGAGTTGACTCTGTTGAAAAATGCTGATAGCTCTTCGCCAACTTCAGGAGATCTGCATCTTTTTAGTGTAAATGATGTTGAGAATAATGAAGAAATATGTAAGTTCTACACTGGTTTGACGTGGATCCAGTTTATGAGCCTATGGAATTTCTTGGGCCCTGCACGAGACAAACTGCTGTTTTGGAAGCGTGATTTTGTCGACAAAGAAGCTACTTCAAACGAGCGCTGTGGACCTGATTGTAAATTGACTCCCATGAATGAACTTTTTTAGCTCCGCAGTCGACTTTGTCTAGCGGAGCTTATCATATGAGTGATTGTCTGTCGTCCGGTGTCTTGTCGTCCGTGTCAATGTTTTACTTATTCGACTTCTTCTTAAAAAACTACAAGCCTGAATGCTTTGATACTTGGTGTATATGTACCTTGGGTAGACCTCTCTCAGATTTGTTAATTTCATGATCATATCTTCAATTCTCTAATTTTGGTGAATATTTTTGTCATTTTTGGTAAAAAGTGATATTTTCAACTTCTTGTTAAAAATCGCAAGTCCAATTGCTTTGATGTTACATATGTAGGTACTACATGTAGACCTCTCTCAGATTTGTTCATTTTTAAATGATATCTTTAGTTCTCTAATTTTGGTAAATATTTTTGTCATTTTTGGTAAAAAGTGACATTTTCAACTTCTTGTTAAAAACCGCAAGTCCAATTCCTTTGATATTACATATATAGGTACTACATGTGGACCTCTCTCAGATTTGTTCATTTTGTAATGATATCTTTAATTTTCTAATTTTGGTGAATATTTTTGTCATTTTTAGTAAAAAGTAATATTTTCGACTTCTTGTTAAAAAGTACAAATCCAATTGCTTTGATATTACATATATAGGTACTACATATGGACCACTCTCAAATTTGTTCTTCATTTCATGATGATATCTTCAATTCTCTAATTTTGGTGAATTTTTTTGTCATTTTTGGTAAAAAGTGATATTTTCAACTTCTTGTTAAAAAATGCAAGTCCAATTGCTTTGATATTACATATATAGGTACTACATGTGGACCTCTCTCAGATTTGTTCATTTTGTAATGATATCTTCAATTCTCTAATTTTGGTGAATATTTTTGTCATTTTTAGTAAAAAGTAATATTTTCGACTTCTTGTTAAAAAGTACAAATCCAATTGCTTTGATATTACATATATAGGTACTACATATGGACCACTCTCAAATTTGTTCTTCATTTCATGATGATATCTTCAATTCTCTAATTTTGGTGAATTTTTTTGTCATTTTTGGTAAAAAGTGATATTTTCAACTTCTTGTTAAAAAATGCAAGTCCAATTGCTTTGATATTACATATATAGGTACTACATGTGGACCACTCTCAAATTTGTTCATTTCACGATATCTTTAATTTTCATTGCATTGCATTGCTAGCAGCGGAGCTATCTCAGCCGAGAGGCTGCTTGTTTAATGCTTGTAAGACTCGAAGTTGGTTTACTACATCAGGATATAGCTATATAGGTTTGGTATTTCTAGATGTCATGTCACAACTGTAGTTACTACTTGGATACAGTTTTTGTATAAACATTTTTCCAGATTCAGGTGTGATATGTTTCCTCCTAGAGATATTATAAAACATAACCTTCCAGCGTGTTTCAAGAAATTTAAAGATGTTCGTGTGATAATAGATTGTTCAGAATTTTTCGTTGAACAGTCAACCCATTTTAAGCAGCAGGGCAATATGTATAGTAGTTACAAGAATCATGTTACTTATAAAGTGCTGATAGGTATTGCTCCGTCAGGAGCTATTATGTATGTGTCTGATGCATTTGAGGGGTCTATTTCAGATAAATAAATTGTGCAGCAGTCAGGTTTTCTTGATCTCCTTGACGAAGGTGATCTGATCCTTGCTGATAGGGGATTTACAATTGGGGACTTATTATACGAGAAGAAGGCAGATCTAAATATCCCATCATTTTTAGGACTTTCTCTTCAGCCTGTTTTTTCACAATTGGTGTTTGTGGCTGGCTGCCTTGTAAATTTTCAGGACCCAATTGTTCGATAAGTAGCGACATATAGAATGAATATGACAATTATTAATACACATTATGATATAGCAATCATTTTTTTATTTCTTTACTGAATACACAATACATGTATACACTGTAACTTAACGTTCTGTAAATAAAGGAAAGCGTGTATTTTGTTTCAAGTTGGAAATCCTACAGGTGTTTTGTACAGCATGGAAACCATATCCCCATGAACACAATAGCTGTTAACACTGTCTGTTAACACTTTATATCACAGAACAGTGACAACTGAGTAGACATGTACTTAATCAATAGAAAGTATTGACAAGCTCCGCGGTATTCTCACCTCAAAAAATTCATGAATAAACTTACTCGAGTGAAATTTGGTTAAGCGTTTGCTGATATTTAAAAAAATACAGTATCAAAGTGCAACTGTTCACATATCATTCCATTAGGTGTCCACACAACGAAATAGCAAACTTCAGTTTCTGTAATTCCCATTTGCATTTGGCATTGATAATAATATGCATGATTTCGTTTTAACTTTAATTGAGAGTCAAGACAAAAGTTCTTTGCTTGTTTAATACTCAAGTCTTTTTCAAAGGTTGTTGTCTTTGTCAATCAAAATGCCATCAGGGGATGCTCCTAGTCCTGGATGTTTACTGTTGGTCCACATCCCGGATTCATTTACATTCAGATCTGGATACTTGGTCTGGAACTGTTCCCTTGCTCTGTGTTCATTGGTGTGGCCCCAGTGCATAGCTGCTGTAGATATTGGCTTGTCCCACAATTTTCTAGCCACAATATTTTCAGCAGCACTATCAGTTTTACAGATATATATTTGTTTGCACTGAGAGGCAGTGACCCGAACACGTCTCTCATTGTGCCAGTACCTGTCACCTTGCCCTGTCGTAATTTCTGTCACACCAGCTGCTGTTAGGTTTTCAATAAGAATGTCACGCCGTGTTTTCAAATGTTGGAGTTCATCATCAGTTAACAAATAGTCGTCATAATGGACTGGAATTATAGTTTCCCACATTGATGGTAAGGCATTATGGAACTGCTGCAAACTGATGATGAATTCATTTTTTGCATGTGTACTTAGTTGATTGTGTCGTAATGATGGTGGTCTTGGGTCAAAGCTGATAACATCTGAAGTATTTTGTCGATTGGTGTAATGCCGGTCTGCTGGTACAGGCTTCTTTATCATAATTTGACACATATAAAAGTAATGCAGCCACATGGCTACACATCCCTAAGGCTGACGACTTACATTCGCATGTCCCATCTTTGACAAAACCAGAATTAGCAGATATTGCAAAGGTAACAAAGTAAGTCTGACTCCTCATGCTGGCCTGTACTTTTGCTTTAACATAGATGGTTGCATTCTTCTGTATTGCATAAACCTGTGTGACATGTCCACTTCTATAAAACTGCTCGCCTCTCCTTAATGGTTTAGCTGTATGACAGTCAAGTTCATCTTCTGATTCATCGCATTGTGTATGGCTGGAGGGGTGACTCTCAATTATAAAAAATATGACCATCAGTTATGACAGGTATATTGTCCTGTAAATCACTGAGGTTTCCAGCCATTAATAGGTAATATATCACCAATATCAAGTGTATTGCAGGACCTGATTTCACCTTTATTCACTGTCAACCATGGCCTTTATCAATTCCAGGATCGATACGCTGTAAAGCACCACTGTCTATGCAAAGTTGACACCTGAAAATACATGTAAACATCATAGTAATAATTATTATTATCTGATATTACAGATATTGTTTGGTCTTTTCAAGAAAAAGCAAGTCCCTGACATCATAAAATACTTGTCTTATAATTCATGTAATTTTTCGTGTTTCAGACATATGGGTAATACATTATTTGAGGTCATATTGTTATAGTTGAAAACAGAGTTAAATTATTTGTCATACTTAATAAAACTTGAAAGACTGTAACAATTGTGTTCAATCAATGTGCCGTGTTTAATCAATGACCATTCATTTTGCGGTGACTATTTTTTTACGATCAAAACAAACTACCGGACGTCTTAGTCATGGTGGAGGGGGGGTTACACACTAAAAAAAAACGGGTGATGAGATTATCTCTGTAATATTATATTTCAGGATTCTGTTAGATAACTACCAACATCATAAAAAATGAAAACGATATTTTAGCTCCAATGATTTAGGGACACGACGTATTAACGCCGATCACATCAACCTGTCTGACAACGACAAATTGCCGGATCACGGTTAGTGCAGCTCTTCCGGTCGCCGCAAAAAAAAATATTCACTCGAACACTGATCGATCCAATGATTTTCAAACCATAAACCGTGTTTTTCACGTTTTCTGCACTAATTGGACAGTATTTAGTAAATAAAATCTCAGACTTAGCTAACAACCACAGTCAGCTGGCGCATACGTGATAATAAAGTAAATACGATATTTACTATATGGGGGCCCGCCATCTTGAATGACACATAAAACTAAATAAGGGTTGGACCATTTGATTTTTGAGGGGGGGAGGTCAGAAACAAACAAAAAAATTTGCAAAGTGAAATGTTCTTCAAAAAAAAAATTGCTGCTTCACCAGTGTAAAAAAAAAATATTTGTCACTATATAACTTCGGGGGAAAAAAATGTTTCCATCAGCTGTTGTCGTGTCATCTCTGAACATGGTAGATTCACTTGAATTACTGCGTCATAAAAAAATGGCAATTCTTCCTGCCAAGATAAGGGGGCACATAGTACAAGAAGAAACTAGGTCAAATATAAATGGATGTCAATAATTCTGGTTTGTGGATTAATTAATAGCAGAGGGAAAATTAATATCTGCATTTCAATATTAATTTCAAAAACAATTTCACTCTGATTGCATTTAGATTGTATACCATACATGCTCTATTAGAAGAGCATCTCCAATAGAAGCACATGTACGGCAACAATTGCATTGGTTGTATACTGATTTATTAAAATATGATGTATTTTGACCATAGAAACACCTCTGTTATTTACACAAGAGCATGCGCTACTAATAGAGCAAATGCGGTATTGCATGCAACATCTCTGACAATTTAGCTGTTTTAGTTTAAATACATTTACAGACTAAAACAGAAACATTGTTAGAAAATTTGCTTGCACTATTGCTGACTACTGTAAAATACTTTATATTCTCAGGAATTTATTTTCGCTGAAAACAGCTTTCTGGCATTGTGTGGATCTAATTTTCACTATGTTGTATTAAGACTCAATGCGTATAGAGAAAGCTGCATTTTCACTGGAATTTATTTTGCAGGAAATTGACTACAGGTAAAACAGGGAAAATAAAATGCCAGTGCAAATAAAGCATTCCACAGTATGTTATGTGACCACAATAATAGACAAGATACATTCATGATTGTATGGAACCACGTCGTATTAAACAAGTACAAATAAAATAAATATCAAAGGAAGCTTAGAAAGAACTCTTGAGTGCTGAGAGTATTGGAGACACATTAAAATTAATTCAAAATTTAAGATTTGCTTTTCAAACAAGAAGCTTGGCAGCTAATTTTTGTCTGCTATTTGAGATGCATAACATGAAAAATGTGATTCACATTATCACAATTTATAATACATACAGAAAATACATTTGATTTTTCATCCATGGTTTTTATTCTAATTAGTTCCAGAGCACCTCTGCGATGAATTCAATTTAAATCTGATTTTTGTTTAATATCAGAAATGGGCTAATCATAGATAATCAATATGCATTAAACTAATCATGTCTGTGGATTACCTCAATGAACCAAATGAATTTTTATACAAATTGAGAAATTATTATGTATAGATTTAGGTCTGTATATTGTTCCAGGGTGCACATGTACAAAGTTTCATTATAATGTGATGTTTAATCATAACTAAATTAATTGAAAGCTGAAAAGTAAATTATTATAGATTTATAATATTATAGATATTATATAATTATTATAGATGTATATAAACCTAAAACTTACTTGATCATCACATTGTGTTAGAGTATATATGTACCAAGATTCATTAAATTAAGATAAGCACTGTCACAGACCATCTATGTACGAAGTTTCATTGAAATGTCATTATAATCAAAAATTATGATTTATTATGCAAATTAAGTAATTAATATGATCTTAACCCAAAACTAATCAGGTCTGTGTATTGTCCTAGAACATCTATGTACCAAGATTCATTGAAAAAAAATGAAGTCATAGTACTTGAAATATCAAAAGCTAAAAATTGAGTAATTACGCAAATTAGGTAATTAGTATATCTCATATTTGTCTGTGCATTGTCCTTTGTATGTGATGATTAGTACCTGAGATATCAGTGGAAAAGCGAAAATTGACTAATGAAAACCTAATCAAATCTGCGTATTAGCTCAGAGCATCTATTCACCAAGTTTCATTAAAAACCAACATACTGTTCTTGAGATATCAGATCACACATACAGACAGGGTAACTGCAAAGACTCCCATTGTGTGCTTCGCACACAGGAGTCAAAAATAAATAAAATGTAATAAAATAAATATTAAAATAAATGAGAAAATTTGTTGTCAGCAAATGTTTTACATCACACTCTTACAGAGCAATCTCGTTCTGACCTACAATCAGACTCTCACCACCCACCTTATTCTCACCACCCACCTCACTTTCACCACCTACCTCACTCACACCTACTATCTCATTCTCACCACCCACCTCACTCATACCTACCATCTCATTCTCACCACCCAACCCACATTCACCAACCATTCCACTGTCATCAGCCACTTTAGTACATGTAGCAGTCACCTGCATTTTAGCCCTTTTTGTTACAATGTCAGTGATCTTTTGTTGCTTTGTAACAGGATGTGGGGATGATGCACACTTTCTCTTCTTATTTTTCTTTTTGTTTTCGGACTACCGACGAACCTTTTTAGTCCCAGTTCGGACGAAGTCCAAAAACGGTTCCGTCCGTCCTTCTGGATCCATTTATCGGACAGCCTTTGACCGATCTCGTTCAAACTTGGTATACAGACAATCTATAATGACCTACATATGCCAATTTTCGTTACGATTCAATTAAATATGGCTGACTGGCAGCCATTTTGTCCCTCAAATTTGCTAAATTCTGATATTTAAACGTGAACAGGGCGATTTCAATCAAACTTTGTATGGTGATCATGCATATTGGGTTATTGGTGCACGTCACTTTTTTTTCAAGATTCGGTCCAAAATGGCCGACTCACAGCCATTTCATTTTTTTTTTTATTTTTGTGCTGATTCCTCTGAAAGATATTGCCTGATTCACTTGAAAGTTTGTACATAGGTACTATACTTCAAGACAATACAACACCATGTTTTGTTTTGAGATTTGATCAAATTTGTCGAAATGGCGGCCATTTTGTTTAATATCTTAAATTCAGTCTGTAACGTGTCTGGAACTGTTTCCCGAAGCTGAATAGGGTGATTTCAATCAAACTTTATATGATGATCATGTATATTGGGTTACACGTGCACGTCATATTTTTTTCAAAATTTGGACCAAAATGGCCGACTGTTTTGTCTTGAGATTTGATCAAATTTGTCGAAATTGAGGCCACTTTGTCAAAAAAACGTAAAATAGCAAGTCTTTTCTACCACCGTTGAAGATAATGAAAAAAAAATGTTGGATATGATGAACTCCTAAAAAAAAAAATTGCCTTTCACTGAGCTGACCCCCCCCCCTCAAAAATTAAATGGTCCAACCCTAAGAGTCTCTTATTTAGTTTTATGCGTCATTCAAGATGGCGGCCCCCATATAGTAAATATCGTATTTATTTTATTATCACGTGTGCGCCAGCTGACTGTGCTAACAACGTATTAGTCAGTCGAATACCGGAAGTTAAATTCCGTTCCGGAGAGAATCCATAAAATGTCGACTCACCTTACTATCAGAATGCTTTTTTTCCCACTTGATTGAAGAATGTAGTAACTTTGCGCCCGGGACATCGTCCTCGGTGAGTGAAACGGGATTCACATTAGCTGCCATTGCACCGTGACATAAGTTTGTCTGCAAATCGAGTGAGCGGTCACGTGACATGAATATTCATGAGGACTATGACGTATCTCAAATCAACGCTATTCATTAATACAATCAATTAAAATGATTATATAATACAGCAACGCGTACATAATCAACAACATTTTAAAATGCAGGGAAAACACAATAAGAACGAGTAAAAAACTCAAGATATTTTGTTTCGAAACATCGTCCGCTCACAAAGTGTCGTATCTATTCACCCCTCTCCCTATGAACCCTGTGGAGACAGTGAGATATAACAATGTCTATATTCTGAAATCGTTAATTAACAAATATACTAATAAAGTGGGCAAACATTATCTATATGCTTGCTTTGTGGATTTACGCAAAGTGTTTGGAGAGAAGGACTTCTTTTTAAATTGGCTAATGCAGGAGTGACAGGAAAAATAATCTACTAGTACTTGATAAAATCAATGTATAGTAATACTAAATACGCCATCAAGACTAACCAAGGTTATTGTAAACCCTTCATGTCTTCTAGTGGTGTTAAACAAGAGTGCAATCTAAGTCCCCTGTTGTTTAATATCTATATCAATGACCTACCTGAAAGTCTAGTACAAACTGAACCTGTCAGGCTGCATGACATGTCATTTAACTGTCTACTCTTTGCGGATGACATTGTCATACTGTCAAATTCAGGTTCTGGGCTACAAGACAGTCTAAATCTCATTAATGACTACTGCAAAAAGTGGAAACTGACTGTCAACATAAAAAAAACCAAAGTTATTATTTTCAACAAAAGGGGGAGAAAAATTAATGATATCTTTTTTCTAGGTGATGAACAAATAGAAGTAGTATCTTCATATACATACTTAGGGATCACCTTTCAGAATAGTGGCAATTTTACAGTCACTGTTAATAACCTTGTAAAGAAAGCACAGCGAGCACTAGGGGTCCTAAAACAAACTCTGCTGTTAAACAACATTATTGCCTCACCAATTAATGCAATTAAACTATTTCGTAGTTCTGTTATGCCTATTCTACTATACGGCTCGGAAATTTGGGCAGCTTTTAATTTTAAATATCACCCCTGAATTATTTATTCAGAAATTATTTAGTGATAGCTCAAAAATTGAATCAATCTACATCAAATTCTGCAAACAACTACTTGGTGTTCACAAAAGGGCAAGTAATGTTGCTGTTAGAGCAGAGCTTGGTAGTTATCCCCTAATTACTGAAATTTGTACCCAAATGTACAAGTTTTGGTTAAGAGTAAAAAATAAAGAATGCAGTAATATAGTGCACTGTGCTTATCAGTCAGAGTGTACAATCAATAGTAATCCATGGGCAAACTTTGTTAGCAAACTACTTGAAATAACTCGATTAAATGAAACAGATCATAATGCTAACATTTTTAGAAACAATCTTAAAAGAATTTACTATGACAAAATTTGGTTGCCAACTCTATCCAAAAAGGAACATAATAAACTACGTATTTACAACAAATACAAATCAGATTATGAATTTGAACCATATCTGAATAAAATTAATAATTTAAATCACAGAGTAAGTGTAACCAAATTTAGAATTTCAGCACATAAATTACCAATTGAAAAATTAAGATACCAAAAAATACCCTCAGAGCAAAGATTTTGCACACTGTGTTCTGATCAGTCTGTTGGTGATGAAATGCATGCTCTTTTTGACTGCAAACTGGATAAAATTGTAAAGGCACATAGCTACTTTTGGAATACTCTATCATTATACAATGATAATATTTTAAAACTACCAAAAGAAGATATGTTTGTGCATAATATGGGAATAAAAGACAGTTTCATTGCCAATAGTCTAGGAAAGTTTATTAACATAATTTTACAATGTAATACCTAATAGTTGTTAGTGTTATCTGTTTTAACATTTTATTTTATTTTTAATATCTGTATTTCTTGTTATTGTGTTTTTGTTGTTTTTTGTGTATGATTATTGACCATGGTTAATGTATTTCCAATTCATTAATTTGAGTCAAATAAAATATACTATACTATACTATAATATCTTAAAAATTCAGGATGATTTCGAAAGTGTTACATATTTGTTGATTTAGAGACAAATCTCCGGCATTTTTTACCCTGGAAAAAATATTTTGAGCATGCATATAAAACTATACATTTTATTAGAAATTAAAAATCCATTACAGCCGTTCTGAGAATTATTCGGACAGTCAGTTAGCAATATATCTTGGAACTTTGCAAAACACTTGGGGCTTTTCCAATCTAGACTTGATGGCGCCGTTGTATTGTATTGTATTGGCACGCACGCCCATGCCACAGTTGGGATCATTCCATGATATTATTTGTTGTAAGCGTATACAGCATTTTCCACATTAAATGTCGTAATTCGTACGCAATTTCCATTTTTGATTCTTAAACACAAATTATCCAATATATTATAAAAAAATGCCATATGTAAATAGGAATTTGCTTTATCTGCTTTAAGTATAAAAAAAAACTATTTTTTACTGTAAATGGAACTTTCATTTTATTTTCTGTAGAAACGTAAAATGCCTTTTTTACATGTATTTCCTGTAACCTGTACCAGGTACCCCCCCCCCCCCTGCCCCCTGTGAAGTCGTCTCTACACAGAGGCGGCGGCACGACATTTTCAAGTTGCATGGGGGATCTGCTCACCAACGAAGCTCGCGCCTAAGCAGCGACCTTACTATGGGGTCCGGAGGCATGTTCAACAATTTTGAAATCTAGACCCTCTGAAACGCTATTTCCTGCATTTTGAGGGGCATTGCTGACACTAGTCAACGAGGCTCGTCGACGTGACATAATGCGGCAGACAAATCCCATTCCGTACTACTCTCAATATATGGTCATAAAATCCATGTTTACCAAAACGAGAAAATGGTCCATTTTCATTTTCATTTTTTTAAATATGGATATCTTTTGTTATGTTCCTATTAAAAGAGGAAAATACACATTCGTTTCATGTTCTTTGATTTTCAGTGTATATATATATATTCTATGAAAAAAATACTACTAGTACAACTTACACTTTATGATTATTCATTTATTGTTATTGTTGTAGCTGTATTTGTTGCTAGTTTCCAAACACATAAATGAATCGTCGAGGGCGTTTCCTTGCAAAACTGAGGTCCCGGTATCTAACACTTGGAACAAATATACCCCATTTAAAAAAAACCCTTACCCAGATTTATCACGCTATATGTCAATATAAGTGTGCGAGGGTTATAAGAATAAAAATATATGGAGATATAGGTTCACCCTGTCGCACCTCCCTATGTAATTGAAAAAAATCAGAAGAATGACTATTGTTTATTACTTAACTTGAGGCACTGGAATAAAAGATTTCAACCCACTTTCTGAATGGTTCCCAGAATTTAGAAAATCTAGCGTTTTGTCAATAAAATTCCAAGAAATCGTATCATACGCTTTTGTAAAATCAAGCAGAACAAACATGCCCGGAATGTCTTTCACAGTGGACCCACGCAATACATCATAAACTAAACGCGTATTTTCACCAATATTCCGTTGTTTTAGAAAACCTTTTTGATCACTATGAATAATACTTGGCAACACTTTCCTCATTCTACCTGACAAAACACCTGATGCAATTTTATACTATGTATTTAACAGTGAGATAGGGTGCCAGTTTTTTTAAGAAAGATCTAGCTTTATCAGATTTTGGGATACATGTAATTATATCATGGCCATGTGTTTCCGACAATGACCCTGAAGTATATGCTTCGTTTAATGAATTTAAAACAACTGCCTAATGTCAGACCAAAAAAACTTATAAAACTCGGCACTAAAACCTCCCACCCCGGACTTTTATTATTTTCCACATTTTTAAGCACTGTTGTACACTCGGTCATTGTCAGTAACCCTAACATGGTTAAACCACAGTCCCTCTATCATAGATAGAGGGACTGTGGTTAAACGTTGAGTATTAGTAAGCTTTGACTGAGTGCTGTCAGGAGATAGAAAACAGTCAAAGGACCGTTCCTCCATATTGGACTGACTTAAAGGCACGCTGTATAGATTAGCATAAAACTGCTTTTGTTCGTCTAAAATTGTATTCATATTGGTAATAACTGAACCATTGATATTTAATTTGCCTATTGTGTTATTAACATAATTTCGTTTTTCCATGGAGCAGAACTACTTAGACGGTTTTTCACCTTCCGCCGACCAGCGAGAAGGAGAACGAATTCTCGCTCCCACCATATACTTTTCTTTGATCTCAGCTAATCTACGTTTACTTTTCTCCAGCTCATTCATCAGAAAATCAGACGGGGCTAATCTATACTCTTTTTCTAAACTTTCGATATACATTTCTAAAATATTTGTCTCATTGCGACGTTTTTTGATTTTCAGTACCGAATAAGAAATTATGGCACCGCGAATTTTCATTTTTAAAATCTCCCAAAACAGCTGATGAGAAATAATGAACGTGTCAGCTTGGGTGTCGATTTTATACTCAAAAATAGTTTCGTCAATGAGACTGGCATATTGTTTGTCCTTCAAAAGAGATACATTGAATTTCCAGAAACCTTTACCTCGGACAGAATTGAGAAATTTGCAGTTTAATGAAATTAGGGAGTGGTCAGTCTTATATCCAGCACTGATGTCTGTCTCTACAGTCATGTCAGCCAGATCAGATGTAACAAGAAAATAATCTAACCTGCTCTGGGTCGATGTCTAAGCCACGTATATTTTCTCTCTTGATTGTAAAGGGTACGCAAAATATCAATCAATTTTAACTCTTCACATATGTTATCAATTTCTATCTGTGCTCTGTTCTGTCGATTATGTAACCGCCCATCAATATCTAAATTGAAATTCCTGACTGTGTTTCTATCACCAATATTTGAGTCATTACCAAAATCTAACACGTCCATTTTAATATTGTGGAAAAATTCTGGATCGTCCTCATTTGGCCCGTAAATACAAATCAATGTGAAGCGCTTCTTATGAATCGTAAGATCAAATAAAACATATATGCCATCATATGACAAGTTTTGTTTATGAAGAATATATTTAAAATTATTATTGAATTAAATGGCAACACCTTTACTGTTACTGAATGCACATATCATCTTAAGTTAAAGCAATATCATGTATTAAATGCACCTAATTGACACAGGAGGTTTTTTAACAATGAAAGTTCATTAAACTACAAGAGACTGTCTCTTGACAGGAATAATGACAAAAATAGCCCTTTTCAGACAGACAGGTTAAAATAACATACCCCTTTTCAGACAGACAGGTTAAAATAACATACCCCTTTTCAGACAGACAGGTTAAAATAACATACCCCTTTTCAGACAGACAGGTTAAAATAACATACCCCTTTTCAGACAGACAGGTTAATATAACATACCCCTTTTCAGACAGACAGGTTAAAATAACATACCCCTTTTCAGACAGACAGGTTAAAATAACATACCCCTTTTCAGACAGACAGGTTAAAATAACATACCCCTTTTCAGACAGACAGGTTAAAATAACATACCCCTTTTCAGACAGACAGGTTAAAATAACATACCCCTTTTCAGACAGACAGGTTAAAATAACATACCCCTTTTCAGACAGACAGGTTAAAATAACATACCCCTTTTCAGACAGACAGGTTAAAATAACATACCCCTTTTCAGACAGACAGGTTAAAATAACATACCCCTTTTCAGACAGACAGGTTAAAATAACATACCCCTTTTCAGACAGACAGGTTAAAATAACATACCCCTTTTCAGACAGACAGGTTAAAATAACATACCCCTTTTCAGACAGACAGGTTAATATAACATACCCCTTTTCAGACAGACAGGTTAAAATAACATACCCCTTTTCAGACAGACAGGTTAAAATAACATACCCCTTTTCAGACAGACAGGTTAAAATAACATACCCCTTTTCAGACAGACAGGTTAATATAACATACCCCTTTTCAGACAGACAGGTTAAAATAACATACCCCTTTTCAGACAGACAGGTTAAAATAACATACCCCTTTTCAGACAGACAGGTTAAAATAACATACCCCTTTTCAGACAGACAGGTTAAAATAACATACCCCTTTTCAGACAGAAGTCGTGAATTTGGAACCCCTGTTGGCGGCACATATACATGATTATAGCACTTCAATGTGAGTCCCCCCCCCCCCGGGCGTTGACTCCATGGATACGATAGCTATTTGGACTTGTAGAAACCGCAGTACTTGGGCGCCTGACGCCTCTCACTTCATACACCATTCGATTTCCTTCTTCCAGATTAAATACACCATCGGCTTGTCAATTCACCTGTGTAGAGGGTCGGCAAGGTGTATTTTCGCAAGCTGTAATCAATTGTTTTTATTTTCGTAATAATATAATATAATTTAAATAAATACGAATTGTAATAGACACGGGCAAGGTGTAAAATGTAATCAGCTATTTTATTCGTCCGTAACTTGTACAAAGATTTTATTTTTTGTAAGCGAATTTTCCAAATTAAATGTTGTAATTCCAATTTTGATTCCTAAACTCAAATTATCAAAAATATTATAAAAACGTTAAATGTAATTAGGAATTTGCTGTATATTTGCGGAATATGACCACGTGACGACCAAGCGACCGGTTGATTAATATCCGATTGATTCACCGCCGCGTGGGAACGGCGACATTGTTTTGTATTTGTTATTTTTGATGTCTAGTTCAGTGAAAATCTCCACACGTTGCGTCAAAATATAAAAAATGCCAGAAAATAACTCAGACGGCCCGCCATCAGTGTTATTCTGACTCGTATTTTCGCATAATCTGACTAAATTTCGTTACAGACAATGACAAATGTCACTGTTCTATAATGTACAATACAGGTCACCCTCCCCTGGTCATCACGTAAACAAAGCGTGGGAACGGAACGGAACTGACTGGTAACATTGTAGCTAGCGCTTGTTTTTGATCTGTTATTGGGCTCCCCGTCGAAAAGCCCCCTAGCGAATTCAAAATTGTTTTATGGTAACTATGATTAGCAACTATAATGGCTGTTGATTGGCCCGAGCCGAAAGACCATAATGATGATTGGACAAAAAGAAACGCGCCTCAGTTGTTTGTGCGCGCGCCCTCAGTGGGAGAAATAACACATGGCAAAACATACGAGTTGGCAGTGAATGTGTTCATGAGCGGATAGTTTAAAACGGCTTTCGTTATGCCGTCTTCTATTGAATCAATCCTTGAAAAGGTTGGTGATTTTGGTTGTTGAAGTACACTACATCATTATTTTTAAGTGTTTCACATGCAGTAGAATTCTATGTAAACCGCCCAGTAAGCTTGGCGGTAAGCTTAGTGTTTCTGTTAAGGTCAACGAGGCCACAACATGACAAATCTGTATGATCTTGGTATTTTACGCGATTCGCGAAGCTGTTGCTGTCGTGAGTGGTGTTCTTCCTTGAAGTATGTTATATAAAATTCAATGATTGTGGAGGATGATATATCTACACTAAATATACAAGTATTTCTGACGGTAGCTGTTTTCGGACATTGACCTACACTCACGATTTTCACCAATGATGACGCTGTTTACGAGAGTTCAAAATCATCGCTTTCACTCGCCAGAGATAAGAATATTTTTCCGTTCGTTCTTATTTTATGATAATAATTTTTGATTGAACCATTTCGTTTTTTAGTTTTTGACTCCCGTGTTCGAAGCACCCAATGGGAGTCTTTGCAGTTTGTATGTGTGTGTGTGTGTGTCAGTCTGTTCCACTGATATCTCAAGAACCATACATAGGATTTTGATGAAACTTGGTGCATAGATGCTCTGAACTAATGCTAGGATTTGATTAGTTTTGTGTACAAATCAGTGCATATTAATTATCTAATTTGCCTGATAATTAGTTGATTTTTAGCTGTTCCACTGATAGATGCTCTGAACGAATGTACAGATTTAATTAGTTTTAGGTAAAAATCTGTGCTTATTAATAACCTAATTTTCATAATGATTAGTCATTTTTCTAATAATAGGGTAATATCAGTACATATTAATTACCTAATTTGCATAATTAATTCAATTTTAGCTTTTGATATTTATAGTAGTAATTACATTTCAATGAAACTTGGTACATAGATACTCAAGGACTATGCAGAGATTGATTGTTTTGGGGTAAATATTTGTGCATATAAATCACCTAATTTGCATAATTAGTTAATTTTCAGCTTTTCTACTGATATCTCAAGTACTAATCACATTTCAATGAAACTTGGTACATAGATCTTCTAGGACTATGCAGAGACCTGATTAGTTTGGGAGTAAATAATTGTACATATTAATTACCTAGTTTGCATAACTACCGGATTCGGCTGGTACCCCGCCCTGGGCAATCTTATTGAGGATTCTATGTTGTTTTTTTTTAAATGTGGACCAAAAGATTGCCCGGGCAATGTTATGGCAGATATTACGAAGCCCATCTTGTCTGGAAAAATAACCCTGCGTTGATAAAAATGGTCTCAGAAAATGTTTAGAAAAAATAATGTTTCGCGTTGACCAAATATAATCATGCAAAGTATAAATTCAAAGTGTTTTAATACATAGGTGAGAGGTCGCATTTTACGTGAACAAGAACATGCACTACAAAGGAAAAGCAAGCCGAAGTCAAAACGGGGTGCATCATGGACATGACATGACACGCACGCACTGTGACAACTGAGTGATCAGCAACATCATTTTGGTACGCAATTGAACTTCAAGTACTTCTTTGAGAAACTTGCTGTGCGCCGATATTGACATCAAGTGCGTGTTGACAGAAGTTTGACCCAACATCGCGCACTGAACTGGCGCGTTATCTTAGCAATCTTTTTCTTTCATGCTCCGCACGTCGATCTTGTAAAATTGTTATTATATCCGACGGTACTGTAATTATGCAACTTGTATGCAACTCTGTACTGACTTTGAATATATCAACATTGTTTACTTAGTGCACTGCTTTTTCTAATTACGCAAATTTGTTTACAATATTGTACCAGCTCTGAATATTTCAACTTTGTAATGTATTGCTTTCATGATAATTACGCAAACTCAAGTTATTTTTTTACTATTCTTAGGGCACTGACTCAGGGTATTGGGTCTGCGTTGCATTTGTAATAATTAAGCAAACTTAAGCATGAGTGCATTTAAATCATTAAACAGGATGCAGGTATGTACGGAAAGTCGGGAAAATATTTTAAATACTTGTGATTCATCGATGTTCCAATATAATAAACCTTAGGCAGCGCACTTTGACCGCATTATTCACGTACAATTCGACTGAACTCTAATAACCACGCGTTTGAATTACGTGCGGCATTGGGCAATGACCAATGACCATGACCACTGATATTTAAATTATAATTACTTGTCATATGTTCAAAAAATCTTTCAACTCGCACAAATACATACCTTGAACGCGAAGAGTTAACTGGGGGCTAACTGAAAGGGAACGTCTTTTTTGGACAAAAAACACGTCAATACAAGATTATTTGTACAAGGTTAGATTTATAGAATGTACACAACCGCTTAACTCTGTGTTTTTTTAATAATCATGTCGCATGTGAAACGCAGGAGACATTTTAGTTCGCCCATTTCTTGTTTACTAATCTCTAACTTTTTGTCTGGTAAGCGATACAGACAAAGATTAAACATTAACGATACCTACCGTTGTCAAATCAACCAAGAGGCTCGAATAAGGAAGGCTTGGCTATTTTAAACCTCGTAAATAGCATTCTTTTCAAGCGTAGACTTTATTCGAGTGTAATAAACATAAGTGAAATGTATAAATACGCAACAACCATTCGTATACAGCATTGGAGTTTTATGCTTTTCAACTTCACAGTGAATTATTTTTAGATCATATTTCTATGCAAGATGTCGGACGGGAAAATTGGGGTTTGTAAAAATGTTTGGTTCAGTCAGGCAATGTGTGGACCAAAACATCGCCCACTATTTGAAACATCGCCCATGGGCAGGGTTTAGGATGGGTGATTAATTTTTGGCTTTTCCACTGATATCTTGAGTAGTAATCATCATAGTTCAGTGAATCTAGGACTATGCAGAGACCCAATTAGTTTTTGGTAAATATTTTTGACTATTAATCCCCTAATTTGCATAATTAACCGATTTTCAACTTTCACACTGGTATCACAAGTACTAATCATCACATTTAATTGACCGGGGAGACAGGCATGTGTTCTACGAGTGGCCACGTCACAACTTAGTGACTACTTCAGGCCTTGGGGGAAACTCGCCTCATGGGAGAAGAGAGCACCCGAACTGCCGAACCCATGGCCACATATCCCTGTCGTACACAGATTGTAGTCTGATTTGGAAACAGGTGGTGACATCCTGTTACGGAATACCGCTGAAATCTCCATCTCCCCGTCAGTGTCTCCCCTATTGGGCACTGCCTGGGGACTCCCGCAAGGCGGAAGCAATCAGGCAGGAAGTAGCAGTTTGCTGGGACAAGGTGCCATACACAGGGTAGATCAGCCAGCACTAAGTCCAGGTTTCTACCCAAATGTGTTCGTAGTACCAAATCTACAGGTGGTGGGCGTCCAGTTCTGAATCAGTACGTGCTCCTCGATCGGTTCCACATGGAGACTCCATTCAGGGTTCTTCTCTAATCCACCGTTTCGACTGGCTAGCCCCACTAGACTTAAGCGGGGCCTACCGGCACATACTGATGCACCCAGCGAGTTGCCATTTCCTTCAAATCGCCTAGCTGGGCCAAGTATTCGAATTTCGGGTGTCCACCGTTCGGGTTATGCACAGCGCCCTACGTGTTCACCAGAGTGATGAAACGGGTAGTGCTGCTGCTTCACCAAATGTCGGTACACCTCAATCCGTACCTAGACGACTGGTTACTACACAACCCGGACAAGGGGTTATTAGCCAAACACGTCAGGCTAACACCAATCTGATTAAAATCTGATGTAGTGTACAGGCTTTAATTATTTTGGCTATAAACTTATTTTAATTTTATTTTTTATTACTTTTGTTATTAATGACCTTTTATTTTATTATTTTACTTTGATTTTGATTTTGTGATTTTTTTAATTCCGCCCTACCTACATCTGATCCGACGCCTATGTAAGTCCCGTTCAAATCTCGCGTAAGTAACAGCCAATCACAGCCCCCCTTTTATACAGGCTGTCGGTTGCTTACTTTTCAGTGTAGCGATACTCTACGGGCAATCTTTCTGTACATTATATTTTGCCCACTTGAATAAACCATTAATAGAAAATTGCTAGTATATTTTTATTTGCAAAAGAAATTCCTCAGCATTTTACAATTTTTGTCATTACATTGAATATTTTTTTCACTTCCAACAAATGTGTACACTTCCAGATACATCTTCGCCAGCCAAGGTTCGTTCATTCAGTCATTGCTTCAATTTTACATCACTGAGCATAATTATCTAGAATGGAAGCAAAAAAATAAGTAAATCGTAATGATTAGAACACTGTAAACAGCTATAGTAAACAATGCAAACTGATTTTAAATTGTATAACGGTCACCGGCCCACGGCATCGACGTAGAAAATTGGAGCAAACAAATATTTCCTGATCAATTGCGATGTGTTCCAAATAAAAAATATTTTATTCCAGTCCAAATCAGCTCAATTACTTTAATAAAGAGTTATTGTATAATGTACAAAATGTTGATACAATTTGATGAATATTTACAGCTACGGCTTCAATACCGTAGACGATGTTGGCCCGATCTTCAACAAAACATCACCCGTCTCCAGGGCAGGCGACTGGAAAAAGACACTGGTGTTCGGTCAAAACGGTGGAAACAAATTCATCACTCCCAGAATAACTATGCAAAATAACGATCTAAAGTCGAACCATTCAAGCCACAATATTAACATAAAAATGACTTTCGTTGCATTTGACAATGATAAACTTACCGTAAAGCCGTGTTATTCTCGGTCGCTAACGTCGGTATAATCCGCCATTTTATTTGAGTGTTTGCCACCCGACTCCGCCCGGTGACGTCATCATGTGCGCTATAGAAGGAGGTCTGTGATTCGTTGACTAAAATCGTCGATAGTGGGTTTCGTTGAAATCTCGTTACATAGGCATCGGCTCAGATGTAGGTAGGGCGGAATTAAAAAAATTCAAATTCAACACAGTCAGGAAAAGAAACCCAGTCAACCATGTCGTACTTCTGTTGAAATACATTTTGTAGCAGTGCGTCACGTCAGAATATTGTTTAAAATAAATTAGTCAATTCCAGCCAAATCTAGGTCAAAGGGTCAGCGTGCATATAATTATAGATAGTTAAAACAAAAAGTATTTGAACTTTTGATGGTTGTTCGACATCTATGCACGGTTACTAAACTAGTAACCGTGATCTATGAAAACCAGAAAATTGTTGGTAGTACGAATTTTTGCACAGTCAAAAATAAAGCAGAAATTCAACAAGCGGTCGCAAAAGCGTGCGATTGAAAAGCGGGAGTGGGCGAGAGGTTCGGAGAAATGAGTTCTGTACTTCTTTGTTTGATGAAGCGATGCTGGTGCCCACATTGTCACCATAATGAGGCCACAATGAAGCGAAGCGATAACCGATGCTGAAGCCATAACAATGCCATAATGATGCGATGCTGAAGCGGATGTGAAGCTGAAGTGAAGCCAAAGCTTTCGCGAGAACTGTACTGTATAATTGTTGTTGTCCTAGGAATTTAGTGTAAGCTATATGACTCATTTCTGGTAGTTCAGAGAACAGTGGTTTATAATGTTCATCTATTGGCAGATGCGCTTCTAATAGAAAAAATACATTTTCAATGCAATGGGACAAAAAGTGATAGATTAGTTCACAATAGCAACCACAAGTACATAATGTCATTCAAATGTGACGTGACATTTATTAAACCAACTGAAAATGACATTTATTACCAAATGACGTCATTTCAAATGCATAAAATAGTATTCAATTACTCAAGATATACTCGAAAATACAATATCCAAGCATTATTTATTATTCATCAAGTAAATAAATTGAGGGCTAGGGGTGCAAAACACACCACTAAGCAATACCATTTTGATGAAGGACAGGAAGAGGTGGAATCACAAAAAAATGACGACCTCCAATAAAAAAAGCTGTTATGTGGGGAAAGTGGCGAAATTTGATTTGATTTAAGTTTAATTTGTCATAATCATGCCTATTAGTTTTAAAGATTTGCACCAACCTTTATTTTTTATTTTGGGTAATATATTCCAAGACCAGAAATTGTTTTAGGGATGGTGAGTAGCTTTTAATAGCTGGGAGTAAGTCATCCCATCTTAATTAATTATTTAATAATGAACATTTGTGCAAAATGTTATCATCTGTAATACATGATGTTTATTAAAATGTTTGATTTTTGTTTTATCTTTATATAGTACAACAGACCTTTTGAAGATGCAGATGAAATTGACATTGTCAAATTGGAAATCCTTGAGCTCAATGGTAATTAATAATATAATCTATTTTGATTCTTTGTCCAATAGTAAACATGTCAGTCACTATTGACTGCAACACCGTCTCCATCATGCATTATTACAATTAATTCAAACTTGACACAACATCGTGTAAAACGTAGTAAAACACATACACATACACAGTCTGGTCCAAGCAACATAAACAGTGATTTCACTGACATTTGATAGGGATATAAATTCTAATATTGTTACATGGGACAAAGCCAAGCATGTTCCCTATTAAAAACATGTGATAGTCGGATTCTCCAGAATGTAAGAACTTTGCTAGAAAACAACAAAAACAGTATACCAGTCTTTGCAATATTCAACACAATACATGTAATATTCAACAGTGGGACCAATACATTACATGCATTATTCAACACTGTGGGACAAATACAATACATGCAATATTCAACACTGTGGGACCAATGCAATACATGTAATATTCAACACTGTGGGACCTATACATTACATGCATTATTCAACACTGTGGGACCAATACATTACATGCATTATTCAACACTGTGGGACCTATACATTACATGCATTATTCAACACTGTGGGACCTATACATTACATGGAATATTCAACACTTTGGGACCTATACATTACATGCATTATTCAACACTGTGGGACCTATACATTACATGCATTATTCAACACTGTGGGACCTATACATTACATGCAATATTCAACACTTTGGGACAAATACAATACATGCAATATTCAACACTGTGGGACCAATGCAATACATGCATTATTCAACACTGTGGGACCTATACATTACATGCATTATTCAACACTGTGGGACCAATACATTACATGCATTATTCAACACTGTGGGACCTATACATTACATGCAATATTCAACACTGTGGGACCTATACATTACATGCATTATTCAACACTGTGGGACCTATACATTACATGCAATATTCAACACTGTGGGACCTATACATTACATGCATTATTCAACACTGTGGGACCTATACATTACATGCAATATTCAACACTGTGGGACCTATACATTACATGCATTATTCAACACTGGGACCTATACATTACATGCATTATTCAACACTGTGGGACCTATACATTACATGCAATATTCAACACTTTGGGACCAATACATTACATGCATTATTCAACACTGTGGGACCAATACAATACATGCATTATTCAACACTGTGGGACCAATACATTACATGCAATATTCAACACTGTGGGACCAATGCAATACATGCATTATTCAACACTGTGGGACCAATACATTACATGCATTATTCAACACTGTGGGACCAATACATTACATGCATTATTCAACACTGTGGGACCTGTACATTACATGCATTATTCAACACTGTGGGACCAATGCAATACATGTAATATTCAACACTGTGGGACCAATACAATACATGCATTATTCAACACTGTGGGACCTATACATTACATGCATTATTCAACACTGTGGGACCAATGCATTACATGCATTACCGTATTTGTCTTCAATTAGGCGCCACTTTGTTACACTTTCATTTCGTGGTGGCGCTTAATTCAAGCACTTCAAGTTCTAGTACAGTTAACTGTTTCAAGTCATTGTTCTTGCTCCATTCTGGTGATAGATTATTGGCAATATTTTACATTACAGTCTGACGCTTAGTCACTGTAGCCTGTATTTTAAATACCGGGTACTGAGTAAATGACCCGTTTTCAGACAGTCTAGAAAGTTATACAAAATTTATGATCTTTTAGAAAACATTCCTAGTTTGCTGTACGATCAACAGAAAAATAAAACAAACACAAATGCATCGCTTAGTAGTAAATGATCACGGTAGCAAAATCCGGTCATGCTGCATTCCACGGTTACGATTATTATTACTCAGTAGTAATTATAATAACGTACAAAAAATAAAATGCAAGTAAAATTCAACTTAATTTCATCGTAAGCGAATGATTATGGTCGCATGTAAACGCTTGATGTCACGATGTCTGCCATTCTTCCTGTCTAGGACTTTACCTGAAACGTGTTCTTTGACCTAATAGGTCAAGTCGTTAATTAACCAATCAAAATGCTGGATGATGCCAACATGATCAAAATTACCATAGCTCATTTAAATAATGTATGAACACAATGCGGAAGTGATTTGCCGATGTTTGCGATCTTTCGGCTTTGATTTTGGTGGGAAAAACGGCATGATTTTTTTTCAAATCAAGAAATTAGTTATTTTTGGAAAGTAAACTGAGCATTTAAAGAATAATTTAACACTGTTTACTGTGATAACAGCGCATTTGAAACAGAACATTTTCGCATTGTTTTAATTTCGTTTTCATGGACTTACTGTGAAATTAAAAACCACGCGGATATTGTCTACAGTAGACTAAAAAGACATGTTTCAAGAGATTATAGACCGATTTCTCAAAATTTGTTAGAAACAAAACCAATTTTTTTTTACATTAAAGTCATTCGTACAGTAACAGTGAGAGACTTCCGCGATCGCGTCTATCGCTACTAACCGGTAACCTGTAGTCGATCCGCCGGCGCCCAATTCACGATCATTACGTCCCAAAATTTCAACTCTGTCTGGCGCTTAATTGAGGTGTAAAATACGATGTTTTCGTGGCACTGGCGCCTAATTGAAGGTGGCGCTTACCTGGAGACAAATACGGTATTCAACACTGTGGGACCTATACATTACATGCATTATTCAACACTGTGGGACCAATGCAATACATGTAATATTCAACACTGTGGGACCAATACAATACATGCATTATTCAACACTGTGGGACCTATACATTACATGCATTATTCAACACTGTGGGACCAATACATTACATGCATTATTCAACACTGTGGGACCAATGCAATACATGCAATATTCAACACTGTGGGACCAATACAATACATGCAATATTCAACACTGTGGGACCAATCAATGCAATACATGTAATATTCAACACTGTGGGACCAATGGAATACATGCATTATTCAACACTGTGGGACCAATACAATACATGCAATATTCAACACTGTGGGACCAATGCAATACATGCATTATTCAACACTGTGGGACCTATACATTACATGCATTATTCAACACTGTGGGACCAATACATTACATGCATTATTCAACACTGTGGGACCAATGCAATACATGCAATATTCAACACTGTGGGACCAATACAATACATGCAATATTCAACACTGTGGGACCAATGCAATACATGTAATATTCAACACTGTGGGACCAATGGAATACATGTAATATTCAACACTGTGGGACCTATACAATACATGCATTATTCAACACTGTGGGACCTATACATTACATGCATTATTCAACACTGTGGGACCAATACATTACATGCATTATTCAACACTGTGGGACCTATACATTACATGCAATATTCAACACTGTGGGACCAATACAATACATGCAATATTCAACACTGTGGGACCAATGCAATACATGCATTATTCAACACTGTGGGACCTATACATTACATGCATTATTCAACACTGTGGGACCAATACATTACATGCATTATTCAACACTGTGGGACCTATACATTACATGCATTATTCAACACTGTGGGACCTATACATTACATGCATTATTCAACACAGTGGGACCTATAAAATTACATGCAATATTCAACACTTTGGGACCAATACATTACATGCATTATTCAACACTGTGGGACCTATACATTACATGCATTATTCAACACTGTGGGACCAATACATTACATGCAATATTCAACACTGTGGGACCAATGCAATACATGTAATATTCAACACTGTGGGACCTATACATTACATGCAATATTCAACACTTTGGGACCTATACATTACATGCATTATTCAACACTGTGGGACCTATACATTACATGCATTATTCAACACTGTGGGACCTATACATTACATGCATTATTCAACACTGTGGGACCTATACATTACATGCAATATTCAACACTGTGGGACCAATGCAATACATGTAATCTTCAACACTGTGGGACCAATACAATACATGCATTATTCAACACTGTGGGACCTATACATTACATGCATTATTCAACACTGTGGGACCAATACATTACATGCATTATTCAACACTGTGGGACCTATACATTATATGCATTATTCAACACTGTGGGACCTATACATTACATGCATTATTCAACACTGTGGGACCTATACATTACATGCATTATTCAACACTGTGGGACCTATACATTACATGCAATATTCAACACTGTGGGACCAATGCAATACATGTAATATTCAACCCTGTGGGACCTATACATTACATGCATTATTCAACACTGTGGGACCTATACATTACATGCATTATTCAACACTGTGGGACCTATACATTACATGCATTATTCAACACTGTGGGACCTATACATTACATGGAATATTCAACACTTTGGGACCTATACATTACATGCAATATTCAACACTTTGGGACCAATACATTACATGCATTATTCAACACTGTGGGACCTATACATTACATGCATTATTCAACACTGTGGGACCAATACATTACATGCAATATTCAACACTGTGGGACCAATGCAATACATGTAATATTCAACACTGTGGGACCTATACATTACATGCATTATTCAACACTGTGGGACCTATACATTACATGCATTATTCAACACTGTGGGACCTATACATTACATGCATTATTCAACACTGTGGGACCTATACATTACATGCATTATTCAACACTGTGGGACCTATACATTACATGCAATATTCAACACTGTGGGACCAATGCAATACATGTAATCTTCAACACTGTGGGACCAATACAATACATGCATTATTCAACACTGTGGGACCTATACATTACATGCATTATTCAACACTGTGGGACCAATACATTACATGCATTATTCAACACTGTGGGACCTATACATTATATGCATTATTCAACACTGTGGGACCTATACATTACATGCATTATTCAACACTGTGGGACCTATACATTACATGCATTATTCAACACTGTGGGACCTATACATTACATGCAATATTCAACACTGTGGGACCAATGCAATACATGTAATATTCAACCCTGTGGGACCTATACATTACATGCATTATTCAACACTGTGGGACCTATACATTACATGCATTATTCAACACTGTGGGACCTATACATTACATGCATTATTCAACACTGTGGGACCTATACATTACATGGAATATTCAACACTTTGGGACCTATACATTACATGCATTATTCAACACTGTGGGACCTATACATTACATGCATTATTCAACACTGGGGGACCTATGCATTACATGCATTATTCAACACTGTGGGGCCTATACATTACATGTAATGTTCAACACTGTGGGACCTATACATTACATGTAATGTTCAACACTGTGGGACCTATACATTACATGCATTATTCAACACTGTGGGACCTATACATTACATGCATTATTCAACACTGTGGGACCAATACATTACATGTAATATTCAACACTGTGGGACCAATACAATACATGCATTATTCAACACTGTGGGACCTATAAAATTACATGTAATATTCAACACTGTGGGACCAATACATTACATGCATTATTCAACACTGTGGGACCTATACAATACATGTAATATTCAACACTGTGGGACCAATACAATACATGCATTATTCAACACTGTGGGACCAATACATTACATGCATTATTCAACACTGTGGGACCTATACATTACATGTAATGTTCAACACTGTGGGACCTATACATTACATGCATTATTCAACACTGTGGGACCAATACATTACATGTAATATTCAACACTGTGGGACCAATACAATACATGCATTATTCAACACTGTGGGACCTATAAAATTACATGTAATATTCAACACTGTGGGACCAATACATTACATGCATTATTCAACACTGTGGGACCTATACAATACATGTAATATTCAACACTGTGGGACCAATACAATACATGCATTATTCAACACTGTGGGACCAATACATTACATGCATTATTCAACACTGTGGGACCTATACATTACATGCATTATTCAACACTGTGGGACCTATACATTACATGCATTATTCAACACTGTGGGACCAATACATTATATGTAATATTCAACACTGTGGGACCTATACATTACATGCATTATTCAACACTGTGGGACCTATACATTATATGCATTATTCAACACTGTGGGACCTATACATTACATGTAATATTCAACACTGTGGGACCTATACATTACATGCATTATTCAACACTGTGGGACCAATACATTACGTGTAATATTCAACACTGTGGGACCAATACAATACATGCATTATTCAACACTGTGGGACCTATAAAATTACATGTAATGTTCAACACTGTGGGACCTATAAAATTACATGTAATGTTCAACACTGTGGGACCAATACATTACATGTAATATTCAACACTGTTGGACCAATACAATACATGCATTATTCAACACAGTGGGACCTATAAAATTACATGTAATATTCAACACTGTGGGACCAATACATTACATGCATTATTCAACACTGTGGGACCTATACAATACATGTAATATTCAACACTGTGGGACCTATAAATTTACTACGTTCAATTACCCACCATAGACTCTGGTCAGTCAAAATGACTATTTTGAACTGTAGGCATTAATCAGCGATTCTGCCGGTGACGGAGAGATAGAATCCAGGTCAGGGGAAGCCCCATGACCTCAAGATTCTTTTACCCCTTACGTCACGAACCCACGTGACCGAGGCCGCCTGGCAGCGCCACAGGTAGCCGTCCATCACTATTAATTAGTCCCCGTTCGGACGTAGTCCGAGAACGGGGACTTGTGTTTTGCCCTGTGTGCGTGCATGCGTGCGTGCGTCCGTGATCACCTGTATCTCGAACATGCATGGACCGATTAAGTTCAAACTTCACTCATATATCACACATTATATGGGACATATGCACATGCATTCTTTTCATGATCCGATTAACGATAGCCGAATAGCGGCCATTTTAAGGCCGAAAATGCATCAAAATCGCACATTTTCACCATTCCGGACCCGGATCTCAGTTATGCATGAACGGATTTCGTTCAAATTTGGTACATACATTAAACATAATAGGACCTTGATGCACATCATTTTTTTTCCCAGATCAAGTTCGAAATGGCCGACTGGCGGCCATTTTGTTTTAAAGAATTCAGTTCTGGATCCGTATCCGAGACATGTCTGGATTGATCGAGTTCAAACTTCACACACACAAGGTACATCATGTCACAAATATGTATGTGCATTTGTTTCATGATCTCATTAACGATAGCCAAATGGCGGCCGCTTTAAGGCCGAAAATGCATTGAAATCGCACATTTTCACCATTCCGGACCCAGGTCTCAGTTATGCATGGACGGATTTCGTTCAAATTTGGTACATACATTAAACATAATAGGACCTTGATGCACGTCATTTTTTTTCCGGGTCAAGTTCGAAATGGCCGACTGGCGGCCATTTTATTTTAAAGAATTCAGTTCTGGATCTGTATCCAAGACATGTCTGGATTGATCAAGTTCAAACTTCACACACACATGGTACATCATGTCACAAATAGATATGTGCATTTGTTTCATGATCCGCTTAACAATAGCTGAATGATGGCCATTTTAATGCCGAAAATGCATCAAAATCACGTATTTTCACAATTCCGGAACCAGATCTCAGTCATGCATGGATGGATTTTGTTCAGATTTAGTACAATGTGTTGTACATATGCAGGTGCATTTCGGTCATGATCTGCTTTGAATGTATATGTCACTCAAATATGAACGGAACGGGGACGTGTCATTGACTTGTTTCTCTCCGCCTTGAGTGGAGATGAAATCTAGTGAGCTCTGCTGGATCGCCTGCTTTTTTTTCCTATCCTGATATATAGCTTGGGTTGTTGCCGCTGCACGGCATCCGACATTGTAGCTGGTAGGATAAGTTTTCCTTGTCATTTTTACCCTTGTGTCATTTTCTCCTTTGTGTGTAGTATTTTTCACAACAAAGATTAAAATCCGGCGCCACTACGCATCCAGTTGGTTTTCGTGGCGGCACCTTTTACAACTGTAATTCGTTTCCCTCATGCATGTCGTCTTTTATTTTCAATGTATTTAGCAATATATAGATGTAATGACAGCACCAGGGCTCGCTGCCGTTTTTTTCCCGGTCTCCTCGTGTTTCGAGTCGACCGTGCAGTGGTTATATTCAGAATTTACCAGCATAGAACCCGCATCCGAGATACTTTATCGTAGCTACGTGTGGGTTTCGGGGTTTTTGCGTGGAAGCGTGTTTTTTTCACTGGAGTTCTGAGGCCTGAGATTTTCTTTCAGAGCCATCAAAATCGCTGAGACTGACCGCATCACAGCAAGGTCGCGCGTCCAGTAAACAAATCGGTTAAAGTGAGTCAGTGTTTTCCATGAGTGGAAAGTCCTCACGCTTGGCTACCGGTACTTCATGTACCGGGACGTCGAGTAAGAGGCCCGACGGCAGAGGTACCAATATTTTTCTCGGTTTCCCTCGCTGATCGGAGGGCATCCTCACAGTCTGTTTTTTCAGGCGGTGTTTTACCCGATTTTACCGGCTGCAGCGAGGCTGTGCCCCTGGAGGCTTTCTTCCTATGGGGCCCGTTGCGGGTCTCTTTGTGGACCCTTCCTCGCACGGCGCCGGGTTTGCCTCTGAGTTGAGGGCTTTGGTCGAAGGACTGTCGGGGCAGTTACGTCCCTGGCAGGCCGGGTAGATCAGACGCAGTCGGAGCGAGCTGTCTCCACTGTGTCCCCTCGGAGGGCAAGCAGGAAGAGACACGAAAGCATGTTTGCACTCAAACACGTCTCTTCCGAGGAACCCCCGTTCTCAGGCACGGCTCTCCCACTATTTTGGGGGGTGGCCGAGGCTCAGGCTAATTGCACTGATCCTTCTCTGGATCCTCGGGCACTGAATGCCAACGGGGTGCTGGCAGCCAAGTCTCCGATCTCGGGGCAGGGCTTGCAGGGCAGGGCACACGTTGACCCCCCTTACTTTCAGCCAGCTAGGGTTCGTCACGCGGTAACGGTACAACAGTAACGAATTTTTCCTTGTGTCCGGTCCCCGCTGTGGGTTTTGACTCCTTTCTTACCGACCCACGGGCGTCCCCAGAGGGAACCGACCCTGTCATGAGACGCACAGTTGAACACGCTCTCTCTCACATATTTAAAGTGAAAGGAGATGCAGTTCGCTTGCGTCGGATACAGCCGGTACTCTGGGCGGTCCCTCAGAGTCTTCCATCTGTATGACTCGGTGAGCCACGCTTTTGGGGTGAGGCGGAGTATCATCGATCCCAGTGATACGATGTATATACCCTCACCCTTGATCCTAAAGCGACCACCTTAGGTTGCTTCAACGCTTATGGGATCTCAGGCGTCGGGATCCAAAGCAACCCCGTCGGCAAGTCTCTCCCTGTCCGCCTGAGTGCGGAGTGGGGCGCAGAGCACGCAAACAGTGTTGATGGGCGGCATTGGTCAGCCGCGGAGGATGTAATGCTTGAGGCCCCTGGGTGGGGTTAACATTAGGCAACACTTCCCACTGGACCAAACGCTACCCGGTCGGTGTGGTTTCGGGATCAGACCCCATAGCGTGGTATGAGACCAAAATGCCCCCAACCGGATATCAAGACTCCTTCCCCAGACCCCGGTACCACGAATTTGGCAAACCGGGCAATGGGGGATAGCCGTATTCCATGGGTGTCTTTGCCAATTGAAGACGACCCATCCGGCCCTGAGGGCAGAGTTGCTTGAGTACATTATTATGCGTGACCAGCACTCTGGAGACCTTGGAGGCAGAACGCACCAGCCTCCTAGACCAGGCGTCATTTTTTCTGGTGGGCCACCGCACATCTACATGCGACACCCCCTAGTGTCGCCTGGCTCTCTTGGCCAGGGCCACTACCGTGCTGCGAGACGCGGCCTTAAACGCACGTGTTTTTGCCGACAAGCTGAGCCGGGGTAAGTCCACACCTCAGTGACGCAGACTGGACATCCTCCACCCTCTTTGTTCAGGGAATGGTGGGTACAGTCTCGGAGCTTCGGAGTGCAATGAACCAGAGGATTCAGATCGAATCCGCTAGCCAGTTGGTCCTGCCATGGGCAAACGGAGGGCACCCCAAGCACAGGAAGGTGAGGGTAGTGGCGCGCCCCCAGGCAGGTAAGAGCCAGTTGGTGGCTCCTCACCCTCCCTGGGCGGACGTCTACCCGGCAGCAGGGGGTCATCTTTGACACTCACCTCTGCTGGGGGTGGGGGTGGCGGTAGGCACGTGTTCGGTGAATGGCCAGGTCACAACTTAGTGACTACTACAGGCCTTGGGGAACTCACCTCATGGGGGAAGGGAGCACCCCCCCCCCCTCGCAACTGCCGAACACATGGCCACATATCCCTGTCGTACACAGATTGCGCCGGTGTAGTCCGGTTTGGAGACAGCGGGTGACCGACCCCAGGACCTTCCCAGGTGGTGACATCTGTTTACGGGATACCGCTGAAATCTCCATTTCCCCCCATCAGTGTCTCCCCTGTTGGGCACTGCCAGCGGAAGCAATCAGACAGGAAGTAGCAGTTTGCTGGGGAAAGACTCGATACACAGGGTACATCAGCCGGAACTAAGGCCAGGCTTGTACAAATACAAGTTTTGGACCTAGGCAGACTGAATCAGTGCGTGCTCCTCGATCGGTTCCACATGGAGACACCATTCAGGGTTCTTCTCTCCATCCACCGTTTTGACTGGCTAGCCCCGCTAGACTTAAGCGGGGCCTACCTGCACGTACCGATGCACCCAGCGAGTTGCCATCTCCTTCGAATCGCCCAGCTGGGCCAAGTATTCGAATTTCGGGTCCCCCCCGTTCGGGTTAGGCACAGCGCCCTACGTGTTCACCAGAGTGATGAGACAGGTAGTGCTGCTGCTTCACCAGATGTCGGTACACCTCAATCCGTACCCAGACTTCCGGTTACCAACAACCCGGGCAAGGGGTAATAGCCAAACGCGTCAGGCTAACACAAGATTTACTTCACCAGTTGGGCTCGTTAGTAAATCGACAAGTCCCACCTCGACCCAACACGCAGTTGGTGTCCCTGGGCATAGAGTTTTGACACAGAGGTAAGCTTGGCTTAGCTATTTCAAGCTTATTGCTTAGCGCTAAGCAGTCTAGCCGAATGCCTAGTCAGCGTTCCCTCGGTGTCCCTCCGTGAACTAATACGGATCATCGAAATGATGACCTCGGTTCGAAGGGTCGTTCCCCAGGCCGCACTACGCAGCCGCCCGGTATAACGCTTGTTATAACTCCGAGCTCTCCTATGGGAACTAGATAGGCGGACCCGCTCGCCGCAGGTATGACTCTGGTAACAGATACCTCCCCCCAGGGTTGGGGAGCGCATCTATTCTGCCAAAAAGCCCAAGGATATGGCCCCCGCATTAGTTTCGGGACTACCATATCAACCGGCTCGAACTGAGAGCAGTGTACTTAGCACTACCACGCTTTCTACCCGTAGTTCGAGACCACAGAGTCCTGCTCCGCACAGGAAACGCAGTGGTGGTCTCCTTCAAGAAGGAGGGGAGACGCATTCCCCATCGTTGTCAGTCCTAGCGGAGCAAAATCCTCCTTTGGTGCCTGGAATACAATGTGGAGCTAACCGCACACCACCTTCCAAGGGTGAGGAACAGTCTGGCGACTCCCTTTCAGTGCGGCTCTGTCTCCAGAACACGGAGCGGCTGATACCCCAGTGGGTAGCCTCCAGGCTGTTTCGGCTGTGGGACGGTCCAAGGTTGGACCGTTTTGCCGCACCCCGGAACGCCAAGCTCCCGACGTACGTAACACTCCTGCTGACTCCTGGAGCCTGGGCCAGGGTCGCTTTGCTAGTCCTGTGGACCCACTTAGTTGTGTACTCCTTTCCTTCCTTCCCGCTAGTTCACCGGGCACCAGAGAAAACTTCGACAGGTGCACACCCACATATTATCATGGGTTGCACCCAATTTGCCAAGCAAGGCCTAGTTTCCACTTCTGTTGGAAATGCTAGTCGAAGCGCTTCCGGACTTACCAGACCTGCCGTCCCAACCAGACATCGCACTACCAACGAGCCCAGCAGGTATCACTTACATGCATAGAGGCTCTCAGTAGACCCACACATACGAAAGCCTTATCTGAGCGGGCTGCCAACGTCCTGGCCAGGGCGAACAGGGATTCCACTTACGCGGCCTCCATTTCTAGGCTGCAAGCATACACTGATTGGTGTAGCAGAAGGGAGATTGATCCATACCATCCCTCTATTGGCCAGGTAGCAGGCTCGTTCGTTCACCTGTTTGACGAAGTGCGTTTGTCCTACGCAGCGAGCGTTGGCTACAGGTCGGTCTTGTCCCCCACCACTCAGAATGTACGGGAACAAGACTAGCCGATTGTCCTATTATTAGGAGACTATTTACTGCTTTCCAGATGCCAAGACCCCCATACAAGGGAGCTGCCCAACTGGGACTCGTCGGCTGTGTTGTCTGCTCTAAGCAGACCGCCCTTTGAGCCTCTCCAATCAGCACCACTCAAATTTTTGACGTGGAAAATAGTCTTCCTACTGGCCCTCGCCTCAGGTAGGCACCGGTCAGAGCTAGGCGCGCACTGTCCTTCGCGGACGGTTGTGCCGCTTTTATGGACGATCAAGTTGTACTAAAGACACGAATCAGGTGTCTCGCCAAGAACCAAATCCCAGGACACGATCCTCAACCGATCGTCATCCCCCGGCTGGCAAATATTGTCGGCCCGGAGAATCAGGAAGAACTGCTTCTCTGCCCGGTCCGAGCGCTCAGTTGCTACGAAAACCGTACCAGGTTTTCTAGACGGGGAACCAAACACATGTTTTTGTGTTACGGCCCTCGCAAACAGGATAAGCCGGCTTCCCTGACTTCCGTCTCCAGGTGGATTACTGCGACTGCACTGGAGGTCTATAATACACTATCCTCCTCAACACAGACTTTGCAGAGACACCAAGTACAAGAACATGAGGTCCGTGCGATTGCTAACTCACTAGCGCTAGCGTCAGGTGCCCCCCTCAAACACATTCTGAAGGCAGGCTTCTGGAGAACGCAGAACGTCTTCATCAACTACTACCTAAGAGACACCCAATCTATTGAGCAGGGTCTCTTCAGGTTAGGCCCTGTCGTAGCGGGTCAGGCCTTGTTTGCTGACCCAGCCCGAACGACCGCAGGGGCCTCTGCGCATAGGCGATGAGTCAGTCTCGGCATTTTTGCGGGCAGATTGTCGACCTACACCCTCATGCGAACTGTTTCGGTCCTACTGCAAGCTTATCACCCCCGAATTCGGCTTGGGTCTAGCTTTCTCGGGCACACCGAACCCTGTCACCATAGCAGCATTGGCTTCTTGCTTCGGGGACAGCACAGGCAAGGTAAGACACCACCCTTCTTGGGTCTTAAATTAGGTTTTTGGGTTTGTTTTCATCCCGGACTGGGGAAAAGTCTTTCATCATTCTCCATTTTTTTCTGTTTGCTCGGAAAAACCCGCCACCTATCGGTGTCTGACTCTGCCTACAGTTCAAAATAGTCATTTTGACTGACCGGAGTCTATGGTGGGTAATTGAACGTAGTGAATTTAGGCGAGGGTTCTCCGAACCCGCCAATTCACATAGTTCATGCCCACCATAGACTCTGGGTCCCCCCCAACCTCCCCACTTATTCCGTAGCGTTGGTCTAAGTCCTCGAGGCGGAGAGAAAGGAACCAGAGTGATGGACGGCTACCTGTGGCGCTGCCAGGTGGCCTCGGTCACGTGGGTTCGTGACGTAAGGGGTAAAAGAATCTTGAGGTCCTGGGGCTTCCCCTGACCTGGATTCTATCTCTCCGTCACCGGCAGAATCGCTGATTAATGCCTACAGTTCAAAATAGTCATTTTGACTGACCGGAGTCTATGGTGGGTATGAACTATGTGAATAGGCGGGTTCGGAGAACCCTCGCCTAAATTACATGAATTATTCAACAGTGTGAGAAAGGTTTTCGTCATAAACATATCATATAAAATTATAAATGTATTGTAAATATTTCCATTCATTATCAGGTTATTTGGACAGGGTTCGAGTTAAAAAACAAGAATCAAGTAAAAAGACGTCTTCTAAAGGTAATGGCAGTTGTTGAATTTCTATTTCATCAGAGTTGATGCCAATCGGCTTGTCTCAGTTCACTTACCCTAAAACATTTGGACCTCCTATCTACAAGATTGTCTTATTCGCAATCTTTACTGTAATCTCACTGGTTATATTGGGGTACATGTAAGTTGTTTCTCGTAAATAAAAAGGATCACATCAGAAATTATTACAATTATAGCGGCCACTGAATATTGCACAAATGGTACTGACTTTTAGACCATTTCTTTCTGTCCAATGTCTTCAAGGGGGTTTAAATTCTTTTACATCTTTTTTTCTCTTAGTCCAACGTAAGATAGGTCGATGTAGGTTCATGAGCACTTTGAAATGGAAATTTGAAAAAAATAAGTTCTAATCATGGAATAATCACAGTCATGCAGATAGTAAAATTAAGTCATTATGATCATGTCACTATGGATCCTTGTGTAAAATATGGTAAACATTCACTACTTATAAAATACTCTGTTTACAGCATAATTATTATACTTTTGTCTGTAGATAAGCCTGGATATGTGAAAGAAAATGTCAAGCATCAGGAGGTAGAGGAGAAGGTAGTTACAGTTCTATACATTTTAATGTTTTGTGTTATTAATTTTTTCTGAAAACATTCCCAAATCTGAAATGTAATGGTTTCTAGAGACTTTAAATTCTCTATGATTGTGTGGTGGCTGTGTACTAAAAACTATGTAATAAAGTCACTTCTTTATTTAAAGTTGACCCCATGAGTATGAGGTCAAGTCATTAATTCAAACTAGAAAATACTTCATATAAGCGACCTCTTTACTTCAGTACAAAAATAACCATTTGTTGCAAATAGAAAGGAATTATGCCAGTTTTATTTTCCTTAGTGTAGAATCTAAGTAGCTACATTGATTTTAGACCCTTTTGGAAAGCTGTTTGATAACAGAGAGTTATGGATTGAAAGACTTCCATACATACATTTGTAATACCTGGACCAATCACATTCTAACTTCACACAGATGTCGTATATCTTGGAATATAGTTGCACATTCATTTGTTGATCTGATTGGTGGTTCTTTCAGCGCTAACAATTCATCCACATAAAGCATTTTTGTCAATTCGAAACCAGATCTCAGTTGTTTGTGTATGGATAAATTCTATTCAAAATCGATACATACATTACATCATTTTAATTTTTAGATCTAATTCAAAATGGCTGACTGGTAGCCATTTTGTTCACAGTTAAAATCTTGATGAGTAAAAATCAGTGGTTACAAAAACTGAGGGTGACATACAATGTGCATCAATCATTGCTGGAAGAGCAAAACTTCTAAATTAGAGTTGAACCATAGACCCAAAAAGAAAAATCTAAAATGGATGACATTTTTGAGAACCAAAAAAAAGCACAATTCTGTGATTGGTGAGAATTTTAGAATCAAACTAATTATGCTAATTATGATGACCTCATTGTTCTAGTTCATTTTCAGTCAAATTGTTCCCCCTAAATTGTCCCTGTTCGGACGAAGTCTGAAAACTTATAACTTATAATTTTTTTTTTTTTTTTTTATTTATTTATTGATTGTTATTTCACAAAATAATAAAAAATACAAGACACACACATATAAAATAATGGGAAAAAAAATACATATGTTCACAATAGCTGATCTAATAAACTCCAATATAATCTGAAAGACTTTGATTTTACATTGTATATCCTTATTTTGTACATATCTATTTTTTTTTGGTATGCTAAGTAATTACATAAATTTTCAAAAGATGGCTTTACATTCTTGTTCTTGAAAATATATTTTTTCATCAGCAGTAAAAGGTAATTTAAACAAAGAATGTAGTCTGAATTTAAATTAGAATCATGTACATGTCTTTTGATGAAAAATTTACCGAAATATTACAATTATTGTCAAGGGTCAATTCAAGATCGTGACGCACCGAGGAGACATACATACCGTATTACCCCGGGCACGCGCCCCTCCCTGAGCAAGGGCCCACCCCTGTTTTCACAAAAGTTACATGTTGGGGACATGCCCGGTTAAACGCCCAGGGTGATTTTTAGCCAAGAATGGGGTCAACAATGAAGTTTTATTTGTCAAAAACGAACGCGTTCGATTTATTTAAATAGTGTGTTTGTTACGGGAGTTCTCTTTTTGGAGTGTGTGGTGGCCCTGAAAAGGGCCGCTTTGTTTGTGTTTTTACGTAAAAACTCATTGGAACTTAACCACGTAAGATGAACCACGCAGCATGTGGTGCACACGTTCTACGTTCTCTTCATTCACGATGAATCCAATATTGCAATAATCCATACCTTGGCGAGTGGTTTGAAGCACTTAGCCTTGGTTTCAAAACGTAGTATTTTGCTGACTGTGAATCCATAACGGGAGCTAGCACTTTTTAGACATCACGTCATAAACTTGCTACTTTTTTTCCATCCTTCATCACAACTATGGCATTACGGTCATGTGGATTATTTTTCTGTCGTCAAAGAAAAAACATTTTGCCGACCTCAAGTCCATTACGATAACCATCATGAGGCATGCCGACGATGGGAACTTGTTGCATCATCGTTATTTTTGTAATTTTGTCAAGTGTGTGGGTGTGTGAATAAATCATGTTAATGAGGTCCACCAGAGTTTATTAGTCCCCGTTCGGACGTAGTCCGAAAACGGGGACTTATGTTTTGCCCTGTGTGCGTCCGTCCGTCCGTCCGTGATCACCTACAGTACAGTTCTCGCAGTTCACCTTCGCTTCAGCATCGCATCATTATGGCATTGTTATGGCTTCAGCATCGCTTCAATGTCGCGACATTAAAAAGTTAGGCGATTATCGCTTCGCTTCATTGTGGCCTCATTATGGCGACAATGTGGCATCAGCATCGCTTCATTCAAACAAAGAAGTTTAGTAACCGTGTATAGATGTTGAACAACCGTCAAAAGTTCAAATACTTTTTGTTTTAACTATCTATAATTATATGCACGCAATCTGATCCTTTGGCTGGGATTGAATATTTTATTTTAGACAATATTCCGACGTGACGCACTGCTACAAAATGTATTCAACTGAAGTACAACATGGTTGTCTGGGTTTCTTTTCCTGATTGTGTTGAGTTTACGATTTGTATAATTATTGTTGTTTCCCCCCAAGCAGAAGACAAGCCGAAGGACCATGAAGCTAAATAGAATTCCCACGCATGGACGTGCACTGAGTGAAAGAAAATATTTCTAAGGCTAAAATAAAAATGACCTACTATTACACCTCTTTGTGTATTTGTCAATTTTGTATATATTTGGTATGACCGTATGATCGTAAATACCTAGAAAAATCTCGTCTTTCATTAATAATTTCATTTGTTTGAAATGTCTACCGACCGTAATTTGTTTCTCCAAACGGTCCCGACGTCCGTCATTCAACACAATCAGCATTTATTTATCGCAATTCATGGGGATCATGTCCCGTAATTTGCGGGCTGTACAACCAAATAATTAAACAAGTACTATTTATTGTATTTTTGTTTTACCTCGCGAAACTACAACAGAGCGTAGAGTTGTCGCGGTTAAATAGTCGCCTTGAAATCGATGGAACTTCAACTACAAGTATCCATTTCTCAACTTGAAATAAAAAAATCGAAGAGCATCGGGGGATATATTATTAACCAGTCTTACGAATCGCTAGCTTTATTTTATTCGAATTTATAAAATTCACGAGTTTTCAACATTTGTTGGCTAATTCCGCGCCAAAAATGGTTGAAAGTGTGGGTGTGGTTCTCTCGCAAAATCCCGTTGATAATACGGACAAATATGGTTCTGTGACCCAGGTCGTGCTCCGATCAGGTGACTCTCAGCCAATCAATGATGTTGTAACAAAGCATATTTGACGCTAATTTAAGGGTCGTCGTACCATCCAATCTCCGGCGTCGATTCACTGTGCTGTGACAGGCTTCACAATTATTCACTAAAAAACATCGGTATATTTTGACAAACGGCCGGGATTTGACCTCAGTTCAAAAAAAGAAAAAAAAACTGGGCTGAGATACAAATCAGTTTTGCAGGTTGGGAAATAAGGTAAACCAGATTGGGGTCGATGATATTCAGTATCGAATGACTTCCCTGTGTATCATGAGTTTCAAATTGTTCATCGACTGGGCACCACTGGACACGTTTTTTTTTCTGAAGCCCAATAAATTATTTCTGCATGTCAAGTGCTATTCAATTTTTTACAGGGCATGTGGCTTGTTTTTATTCGAAAATATTTTTTGTGAGAATACTTTTAAAGTACGTATAGGTCGAGCTTAGGTCACTGATCGTGGCTTAATTTTGAAAATTGGATATAAAATTTTACCAGGCCGACTCCACCACAACCATCCAATCATAGTTAGAAATGAACGCACTTGTTTTGGAACTTTGTATCAAGATGGCAGGCGACAACGCTCACGCACCAGGCGACGTACGTGTGTTTTGCATGTATGTAGTCCGGGCATGGGATCGGACTCTGCTAAAACTAAACAAAACACAGAAAAATACCACCGAAATGAGGAATCTGAATCTGTTCTCTTACCAGCAAATGAAATGAACGAAAATAAGGTAATTTTATAACAAGAACAGTTTCATTTCGTATTGCAAATTGCGTTGTATCCGAATGACGATTGCATCGTGTGATTTAAATTTATCATGATTTTCCTTGCAATCAATATGACACTCGTCACCTTGCAGATTGCAATGTACTTCACAAAGTTTTTGGTACCCAATACTCGCAACATTAAATAATTAAACAAGATATCTTTTTAAAATGTAATTTTACTCTTAGTCATATTATTTTATTCCCCTTACCGCCTTGAATTTCAAATGGATTACCGTTAAAATCCTATTATAAACCGCATACCTAATAGTAACCGCACCCCCGATTTCGGCTTCAGTGTTGAGTTCTCAACAAAAATTGAAAACATGAAAAGTACCTATTACTAACCGCACCCCCAATTCAACAAGACCGTGACTGACTTTGTTTCAACCAGCTGGTACATTGTTTCTAATCCTATTCATTTGTTTCAACAACGTGCCTAAAAATATTCACACCTATTTATTGTTCAGTAGTGTTAGGATGTCAAACACGCAGTAAAACTGCTTTTGTTCTTGCAACAACTTTTGTCAATACTCCTTATGAATACGTCCACGTGTCGCCAGTTTTCGACAATGAGCTGTTATCACCGAAAAACTGTTAATGCTTTTTCAATGCTCAGTTTATCTTTCGAAAACAACTAATTTCTTAATTTAAAAAAAAGTCGTGTCGTTTTTCCATGGAAATCAAAGCCAAAAGATCGCACGACATTATCGGTAAATCTCTTCCGGGTTTCGTTCGCCATGAAGTCAGTGACCTGACATTAACATATTTAAATGAACCAAGGTAATTTGAACACGTGGGCACCATCCAGCATTTTGATTGGTTAATTAGCGACTTGACCTATTTGGTCAAGTAACGTGTCGTGTGCATCCAAACTACATGGCGGATGTCTTATTGCATCGATCGTTTACATTTGACCGAAATAATTCGCTTACGGTGAAACTAAGTTGAATTTTACTTGCATTTGATAACAATTCAACGAATTTATTTTTCGTGCATTATTATAATCACTACTGAGTAATAATCAACAATTTCAACACTTCGAAAACAAGTAAATTATTCACTTGTGAGCCGAAGCATGGCCGGATTGCGTTACCGTACCCACGGTACCGTACTTTTTAGCTCCGCTGTCGACTTTGTCAAGCGGAGCTTATCATATGAGTGATTGTCCGTCGTCCGTGTCAATGTTTTAATTTTTCGACTTCTTCTTGAAAACTACAAGCCTGAATGCTTTGATACTTGGTGTATATGTACCTTGGGTAGACCTCTCTTAGATTTGTTCATTTCATGTTGATATCTTCAATTCTCTAATTTTGGTGAATATTTTTGTCATTTTTGGTAAAAAGTGATATTTTCGACTTCTTGTTAAAAACCGCAAGTGCAATTGCTTTGATATTACATATATAGGTACTACATGTGGACCTCTCTCAGATTTGTTCATTTTGTAATGATATCTTTAATTCTCTAATTTTGGTGAATATTTTTGTCATTTTTGGTAAAAAGTGATATTTTCGACTTCTTGTTAAAAACCGCAAGTGCAATTGCTTTGATATTACATATATAGGTACTGCATGTGGACCTCTCTCAGATTTGTTCATTTTGTAATGATATCTTTAATTCTCTAATTTTGGTGAATATTTTTGTCATTTTTGGTAAAAAGTGATATTTTCGACTTCTTGTTAAAACCGCAAGTGCAATTGCTTTGATATTACATATATAGGTACTACATGTGGACCTCTCTCAGAATTGTTCATTTTGTAATGATATCTTCAATTCTCTAATTTTGGTGAATATTTTTGTAATTTTTGGTAAAAAGTGATATTTTTGACTTCTTGTTAAAAACCAATAGTTCAATTGCTTTGATATTACATATTTAGATACTACATGTAGACCTTTCTCAGATTTGTTCATTTCGTGATGATATCTTGGATTCTATAATTTTGGTGAATATTTTTGTCATATTTGGTAAAAAGTGATATTTTCGACTTCTTGTTAAAAACCAAAAGTATAATTGCTTTGATATTACATATATAGATACTACATGTAGACCTTTCTCAGATTTGTTCATTTCGTGATGATATCTTCAATTCTCTAATTTTGGTGAATATTTTGGTCATTTTTGGTAGAAAGTGATATTTTCGACTTCTTGTTAAAAACTGTAAGTCCGATTGCTTTGATACTATACATATTGTTCATTTTCTGATGATGTCTTCAGTTCTTTAATTGAAATGTGCATTTCTAGCAGCGGAGCTATCTCAGCCGATAGGCTGCTTGTTTAGTGCTTGTTTTTATTTGAAACTCCTGTCAGAATATACTTTCCGTTACGAAGAAAATTAAAAAAATAAATGCATATTACAATAAAAATACTGAGTATTTTTTTTCATGTGAACAGTTTTTTTGTGACGTGACGCTTATCACTTTTTTACTCTACTGCTTTTCTGTGTGAAAATAATGAGGTCATACTCATGTCGCAATACTTTGAAGCTGATGCCATGTTGATGCCATGAGACTGTGAAGCTGAGGCCACAATGATGCCACAGAATAAGCGAGGCGAACACAGCTTCTATTGTCAATGATGCGAAGCAGATGCCACAATGATGCGATGCTGAGGCGACAATGAAGCCATGCGTAGGCGACAATGATGCCACAAAAGCCAAAGGTTCCGCGAGAACTGCACTGTAAATGTGTCATCTGCATATTGACCTAAAAGAATTTCTTGTGTCTATAAGGTCACCCCACTAATGTCTGAGCAGTGACATATTTTATGGGCAAGCGACTCAACACAAACTTAATAAAAATATATGGAGATATAGGATCACCCTGTCGCACCTCCCTATGTAATTGAAAAAAAATCAGAAGAATGACTATTGTTTATTACTTAACTTGAGGCACTGGAATAAAAGATTTCAACCCACTTTCTGAATGGTTCCCCAAAGTTTAGAACATCTAGCATTTTGTCAATAAAATTCCAAGTCATGCATGGATGGATTTTGTTCAGATTTAGTACAATGTGTTGTACATGTGCTGATGCATTTCGGATAAGACCACTGAAGTGGTCTGAGATTTCGGTCATGATCTGCTTTGAATGTATATGTCACTCAAAAATGAACAGAAGGGGAATGTGTCATTGACAATGACTTGTTTTCCATATTTTTAAGCACTGTTGTACATTTGGTCATTATCAGTAACCCTCCCATGGTTAAAACGTTGAGTATTAGTAAGTTTTGGCTGAGGGCTGTCAGGAGATAGAAAACTGTCAAATAGTGCTGCAGCAAGGGCCCAAAAAGGTCATTATTTTGGGAGTTGGTGGCACCCAAAGTGCCACATTTGTCCTCATGCATAAATTTGAAGGACAATATGTCTAGAGTATGAAACAGCTTGAGGACATCTTGGGAAATGCTGGCGAGCTGAGAAATTGAGGTTTGAATTTGGTAACATAGAACTGCCAAAACAGACGCTAGCGGTATTATAAAATGGGGTGGGGGAAACATAAACCCCCATATATTTTCTTCTAGTTACCCTATTTTAAAAACCTAGACACCGTTTTAAAGCTATTGCAATGGTCTTTTAGGTCCTGTAAGATTTTTGTTCATAGGTCAAAGGCTAAGGTCACTGGAAGTCAAAAGATCACATGACAAATGTATCAAATACTGTAAGGGGTTAATTATTCACTGGGTTTTAATTTTGTTTATTTCGCTGACTGGAAAATGCGCTAAATTAAACCCAGTGATTATGTAAAATTTAGCATAGAACACATCATCTCAATGATAAAAGCATGAATTTAAAACCCACTGAATATGCCTGAAATAGTAAATCAGCGAAATTTAAACCCAGTGAAAATTAGTCATTTTACAGTACATTTTCAGGAACATACTGTTGGTTGTGCACTGATAATTGGGTTTTATTGTCGCTAGGCATATCATGGTTCAGAATATAGTTATACGTTAGGCTTAGATGATTGCAGTGGTAGTGATAATCACCAGAAATATGTTTATAAATAATTAATATCATTTGAAAAGATCATAATTTGCTATATATTATAGTGTACCTTTGACTATCTTTATGAATCTGTCATGTGTATATGTACACACTCTTCAATGATATGGTTTTTATATGTTACCCAGTATATGTATACATGCATGCATACATACGTTAAATTAATTCAAAAGTTTAGCTTCAACAGACATTTCCTTGAAGAATATATAAACGAAACAGAAATAATATTCAGCGCAGAGATCAATGTAATGTGTAAGATATGTGCTACATCAAAGAATTTAATTTGATATCATTTTAAACATGTTTTCTTATCATGATTACAGCAGTATTGCAACTCTTTGGTTGATGATGCCCTGCATACCAGGTATTAAATCATTTGTGTGAGAGGAGTGTCTTTGGATACAGACATATATATCATGTAAAGTATCCTGGACCATTCAAAATAAACGTTAAGGGAATAAGGCAACCATCAAAATCTGCTCTGTGTGTAATTAGTAATCTTCATCAGTATCTGTGTCACTGTCATCGATATATAATACTGCTATTGTTAGAGGGTTGGCGCATTCACCATCGTTGCGTTCTAAACGAAGTTGGGCTTCACAGGAACATGCCGCTGTACATGGCTGGTTGTTGTCGATACATGTACAGTTTGTGTGGCAAGAATTATGTTTGCATGTACACAACAAATCATTCATGAGTCCCGGTGATGTTGGTTCCTGATCCATCATGCATGGCTGTAGGGAATTGTCAGCTTCCCTAAAGTATTCATACTCTGTTGCTTCTGGGATATCAGGGATGGTGACATCTGCTTGCCTCCATATCATCAATTGATATGTAGTGCGTAGAATATGCTGTTGGAAGCTGTTTTCAGTCAGGGGAAGTTTCTTAGGTGCAATCTGCTTTGCTGCTTTTTTACATCGCAAAGTATCAAGCGAGACACATCCGTCCTGGTTATACAAAGCACCTACGAATGCAGTGCAAGCAGCCCTCTGCTGTCTGGATATCTGCAATTCTTCCCCAAGATTGGTAAGTGGCTGGAACAGATTCGCTTTCTGCATCATAATTCTGAAGACAGTGCATTCCATGGACGCGGAAAACGCACAAACTGTGTCACACCCAGTAAGGCAGTATACAGCAAGGAGAATAATGCACAGGGATATATCTAGTTAGTGTGATGTGTTTGCTTTCACAACCAGTGAGGAAGAATATTGTTCTGGCATGAATAGCTGGCCGATGATGCACAAGCAGAACAAGAACATCTGTGTCTGGGCTGTGGACAACAATCTGCTCTGCACCTTCATTGGCTGCGAGTACAGCATGAAGCACAATCTGTGTGTCAGCTGCTTCCTGTGGTCATGCCATTGATGGACAAGGCAGGGATTCCTGCCTATCTATTCTCAGAGCCCCATCGATCTGACCTCCACTGATATACAGTACCTGGTTCTCCCCAAGAAAATAACCTGCGTGATCAGTCATGTAGTCAGTATAACACCTGGCAAGCTGAGCTTTGTTTTGTCCTCTGCTGAGAAATGCACGCCATACTTTCGGTATAAGTCCAAACTTATATATTCATGCCATTGGGTTGATGCCATTCTTTTGTTTTTAGTCTGGTTTTTGATGCTGTCCTTATCATATCTGTCAAATGCAATGTGAATGGAAGTGCTCCCATGTTTGTTGCTCCTCTGAATAATGTATTGCATGACGTTAGCTGCAATATCCCTGAAGGTGACATTTGGCGGAGTAGCAGATGGAGGAAGCATCTGAATGATGGCATGTCCATCGAAGATTAATGGCATCACAATGACCCACAGTGCTCTCATCAGCGGGCAGGAGGTCTTCAAGTTTGTGCAAGAAATCAGATTTTGCACAGGACAAAGGTGTACCATCATCTGAGAATAAACTCAATGGAACTAAGGCGTTCTCAAAAGCCATCACTTTCTAGAGAGATTCGTTTTACAGCATTCACTGTCAGTAGCCATAGGTACATCACTTTCCCCGAAATTGACACATTCTTTGAACGAACCCTGACAGACTTGTTCATGTCAGACATAGTCTTAATGTTTGATCTGGGTAATGCATCGTACAAGCTCTTTTGAAGTGCATCCTGGCCTTCTGCATGTACCAATCTCTCACTTATGAATCGGGATGCAAAGGCCACTCCTTTTTAGTCCCCGTTCGGACGCAGTCCGAAAACGGGGACTTATGTTTTGCCCTGTGTCCGTCCGTCCGTCCGTGATCACCTGTATCTCGAACATGCATGGACCGATTAAGTTCAAACTTCACTCATACATCACACATTATATGGGACATATGCACATGCATTTTTTTCATGATCTGATTAACGATAGCCGAATAGCGGCCATTTTAAGACCGAAAATGCATCAAAATCGCGCATTTTCACCATTCCGGACCCGGATCTCAGTTATGCATGGACGGATTTTGTTCAAATTTGGTACATACATTAAACATAATAGGACCTTGATGCACCTCATTTTTTTTTTTGGATCGGGTTCGAAATGGCCGACTGGCGGCCATTTTGTTTTAAAGAATTCAGTTCTGGATCCGTAACTGAGACATGCTTGGATTGATCAAGTTCAAACTTTACACACACAAGGTACATCATGTCACAAATATGTATGTGCATTTGTTTCATGATCTCATTAACGATAGCCAAATGGCGGCCGCTTTAAGGCCGAAAATGCATTGTAATCGCACATTTTCACCATTCCGGACCCGGATCTCAGTTATGCATGGACGGATTTCATTCAAATTTTATTACATACATTAAACATAATAGGACCTTGATGCACGTCATTTTTTTTTTTTTCGGATCAAGTTCGAAATGGCCGACTGGCGGCCATTTTGTTTTAAAGAATTCAGTTCTGGATCCGTATCCGAGACATGTCTGGATTGATGAAGTTCAAACTTCACACACACAAGGTACATCATGTCACAAATAGATATGTGCATTTGTTTCATGATCTGCTTAACAATAGTGGAATGATGGCCATTTTAAGGCCGAAAATGCATCAAAATCACGTATTTTCACAATTCCAGAACCGGATCTCAGTCATGCATGGATGGATTTTGTTCAGATTTAGCACAATGTGTTGTACATATGCAGGTGCATTTCGGTCATGATCTGCTTTGAATGTATATGTCACTCAAATATGAACGGAACGGAGACGTGTCATTGACAATGACTTGTTGAAGTGCTGTTGCCAAACATTGTTCTACCTGCAAAATTTATGAGGTTAGGAGGTGGCTCCCTCAGATTGAATGGGTCTGAAAAGATTCCATCAAACATGCTCTTCATCTCTGTGACATCTGTGTTCCAGCATCGGATCTCTGCATTGGTTGTACGACCTCCTTGTGCAGACTCTCAATTATGACTGATCATATGGGTGAAACGACAGGAATATATTCATTCCAGTTGTGGGTCTGGCAAGAAACATCGGGCTAGTGCTGGGCCTTTCAGGGTCAGGCCAATGATCCCTCTGTGCCCTTTAGAGCTTTGTTTTCTGTCGCTTCAAAGGTGTATTCCAGCCAAATCCTGTTGAACTTTCCATCGCAGTTATCTCCCACACCGATGACCATTGTCCTTGGGCAACGCTTGGGGTTGAACGAATGAGCCATACTATGCTTTCTGTGTTACGCTGACCTGAAGCACTGCTGATGTAAGGAAGCAATGCAGTTCTGAATAGGATACTGAGTAGCCCAATGAGAAGATGTGTTCCACAAGCTTCCTGCTTCCAAATTCATAATGAAGGTGGATAGCCAACCCGAATGCTTTGGTGATATTTGTGAAGTGGTCAAAGTGGTTATATCACATACACTGGATCTGGGCATTATCAGCATTATTCGCTGCCTGGGAAAACAGGTCTCTGTTTGTTAGGCACCCTATAGCCTCGTAGAGGAGAGGGTCTACAAAGTCTTTCAATGAGGCCATTGTCATGTCATCAAAAGAGAAGTAATTCTGTGGTGGAGTTGTTGATTTTCTCAAGCGTTGGTTGGCGTAGGATACCAACAGCTTTATGTACAATTACAGCTTTATCAGTTTCCTCCTCAGGTAACTCTGTATCATCTAGCTGCTCCATCTCTTCAGATGTGTCCGTTAGTGTTTTCACCAAGTCACTTAATTTACACAGAGCATCACCCACTGAGATTTCACTTGAGCATACAAGGTCTGACATGCCATGTTGAGGAACAAATGCAATGTCAGGGCATTCTTGCATTAGTTGCCGTTTCAAACGAAATGTCCTGTACTTCTCAGGTTTCTCAACACCAGCTTCAGTTGCAAGCTCTTGAAAGCGAGATCACAGTGTTGAAAGGATGAAGACTTTTTTTTCGTTTATGATGGCTGGTCGGAATTCATCAATAAAGGCCTTCAGTGCAGTTTGGTACACATTTTCAGTGTCTATCACTTATGTAGCTCGTGTAGCACCCTGTTTGTCTATGGTACCGTGCTTCAACAGCTACAAGATCCCCGTTTGCAACACCATAAAGTCGTGCCAACATGGTCTGATCACTTCTTCGTTTAGCAGCAGCTAACATTTTTGTGTACATATTCTCTGTTTCAGGCACATTGTCCATAGAAGCCTCTACCATAGACTAGCTGTATCTGTGTTTTGGATTGCAATTTCCCCCCAGATAAAGTGTGTGTTAGAGAGAAAAAGAAAAATTGCGTGCAAACCTATTGCACACTTTTCGAGAAGGATACACAATAAAATGTTGCTATCAACATGTTGATTTATCAACATGACTCCTATGGTCAAACACAAACTGTAATTATATAAATAAAATGGTATAGTTTGATCAATATCATTCAAGTGAACCATGAACATACTATACGGTGAAAATATGTGTGATACCATTGGTCACCTGATCACTTGACCTCTGGTGACCTTTGCCTATGACCTATGGACATATAACTTACAGAGTCTGAAAGGCTATCAATATAGCTTCACAATGGTATATAGGTTTGTAGATAAAGTAATTAAATGAAATTATATGAAGATTTATGTTTCTCATACCCCTATTTTATAATACCGATAGCGTCTGTTTTGCCTGTTCTACATTACCAAATTCGAACCTCAATTTCTCAGCTCGCCAGCATTTCCAAAGATGTCCTCAAGCTGTTTCATACTCCAGACATATTGTCCTTCAAATTTATGCATGAGGACAAATGTGGCACTTTGGGTGCCACTCCCCCCTCTCAGAGGTGGTCTCTGCTGCAGCACTAAAAGGACCATTCCTCCATATTGGACTGATTTAAAGGCACGCTGTATAGATTAGCGTTAAACTGCTTTTGCTCGTCTAAAATTGTATTCATAATGGTAATAACTGAACCATTTGATTTTCTGTACCGAATAAGAAATTGTGGCACCACGAATTTTCATTTTTAAAGTCTCCCAAAACAGCTAATGAGAACTAAAAAACGTGTCAGCTGGGAGTGTCGATTTTAATCTCAAAAATAGTTTTGTCAATAATTTTTTTTAACAAGAATGGCACATTTTTTGTCAATGAGAACTTATAATTCGGTCTCCGTCTGTCCGTCCGTGTGTTCATGCGTCCATCCGTCCGGAGTCGTATCTCAGAATCCTTTGGACAGATTCCGTTCATTCTTTGCATGTGCCTAGTACTTTATGTGGGACAAATGCACATGCAGTGATTTAGCGATTTGATTCAAAATGGCCGACTGGCAGCCATCTTGTTTTTTGAAAATGTATTTTTTACGTGTTTTGTCAGTTTTCATTGAAATTTGGTACATAGATTACTGTGGAATACTTTATTTTCGCTGGAATTAATTTTCGCTGAAAAAGCTTTTTGGGCGTTTTGCTTGGAATTTATTTTCACTGATTTTTCATGAGTTTAATGTGAAATATAGAAAAAAAAGTATATTCGCTGGATTTTATTTTCACGAAATCATCTCTTCAGCGAAAATAGCGAAAATAAATTCCAAGCGAAAATAAAGTATTCTACAGTATACATGTTAGGATACATGTCCATGACAATTTCTTTCTCAATTGGCCGACTGGCAGGCATCTTGTTTTTTGAAAATGTGGTATCTTGAACATGCTTTGTCAGTTTTCATTCAAATTTGGCACATACTTTATACATGTTAGGATACATGTCCAGGACAATTTGTTTCAAAGGATGGTCAATTGACAGCCATCTGACTTTTTGGCCTTGCTACTATATTTACAAGAGTTATGTACCATTTTCATTCGTACTTGGCACATACATGTCAGTTTGTTTCATAATCAGATCAAAGATGGCTGAATAACGGCTGTTTTTGTTTTTGACCATATAACTATATCTCTGTCAACCTTGTATCATTTTCATTGATATTTAGCATGTCATAAATGGATACATGTACATGTCAATTCAATTAGCAATTTGATCAAATATGGCCAACTGCCGGCCATCTTGTTTGTTTAAAATGTGATAACTTGGACATGCTTTCACTTTGGATCTATGTCACGCAACACATATTCAAATTTGATGTGAATAAATAATCTGTTGTATACGCCACTTGGGACTCAAGTTTCAAGGACCCGCTAGCGACAACCCCTCCGTTTTAATATGGCGAGCACAAAGAGACCTTTCAAAAAAAATTTAATGGGGACTGTCATTTTCAATGACTTGTATCCAGTGTTTTCCAAGCAAAATTTTGTTTTTGACTCCCGTGTGCGAAGCACAAAAAGGGAGTCTTTGCAGTTAGTGTGTGTGTGTGTGTGTGTGTGTGTGTGTATGTATGTGTGTCCGTCTGTTCCACTTATATCTCAAGAACCATACATCAGTTTTTGATGAAACTTGGTGCATAGATGCTCTGGGCCAATGCGCAGATTTGATTAGGTTTTGGTAAAAATCCCATGCATATTAATTACCTAATTTGCATGATAATTAGCTAATTTTTAGCTGTTCCACTGATATCAAAAGAACCACTTATTGGATTTTGATGAAACTTGGCACACAGATGCTCCAAACTAATGCGCAGATTTGATTAGTTTCGGGTAAAAATCTGTGCAATATTAATTACCAAATTTGCATAATGATTAATCAATTTTCGGCTTTTCCACTGATATCTCAAGTAGTAATCATCACATTTCAATGACACTTGGTACATAGATGTCATAGGACACTGCACATATCTGATAGTTTTTAGGGTAATATGAGTACATATTAATTATCTAATTTGCATAATTAATTAATTTTCAGCTTTTAATATTTCAAGTAGTAATCATCACATTTCAATGACACTTGGTACATAGATGTCATAGGACACTGCACATACCTGATAGTTTTTAGGGTAATATGAATACATATTAATTATCTAATTTGCATAATTAATTAATTTTCAGCTTTTGATATTTCAAGTAGTAATCATCACATTTCAATGACACTTAGTACATAGATGTCGTAGGACACTGCACAGACCTGATAGTTTTTAGGGTAATACGACTACATATTAATTATCTAATTTGCATTATTAATTAATTTTCAGCTTTTGATATTTCAAGTAGTAATCATCACATTTCAATGACACTTGATACATAGATGTCATAGGACACTGCACAGACCTGATAGTTTTTAGGGTAATATGAGTACATATTAATTACCTAATTTGCATAATTAATTAATTTTCAGCTTTTGATATATCAAGTAGTAATCATCATATTTCAATGAGACTTGCTACATAGATCTTCTAGGATTATGCAGACACCTGATTAGTTTTAATTGGATATTAATTACCTAATTTGCATAATGTTCCACTGATATATAAAGAACCACAAATTGGATTTTAATGAAACTTTTAAAGAGAACTATGCAGAAACCCAATTAGTTTTTGGTAAATATTTATACTTATTAATTAACACTGATATCTCAATTACTGATCATCACATTTGAATAAAATTTGGTACATAAATGCTCTAGGACAATAGACAGGCCTGATTAATTTTGGGTTAAAATTTGTTCATATTAATTGTCTAATTAGCATAATAATTCATATTTTTTTTGTTCTGTTCTGTTCATATTAGTTACCTGATTTACATAATTAGTTTTCAGCTTTTCCATCAATATCTTATGTACTAGTAATTTTGAATTAATTTTTAATGTGTCTTCAATACTCTCAGCACACGGGAGTTCTTTCTAAGCTTTCTTTGATTCTGAGTTAACTGCACAAATTCTTTTCTTGGAATATTGTTAATACATGTTAGCTTACATACATATTTACATACCATACTTTTTAGTCCTTGTTCGGACGCAGTCCGAAAACGGGGACTTATGTTTTGACCTCCGTGTGTCTGTGTGTGCGTGCGTGCGCCTGTGCGTGCGTCCAGGCCTGGACCAATCACACAATCAAACTTCACACATACATTATACATGATATTATACATATACACATCAATTTGTTTCACGATCTGATTGAAGATGGCCGAATGGCGGCCATTTTTGTGCTAAAAATTATCAAAATCAAGCATTTCTCGGCTGTTTACAGATGGATTTGGTTCAAACTTATATACTTAAAAAATATATATATTAGACGTTATTGGACCTTGATGCACATCATTTTGTTTTACGATCTGATTCAAGATGGCTGACTGGCAGTCATTTTGTATTAATGAATGTGGTTCTCGTGCCATATCTCTGACTTGCTTTCACTGAATATGTTCAAATTTTAAACATTCATTATACATCATGTTATAGATAGACAGATATATCACAATAAACATTTTTTTCTCAAATAGGAATAATTGACCATGAAAAACCTAAAATCTTTAGCCATAGCACCCTAGGAAAGATTGAAATATTTCCCAATTTGTGCCTTAATTAGAGTAACGATAATTACATTAAAAATTCATTTTGCTTTAATTTGTTAATCTATGTCCTTGACATTGACTTTCTTATTGCAGGAAAATGCACTTTCATATTTGGGTAACAATTCCAGCCATTTTGCAAGCATTAGTGATGTTGGTAAGTTACATGTATCAATTTTAATTTTAACACAGTAGTAATGATTTCACAAATATTAAGCATGTTCAAAGGCATTCAACCTGTTAAAACAGGGGTGATAAATGTATCCTGTTTTGTTTTGTTTTCTTTCTAATTTTTAATGATTATTGATTTTGACAAAAGTCAAATTCCCCCTTTTTTTTTGGAGAAAACTTTCAACGAATTAAGCTTGAAGTTTTATTAGTCATCTAACTCTTCAGCAGATATTAAACTGAACATTTGTACAAACATACTGTGTGTGTCAAATGTCTGACGAAGGTTATTAGCAGTTTCTGGAGCATACCTGTTTCGTGCACATATGTAGTTAATATGCTAAACACTATTCTAATCACTTTTGATGATTTCGTAATTTGGTCAAAGATGGCACAGTTGTGACCATTTTTGTTGTAAAAAAACACTAAAATCAGGTATGTTCAGAACCAGTTCTTGGCTGTGTGTTGGTCAATTTACTTCAAACTTGGTCAAAGGATTTGCCATTATGGGTAGATGATACACAACACTTTGATTTGTAAATTGAACTCATGATGGCAGATTGGTGGCCATTTTGCTTTCGACAAATTTTATTCCAGACAGGCAGTAATTTTACAAATTATCCTGTATCTGGATGTAACTTGCCCTTCCTTGTTCCTGTTCATGAGGTACATTGTGACTCAGCACTTTGTCATAATCCTTCATACATAGCGGTAGACCAGGTATAATGTAGCAATAGAGTGATGGTCGAATATCGACATACAACTGTATAATAAGAATCCATACTGAGGATTAGTGCAATCACTCGATTCACTATTGGCGATCCGCTCCACTAGGATTGCCCTTATAATCACTTTTGTCGTTTTGTGTGTGTGTACATTTCCAGTGTTTTCACGTATGATTTCTTCTGTGATTTTTTTGGCTTGGCCGATTTCGTTCAAACTTGGCAGGTAGGTCACACCTTCACCCTAGTTATTAGGAAAAATCTGAAAAAATTTTTTGGCCCACCGTTCCCATAACAACAGCCAAAAAACTGATTTTTGGATAGCTTCGCGCCAATTGTATCTCCTCCTACAAATTTGGGATAAAACACTTCAGACATAGCTCATTCTACTCAGCTTGAGTGTGGGCACAAAGTTACTATTTGTATTTTTGATATCTGTTTTCATTACCGAGAAATTTGACCCCAAAGTTGGGGTAACTTTTCACCAGCAACGGCTTTTAACTCCTCTGTGATTTTTTCCGGCTTGGCTGGTTTTGTTCATACTTAACAGGTAGGTCGTGCCGTCACTAATTGGAAAACAATCCTGGCCCACCACTGCCATTGCAACATCCAAAAACTGATTTTTGAATACTTTCGCCCCAAATGTATTACCTCCTACCAGTTTTGTACACAGTCAGCTGGCATCGGTGTCGCTGGGTGTATATGATAAAGGGAAGTTGTGCAACCAAATTTGCCGAGTTCGCAGTTTTTCGCCAATAAAAAAATAACTAAGGCAACAACTCACGGTTTTTCAGCATTTTTGTAATAAAGACATTATTCTCTATCAATAATCCGCCCAAAACAGGAACATTTCTACTAATTCTTGTGTTTTTTTCGACGTTTTTCGAAAAACCTGCGATTAGGCTGCGAAAGTAGAACATTCCAGAGGGGGTGAAACGGAAGAGCCAAATTTAACGCGTAAAAATAGAACGCGTATTTTGACCTCTATGCGGTCGTTGCCAAACGGCCCCGCGTCCATCGCCTGGCGATGACTTTTGACTGCAGTTCTTTTTTATATTTTAGAGTAAATGCTTCTGATAAGCTCTTACATTGCTTAATATCCGTTTGAAATTCTGGACTGTGGTCATATTTTTCGATTAGGAGTCGTATATTTAAATAACTCACCGTGACTAGTGTTTTGCATTATGAAGTATATTATTATGAAGGTCAACACACTGTACTTTAGGTAAATATTTACCATTTCGTTATTTCATTATTTCGCTTTCCAGCATTTACAGGAAACGCTTCATTCTAGAAAATGCTATCGCAAAACGGTTGGAAATAATAAACGTAACAGCAGAATACATCCTAGCACAGTCACTCTACTAGGAGAGTGACTGTGGTCCTAGTAATTAACTAAGTGACTTCTAAAGACTGAATGGTGTTTGCGAACTTCGTATTAGTTATAAACCGAGTTACCTTCACGTTTATGTCACACCATGGAAACAGCCAAAAACATGTTGCTTGTTTTTGAGCGGAGCGGATCGCCAACCAGCCTACCGGCTTGTTTCCCATGTTTATGGCCCCAAAAAACCATGTCATTGACTCCATGACGATAATCCAAGGGGTGCGTATTTCTAGTGCACATTGTTGTTAAACATGTACCCTGATACTAGCTTCTCAGCATATAAACATATTAATTTCATACTTTGCAGGAGATTATATGTTATGTTTTTGCTCTGTCCTCTACGGAATTACAACCCTCAAGTTGGGTTGCGCTGTTTTCCAACTGTTGTCATTGATACTGTCCATATGAAAATTTATGCTTACAACTCTTCCAAGGGGATTTGGATTATAACACTTTAAGTACAAATATTTCATTGGTGTTTGTGAGCTCTTGTGTGATTGGTCAATGCATGGACAGCTCTTCCAATAATGTGTTTTATTCCCTATCAATTTGGGCCCTGTTTTACTCCAGGGTTACGTCCAAACGCCACTCTCTTGACTGGAGATCTGTGTTGAAAAGTAATCCTTTGTTTTCAACATCACTTCACCCATTAACAATCCACCCCTAGACGTGATAATTTCATTTCAATAGTAAAAATCAGTAAAAAACTAAATAACCACAACCTCATCGGAATCCATTTTCTATTCTTACCCACAAGCCACATCCGGACCATTCATCAAAACAAGTGGTCTGGGGTATACTCTGACCCATGCCGAGGACTTCCTGTTTGTAATGATAAATCACACTAACTATCACGTGAAACCAAATGAAAATCATTCTAAAATAACGTACTTGTACCCAATTGAATTTGGATTCATTGACCAGGTAGAAGGAAATGACATTTGCAATAATAATCGTCAAGCATTCAAAGTTGATGAAATGGACGATACAAGTAGCTAGCTCCATGGACGATACAACAGTATTGATCAGACCTACATGAATGTTAATCAATTTTACATTGTTGTTGTTTTTTGTTATTTCCGATTTTTAATATGTCGTACATTATCTTTGGTAATAACTCCGAAAGTCTGATATCTTCAACAGAACGTAGCCATTAAAACTTGCAAAACAAGTCTGTTTCTCATCGCTTAAGGTAGCGAGAAGGTTTTGTGACGTTTTTTAAATAAAACATTCTCTGTCTGTTCTCTTGTTCAGAACAGTAATTTAGGTTATATATATATCAAAAGACTAAGTATAGAGGTGCAAGTTCGCACAAACTGGACAGACATTGTTTACATAATTATAACATGACATCAAAAATGGCGAACCTTGTAAAAATGACTAAGTCCGCGATTGCGAGAGCACACTGCGGAATTTCCTGGTGAAATTTACGTCATGCATTGTCCGTAATCAAGTCCATTGAAATGCGTCTCCGATAATCAAAATTCCGATTTCTATGCAGGTTTGTTTTTTGTCCCCAAATTATTTCATACTTGGCACCTTTAACAGACTATTATTCTGTGACAATGCATTTTCTTTAAAAACCCAGACATATTTCGCACCATCATTATCTTTTGAACGATAACTGCGAGTTTGAATGTCCTAGTCTGAACGCACTTGATTTGGCGGCGGTCCCAATGAGTCGTACTCGAGAAAAACGCGAAAAACAGTTTTGGTTAATAAAACACTGTAGATTTGCTGCATTATTATAAATATACACTAAAAATGGCCTAACATATTAACCACTGATATCAGAGAACTCATAAAAAGTGTCAGATAATGAATAATTTCAAGCTCGAGCGTGAAAAATGAAGAAAACTGCTGGCATTTGAGTTCGTACTCCAGGAACGTTCGGGTTTTCCATTGTTATGCAAACGAACAACAAGGGATAATCCTCTGACAAACATTACTGTCCCACTGTACACGCTGACAGTTTACAAACAAGCTAATCCTTCAAGTGTCTCTGATAAGACATCTAAAAACGGTTTTCATGGTGAAACAAAATGGCCGATGTTTGAACAAAATTGCTGTGTCAGAGTGCGACACTGAGTGGCAGATTTTTCTTTGCCTCGTTTGTCAACGCTTTCTTTCTTTTCTTCGCCATTGCGTTAGAAAAAAAATGTATTAGTAAAATAGAATATTGACTTGGAAAATAAAACGATTTAAAAGAAAGTTGTGCAAAGTTACAGTACTCCTTTCGCACAACCTCCCGCCCGCTCCCGCTTTCCAATCACCTTTTGCGACCGCTTGTTGAATTCGACCGGACAATTTCCGCTTTATTTTCGACCGCGCAAACCCCGAAATATCACCGCCCACCTGCTCGCTCGCGCGCATTTAAAATTCAGACTAACAGAATAATTTCTGAGGTTCACATTGTCTTATAATTGTCTTTCTGGTTTTTATAGATGTTGAACAGCTGACAAAAGTTCAAATACTTTTTGTTTTAACTATATATAATTATATGCACGCAATTTGGCTTGGACTGAATATTTTATTTTAAACAATATTCTGACGTGAAATACAAAATGTATTTCAACACAAGTACGACATGGTTGTCTGGGGTTTCTTTCCTGATTGTTGAGTCTTCGCAATGTGTTTTGTATAATTATTGTTGTTTTCCCCGATGCTGAAGGACCGTAAAGCTAAATGGCAGTTACATGCATGAGCTGAGTGAAAGAAAATATTTCTAAGCCTAAAATAAAACCTAATATTACACCTCTTTGTGTATTTGTTAATTTTACATATGTTTGTCATGACAGTATGTTTGTAAATATCTAGAAAAATCTCGTCTTTTGTTGATAATTTCGATTGTTTGTTTGGAATGTCGATCCCCGTTGGTTTCTCCATACTGAGTTTAGGAAGGGCGTCGATCAACACCGTGACAATCAGCCGAAAGAAGACAAACATTGACCGTAATTCATGGGGATCATGTCCGTAATTTGTGGGCTGAAACCCAAAATTATTAATCAAGTATTATTATTATTTTAATATATATTTTATTTTACATCGCAAAAATAAACCATGCCCAAAACAGAGCTAGAGTTGTTCGCGGTGAAACAATCGCATTGAAGACGATGCAACTTCAACTAGCCATTTCTTACCTTGAAATAAAAAAAATAAAAATTCGAAGAGCATCGGGGAAAATATTAATAATCATCCTTATCAATCGCTTGCTTTATTTTATTTGAATCCATGAAATTCACGATTTTTTTTTAACATTGTTGGCAACTTCCGCGCTAAAAAAGATTGAAAATGTGGGTGTGGTTATTTTGCAAAGTCCTGTTGATAATACGGACAAATATGGTTCTGTGACCCAGGTCGTGCTCCGATCAGGTGACTCTCAGCCAATCAATGATGTTGTAACAAAGCATATTTAACGCTAATTGAAGGGTCGTCGTACAATCCAATCACCGGCGTTGATTCACATAGTTTTTTGTGCTGTGACAGGCTTCAAAATTATTCGCTGAAAAACATATATTTTGACAAACTGATGGAATTTGACCTTAGTTCAAAAAGAAAATACTAGGCTAAGATACATTAGAGTTCATGCGAATCAGTTTTCTCTCCAAGTTGTGAAATAAAGTAAACCAGAGTAGCGTCGATGATTTTCAGCCCTGAAGGACTTCCGTGTGAACCCCGAGTTTTGAATTGTTCATCGACTGGCCACCAAATAGTTATGGCTGTAACTAAATTTGACACGTTTTTCTTTTAAGCCCAATAAATTATTCATACATGTCAAGCTCTGTTCGATTTTTTCAGGGCATGTGGCCGTTTTTAGTCGAAAATATTTTTTGTGGGAACACTTTTGCGGTACATATACGGTATAGACCGAGCTCATTCAATGATCGTGACTTAATTTTAAAAATTTAATGTCAAACTTTACCAGACGTGGACCGATGTGGATTCGGTATTTTTGGAATTAATCACTAACATTTCCTCGTTTCTCTGCTCTGTCAAAAGGAGTTACCTAGGCTTTTTTCACGTAACTGTCTCATTAAAATAAAAAAAAAATATTACATCTAGAACAAGCACCCAAAACATGTAACAAGAGGTTCCAGTTCAGTTGCTTTCACGATACAAGTGTCATACAACTACTAGATTTGAAGTGTCGTACAGAATTTAATAATAGTTAATACTGGTTGTATGTTCACACTTTACTATCAAAACCACCATTTCGACCACCCATGTGCCAGTTTTCAGTGTTTGGGCGAGCGGTCAATGTTTTCAATGAGCGAGCGAGCGAAAAAAAAACGCGATTAAAATGCAGTCGGTTTCCGGTCGGACAAGACCGCGTGGTCGGAAATTAAGCGATAAGCGGTCGATGTAAAAGCGGAAGGTTGGGCGAAATGAGTACTGTATGACCATGTTTCTCCAACAAAGTCTCGACTGACAATAATGCTGACAATGGATGTTAGATAAACACGCATTGTTTGCAACTGGAAGCTTATCACCCGTTATATCAGAATCGTCAACAACAGAGTATACAGATAAGATGTTATTTAAACCCTTTCAAAGATAAACATTATGCAAATATCCACGAAACGCCAGTTGCAGTCTTTTCTGCTAGTGTTTTAAAACACTAATTTGAGCAATGTTATTTCGCAATTTCGATCTTTTGTAAACCTGGGGTGATGTATCAAGGTCTAAAGTAACCCTTTTATCAATTTTTGAAAAATCAAGAAAAAAGTGAAAATTTCCCTTCTCGCTACCTTAAGCAGCACTCTTTTTTTTTTTTTTTTTGGCTAATTTAAAAATACAAACTGTGTCAATATTCATTTTTTCTGTCTTTGGCGTGCTTCAGAATGCTAGATCTTGGCCGATTGTATTTTTACAAAGGACCTGTTTATTCAGACAAAATGTATAGCACTAATTTCACCCAAACTGTTGCTTGCTTCTGCTTTTCGATAATTTTTTTCACTCGGTTTTGCTTGTTGAATAATTTCTGCTTTATTTTTCAACCGCTCGAACCCAGAAATATCTCCCGTCTGCTTGCCCACATTTTAAATACATGGCCGTCACGGTGGCATCAATGTTTTTGTTGGAAAACACATCAATATTTCCCTGGTTTCTCTGCTCTCTGCCCTAAGGAGTTAGCATTGCCTGTATCACGTAAATGTCTCGATAATCATATTGTTGAAACGAGGTAGCAGCCCTGGATTCAAACGGAACACAGTCCCGCTCTATTAGCTTGTTGTGGAACATTCACATAACAAGATGTCATAGTTCAAGCTGCATTCGCGAACAATACAAAGTGTGATGGCTTGGAAGTGTCGTTCAGAATTAAATAATGGTTAATACTTGTTGAATCCTCAACTTTAGCATTAAAACAACAATTCCAACAACTCGTGTGCCAGTGTTTGGACAAGTGGTCAGTGTTTTTAATAAGCGAGTGAGAAAAGAAAAAGATAATTAAGCGATATGCGGTTCATTAAAATGCGATAAAAGCGGGAAATTGGGCGAAATTAGTACTGTTAGGTGGACAAGATGGCCGACTTCCCCCCTTGGCCAGTGCTCCCCTGTCAAATAAACATCACAGGATGTGCCATAGAGAATGCATTGCATAAACATATATTAAAACAAAATTTAATTTTGAGTTTATATTTTTAATTTTTTTCACTTTTGTGTGCTTCGTAATAGACAGGTGCCATTTCAAGATTTTGATATGTTATAGATGTTTCCATTAAAACTCCACCAATAAATGCCCAACGTAAAACATGATGATAAATCCTACACTGGCCCAGTGTATTACCAATGAACGATGTGTATTTGTGTGCCACTCTGTTTTTAAAAATAGGAAAATGACATAACGTATGCAACTCTTCAAGTTTGTTCGATGTGTCACCAACTGAGGACATGGTAGTAGTTGGTAGTGCTGGCATACACAGGGAGGGAGTCCAGAGAGGGAACAGCCAGCATCCCTTTTACAGGGAAAATGAGAAATCTCGACGAATTTTTTTCGTTCTTACATGTAATATTAGGTTTTGAGGGCTTCTGAGTTCAAAAAAGATGACTAAATGAACTAAAAAGCATGCGTTTAGAGACAAACCTATTCAGAAGTTCGTTTGCCAGTACTTACCTAGGCTACTCTATTGACATTTGGCTGTTTATTTCATGGATTTGGCACTGGAGGTGGCTGATAAGCCGTGTTGGATTAAAACCAGTTGTAAATGCACAAATTGTTCATTTTGTGATGATATCTTCAGTTATCTAATTTTGATGAATATTCTTGTCATTTTTAAGTCTGATTGTTTTGATACTATACATATTGTTTTCTAATGATATCTTCAGTTCTTTAATTTAAATGTGCATTGCTAACAGTGGAGATCTCAGCTTGTTTACCAAATTTGCATAAATTAGGTTTCTAAATTTCTCCAGAACCACTCATCAGATTTTTAACGAAACTTGGTAGATAGTTGCCCTTTTGTTTTCTGTTTGTATTACACCCACCAGTGCTGTAGGTAAGATTGCTTTCACATCTCATAGAGTAGAGCTGTATTAGCTGACAGTCAGCATGTATCAACAACAAAAATATTTTTTAAACTGACAGGCAGCTTGTTCTATGTTAACATGTTGTGCTATGTATATAAGTTACAGTAGACCATTAATGTTTTACTGTTTGTTTGTTTGTAGTCTTGCAACCTGACATTCTGATGATGAGTAAAAGTGAACTTCAGCAACGTTTTGAAAAATCTGACAATATTCAAGCTGAAAGCAGCAAAGAGAGTGTAAAAGATATCTATGCTGGACGAAGAGGTATGGATAAGCACGGAATGGAGGATCCGATTGTTTTGAGCAGTGATTATGACAATGATGGAAGCTTGGATTCTGATTCTGATGAAAGTGGACATGGATGGCATCTAGACAGATATGTTTACTCTGTCATGCAAAATGATCCGAATGTAGACTTCTGTTCATCTGACAGTGAACTTGAAGTTGTTGATATTGATGAGGAGAAGGTCAAGAATGATCATGGTAGATGTAAAGGGTGTAGGTTTTGTAAGGTGCTTGAAGGTGTAACCTATAAACAACCTATTAATCAAGTGAGAGAGGTTGGTGGTACTCTACCAAGAGCCATTCAGAAAGAGCTTGATACTCCAACTAGAGTGAAAAAGAAAGAGGTTGGTACTCCAGCTAGAGTGATTGAAAATGAGGTTGGTACTCCAGCTGGAGTGATTGAAAAAGAGGTTGGTATTCCAGCTAGAGTGATTGAAAATAACGTTGGTACCTCAACGAGAGTGATTGTAAAAGAGGTTGGTACTTCAGCTAGAGTGATTAAGAAAGAGGCTGGTACTCCTGCTAGAGTGATTATGAAAAAGGTTGGTACTCCTGCTAGAGTGATTATGAAAGAGGTTGGTACTCCTGCTAGAGTGATTAAGAAAGAGGTTGGTACTCCTGCTAGAGTGATTAATAAAGAGGCTGGTACTCCTGCTAGAGTGATTAAGAAAGAGGCTGGTACTCCTGCTAGAGTGATTAAGAAAGAGGCTGGTACTCCTGCTAGAGTGATTATGAAAAAGGTTGGTACTCCTGCTAGAGTGATTAAGAAAGAGGTTGGTACTCCAACGAGAAATATAAAACATAATAATGCCAGTGGTTATTGGTGTGATGAAGATGAAGATGATTACGCTTCCAATCTTTCTATAGGTTCAGATATTGTGCAACGCAAGTTTATTCCTAACAAATGTAATTCATCCGAATCTTATATGTCAGGAGAAAAGCAACTGCCATCTAAGATAAGGCAAGATAGGTCACAGTTTGGAGTAAGCTCAACATGCAAGAAGTATAATCATTCAGTGCACAATATTCACCACAGTGTAATAAAAGACACTCCTGAAAGGTTTGATAGAAAGAAGCATAGAGTTCCAGTTAGTCATGATGTTGAATCTAGCTCTGATGAAGAGATAGAAGCCAAATCTGATTCTGATTGTATCTTGAGTCCGTCTACCCCTAAGAGATGCCCAACTTATCATTCTGCTGGACCTTCAAGCTTAATGTTCACACTCTCTAAACTGAAGATGAATTCTCCAGGCAGTGAAACCGATTCAAAAAAACAACAGACTTATTTCACCAAAATGCATCAGAAGAATACTAAGTTGGAACAGCAGAACTTTCAGTCAAAGAATACTGTTTTACTAAATAGTGATTCAGATTCTGATGATTCATTTTTTTCCATTCCGCGGAAAGGAAAAAGCTTTTCTTTTGTGAAGAAAGAATTCAGCCATTCCAAAACAGTAAACAGTGTTTCACAGTCTTCAGTATATGAGACAGCTTTAAATACACCACAGAAATCAAGGAAGGCTGAATACCTTGGAACTGTACAATCATGTCCACCAAAGATGATGAAACTGGTGCCCTTTCATACAACTGTTGGATATACACCTTTCAACATTAGGGTTACTACCACTCCGAAACAAAGACCAGATACAGGCATCATAAAAGGCAAATCACCAAGATTGCAGAGATCTTTTCACTCTGATACATCCCCTGACCCATTGGAAGATGATGTACTTCCACATGCTGTAGTGGGAAATACTTCTGCCACCACCACTTCTTCAAGAAAAACTAGAATTAAAGATAAAACACGACGAACAACTAGATCTAGATGTATTCCAGGAACTCCCTGCGTACCAGGCAGTACTCCAAAGTCATGTTTACGGGGCAGAAATAAAAGATTGATTGGGGATTCTGCTAATAATAGAGTTGTCACATTCTGTAACCCTATTAGTAACAAAAAGCCTATAATCTGTCTTGAAGATATCTTGCAACAAAGGTTATAATTGGCTAGGATTATCATTCAGATTAGAGAGGTAAATTCACCCATTACTGGAGAGAAAGTGGCAATCTTAAAAAAAAAAAAGGTAGGCACCCCCCCCCACTCTGAATTACAGGGGCTGATTTTATTGTTTCGTAGTTTCATCTCATAGATCTTTTCTTGTTCAAACATTTGTTTTTGTTTTGATGGTTGCAAATGTAGGTGGTTCTAGACACTCCAATCATAAAGAGTGCACAACCAGATCTAGATGGTTGACGACACTACTTTATCAAGAGTGGACGTCAAGATGGTTGTAGATTATAACCTTTACAGGTGCTGGACATCCATATGTGGATTGTTGCCATCACTTCCTTTATAGAATGGACATCCATATGTTGATGGTTGCCAACACTTCCTCTATAGAGAGTGGACATCGATATGTGGATGGTTGCCATCACTTCCTTTATAGAATGGACATCCATATGTTGATGGTTGCCAACACTTCCTCTATAGAGAGTGGACATCGATATGTGGATGGTTGCCATCACTTCCTTTATAGAATGGACATCCATATGTTGATGGTTGCCAACACTTCCTCTATAGAGAGTGGACATCCATATGTGGATGGTTGCCATCACTTCCTTTATAGAGAGTGGACATCCATATGTGGATGGTTGCCATCACTTCCTTTATAGAATGGACATCCATATGTTGATGGTTGCCAACACTTCCTATATAGAGAGTGGACATCCATATGTGGATGGTTGCCATCACTTCCTTTATAGAGAGTGGACATCCATATGTGGATGGTTGCCATCACTTCCTTTATAGAATGGACATCCATATGTTGATGGTTGCCAACACTTCCTCTATAGAGAGTGGACATCCATATATAGATGGTTGCCATCACTTCCTTTATAGAGAGTGGACATCCATATTTGGATTGTTGCCATCACTTCTTTTGTAGAATGGACATCCATATGTTGATGGTTGCCAACACTTCCTCTATAGAGAGTGGACATCCATATGTGGATGGTTGCCATCACTTCCTTTATAGAGAGTGGACATCCATATATGGATTGTTGCCAACACTTCCTTTATAGAATGGACATCCATATGTTGATGGTTGCCAACACTTCCTCTATAGAGAGTGGACATCCATATGTGGATGGTTGCCATCACTTCCTTTATAGAGAGTGGACATCCATATGTGGATGGTTGCCATCACTTCCTTTATAGAATGGACATCCATATGTTGATGGTTGCCAACACTTCCTCTATAGAGAGTGGACATCCATATGTGGATGGTTGCCATCACTTCCTTTATAGAGAGTGGACATCCATATGTGGATGGTTGCCATCACTTCCTTTATAGAATGGACATCCATATGTTGATGGTTGCCAACACTTCCTCTATAGAGAGTGGACATCCATATGTGGATGGTTGCCATCACTTCCTTTATAGAGAGTGGACATCCATATTTGGATTGTTGCCATCACTTCTTTTGTAGAATGGACATCCATATGTTGATGGTTGCCAACACTTCCTCTATAGAGAGTGGACATCCATATGTGGATGGTTGCCATCACTTCCTTTATAGAGAGTGGACATCCATATATGGATTGTTGCCAACACTTCCTTTATAGAGAGTGGACATCCATATATGGATTGTTGCCAACACTTCCTTTATAGAGAGTGGACATCCATATATGGATTGTTGCCAACACTTCTTTTATAGAATGGACATCCATATGTGGATTGTTGCCAACACTTACTTTATAGAGAGTGGACATCCATATATGGATTGTTGCCAACACTTCCTTTATGGAGAGTGGACATCCATATGTGGATGGTTGCCATCACTTCTTTTATAGAATGAACATCCATATGTGGATGGTTGCCAACACTTCCTCTATAGAGAGTGGACATCCATATGTGGATGGTTGCCATCACTTCCTTTATAGAGAGTGGACATCTATATGTAGATTGTTGCCAACACTTCCTTTATGGAGAGTGGACATCCATATGTGGATGGTTGCCAACACTTCCTTTATAGAGAGTGGACATCCATTTGTGGATGGTTGCCAACACTTCCTTTATGGAGAGTGGACATCCATATACGGATTGTTGCCAACACTTCCTTTATGGAGAGTGGACATCCATATGTGGATTGTTGCCAACACTTCCTTTATGGAGAGTGGACATCCATATATGGATTGTTGCCAACACTTCCTTTATAGAGAGTGGACATCCATATATGGATGGTTGCCAACACTTCCTTTATGGAGAGTGGACATCCATATGTGGATGGTTGCCAACACTTCCTTTATAGAGAGTGGACATCCATATGTGAATTGTTTGCCAACACTTCCTTTATGGAGAGTGGACATCCATATGTGGATGGTTGCCAACACTTCCTCTATAGAGAGTGGACATCCATATGTGGATGGTTGCCATCACTTCCTTTATAGAGAGTGGACATCCATATGTGGATTGTTGCCATCACTTCCTTTATGAAGAGTGGACATCCATATGTGGGTGGTTGCCAACACTTTCTTTATAGAGAGTGGACATCCATATGTGGATGGTTGCCATCACTTCCTTTATGGAGAGTGGGCATCCATATGTGGGTGGTTGCCAACACTTCCTTTATAGAGAGTGGGCATCCATATGTGGGTGGTTGCCAACACTTCCTTTATAGAGAGTGGACATCCATATGTGAATTGTTATCAACACTTCCTTTATAGAGAGTGGACATCCATATGTGAATTGTTATCAACACTTCCTTTATAGAGAGTGGACATCCATATGTGGATGGTTGCCATCACTTCCTTTATGGAGAGTGGGCATCCATATGTGGGTGGTTGCCAACACTTCCTTTATAGAGAGTGGGCATCCATATGTGGGTGGTTGCCAACACTTCCTTTATAGAGAGTGGACATCCATATGTGAATTGTTATCAACACTTCCTTTATAGAGAGTGGACATCCATTTGTGGATGGTTGCCAACACTTCCTTTATGGAGAGTGGACATCCATATACGGATTGTTGCCAACACTTCCTTTATGGAGAGTGGACATCCATATGTGGATTGTTGCCAACACTTCCTTTATGGAGAGTGGACATCCATATATGGATTGTTGCCAACACTTCCTTTATAGAGAGTGGACATCCATATATGGATGGTTGCCAACACTTCCTTTATGGAGAGTGGACATCCATATGTGGATGGTTGCCAACACTTCCTTTATAGAGAGTGGACATCCATATGTGAATTGTTTGCCAACACTTCCTTTATGGAGAGTGGACATCCATATGTGGATGGTTGCCAACACTTCCTCTATAGAGAGTGGACATCCATATGTGGATGGTTGCCATCACTTCCTTTATAGAGAGTGGACATCCATATGTGGATTGTTGCCATCACTTCCTTTATGAAGAGTGGACATCCATATGTGGGTGGTTGCCAACACTTTCTTTATAGAGAGTGGACATCCATATGTGGATGGTTGCCATCACTTCCTTTATGGAGAGTGGGCATCCATATGTGGGTGGTTGCCAACACTTCCTTTATAGAGAGTGGGCATCCATATGTGGGTGGTTGCCAACACTTCCTTTATAGAGAGTGGACATCCATATGTGAATTGTTATCAACACTTCCTTTATAGAGAGTGGACATCCATATGTGAATTGTTATCAACACTTCCTTTATAGAGAGTGGACATCCATATGTGGATGGTTGCCATCACTTCCTTTATGGAGAGTGGGCATCCATATGTGGGTGGTTGCCAACACTTCCTTTATAGAGAGTGGGCATCCATATGTGGGTGGTTGCCAACACTTCCTTTATAGAGAGTGGACATCCATATGTGAATTGTTATCAACACTTCCTTTATAGAGAGTGGACATCCATATGTGAATTGTTTGCCATCACTTCCTTTATGGAAAGTGGACATCCATATGTGGATTGTTATCAACACTTCCTTTATAGAGAGTGGACATCCATATGTGGGTGGTTGCCAACACTTTCTTTATAGAGAGTGTACATCCATATGTGGATGGTTGCCATCACTTCCTTTATGGAGAGTGGACATCCATATGTGGATTGTTATCAACACTTCCTTTATAGAGAGTGGACATCCATATGTGGGTGGTTGCCAACACTTTCTTTATAGAGAGTGTACATCCATATGTGGATGGTTGCCATCACTTCCTTTATAGAATGGACATCCATATGTTGATGGTTGCCAACACTTCCTCTATAGAGAGTGGACATCCATATGTGGATGGTTGCCATCACTTCCTTTATAGAGAGTGGACATCCATATGTGGATGGTTGCCATCACTTCCTTTATAGAATGGACATTCATATGTTGATGGTTGCCAACACTTCTTCTATAGAAAGTGGACATCCATATGTGGATTGTTATCAACACTTTCTTTATAGAGAGTGGACATCCATATGTGGATGGTTGCCAACACTTCCTTTATAGAGAGTGTACATCCATATGTGGATGGTTGCCAACACTTTCTTTATAGAGAGTGTACATCCATATGTGGATGGTTGCCATCACTTCCTTTATAGAATGGACATCCATATGTTGATGGTTGCCAACACTTCCTCTATAGAGAGTGGACATCCATATGTGGGTGGTTGCCAACACTTTCTTTATAGAGAGTGTACATCCATATGTGGATGGTTGCCATCACTTCCTTTATGGAGAGTGTACATCCATATGTGGATTGTTATCAACACTTCCTTTATAGAGAGTGGACATCCATATGTGGATGGTTGCCATCACTTCCTTTATGGAGAGTGGACATCCATATGTGGATTGTTATCAACACTTTCTTTATAGAGAGTGGACATCCATATGTGGATGGTTGCCAACACTTTCTTTATAGAGAGTGGACATCCATATGTGGATGGTTGCCAACACTTCCTTTATAGAGAATGTACATCCATATGTGGATGGTTGCCATCACTTCCTTTATGGAGAGTGGACATCCATATGTGCATTGTTATCAACACTTCCTTTATAGAGAGTGGACATCCATATGTGGATGGTTGCCATCACTTCCTTTATAGAGAGTGGACATCCATATGTGAATTGTTGCCAACACTTCCTTTATAGAATGGACATCCATATGTGGATGGTTGCCAACACTTCCTTTATGGAGAGTGGACATCCATTTGTGGATGGTTGCCAACACTTCCTCTATAGAGAGTGGACATCCATATGTGGATTGTTGCCAACACTTCCTTTATAGAGTGAACAACCACACCTGGATGGTTACCTACACAAATTTCATGAAAGTTTATCTAAATGTTTGTTGAAATGTTCACTTAGCTTATAAAGTGTTACTTGTTTACAGTTGCAATTGTTCAAAAAACATTTTCTTAGTGAAGTAGTTTTTTTTACATCCACTTTAATTAGTACAAACTGGATATTAGTTGTCCCAAAGTAAACATGGCTTTGGTTTTGTTTGATTTTAACTGTTATGGATGTTCAATTGTGTTCATTTTAAATGTTTGTTGAAATGTGTATTTATAAGGTGATTATTTCTAATTAAATTTCTTGTTTGGAGTTACAGTTGTTCATAAACATTTTGTGAGTTGGTTCTTCTTTGCATCATTGAATATAAACCGGTTGTTGTCCCACTGTCAGCATCAAATTTACCATAATGAATACAAACTGGTTGCTGTCCCTGTGTTAGCACTAAATTTAACATAATGAGTACAAACTGGTTGTTGTCCAGCTGTTAGCATCAAATTTACCATAATGAATACAAACTGGTTGTTGTCCAGCTGTTAGCACCAGATTTACCATAATGAATACAAACTGGTTGTCCCGCTGTCAGCATCAAATCTACCATAATGAATACAAACTGGTCATTGTCTCGATGGATCACCCCCCACCCCAGCTAATGGCATCTACACGGATCATCCCAGCTAGTAGTATCTGTGTAGATACTATTAAATAGCTGATAATTTTAATATACAGTCAAAACTCGTTAATACGAACTCGGTTACAACGAACGAACACCGAAGTCCCGTTTGAAAATCCATTATCCCTATGGTAATTGACAACGCTTAGAACGAACTCGTTTATTACGAAAACCTGCTTAGTACGAAAGGATTTTCTCTGAAAAACAATGGTCTGTAACACCTATAGCGAACATTTCATTCGCTCAAACAGCTGCGAAATCCTAAAACGAACCGCCAAATACACGGTGTTACGCTTCCGCTGTTGGCAGTGGGCTTGAGCTGTGCAGCGTAAAATAAAAACAATGTAGCCATTCACTGGGCGTGAAAATCTTTTGTGTACGTGACTTCCAGTGTCTAGTCACTTTCGACGCCCTTGCTGCTCGAGTTTTTAATTTTAAGATTCACAATAAAAAAGTGTGAAGCATGGACGCTGTAAATTTTAGATAAATTACGGCGACTACGAGTGAGATGCCAGTTTCCGTCCTGACTTCAAAATGTCAACTCGTGTCAAACGGCGTGCCTTGTCGTTGGACTGTAAAGTCCAAATGATCAAAGCGATTGAGTCGGGCATTCGTCACGGCGATGTCTGTCGAAAATTTGATGTTAAACCCAGTACACTGTCAACGATTTTAAAGAAAAAAACTGATGTTTTGAAGATGTTCGAACACAACAAAATTGAGCCGTGCCGGAAGCGAATGCGGTTTTCAGCAGTCGACGACGTTGAGCAGGCATTGCTGAAATGGTTTACCAGTGCCCGTTCTATGAATGTCCCAATCAGCGGTCCTATCCTCCAGGCAAAGGCCGAAGATTTAGGACAGAGAATGAAGCATTCCGAATTCAACATTTATATTTTCCATTTTAATATTATTTTAATAAACATGACAACGTTTATTTCAATACTATTTGTGTGTTTTTAATGCTTGGTCTAATATTTAAAATGGCGCCATAGTTTTGTTTACCCTGACTTATGGTAATTAGTTTGTTTCTGTAAAGCGCCCTCTAGTGGTGATCGGTTATTACGAACACCGGTTATAACGAATATATTCACCTGGGGCCTTGATATTCGCACTAACGAGGTTTGACTGTACAACACTGGTCTTTGGCTTTAGAATGGCATAGCTTGTTTTAGTAAAGTATGCTCTAATTGGTTAACAAATCTCATCAGAGAAAAGCTGGAAAATATTGGTCCAGATACAATTAACTTGGAATGGTCTCTCTGGATTCCAGTAGCTTAAGAGGAAAATGATAATAAGTGAAAAATAGATCAGAATGATATCTACAGTCACTTTATTCAACTCATCATTTCACATACAAAATTTATGAGTCCCACTTGTAATCCGGAAATATCACGAATATATGAATGTTACAGAGATAAAAGTAGGTGCATTGCATCATCGTTTTGCTGGTTTAGGAAGTAGATACACTTTCACAGGTTTACAAAGTTCAATTATTCCCTTTTCTTCTGTTGCTGAACTTTGACCTGGATCAAGAACTGCTTGAGGTTGAGTGTCATCTCTGTGACTCATCACAACACAAAAGTTTATACTGCAGGGTTCTGAAACATGAATAAGACATAATAGTGAAACCATTTATTTTTACTGGCATTTAATTTCACTACATTGAGCTGGTTTTAGATTCAGTTCTATTGTTATTTTACATGCTCACAAAAAAATGTATTTGGCAGTTTATACAACAAATAAAATGGTTTGTTGCCAATAACAACATATTTTAATATTAAAATTTGACAACTTTGTAAGTACGTTGTTGGACCCATGTACCTTTCACTCGAGCATTCACTATAATGCTACTTCGCATCAGTCATTTTTCCCCCTCGTAGTGTAAGTGATTTAAAATTTCAATTGATGTATTAAAACTCATTTTGTACTGCTATATTAGATCGCAAAGACAAATTTCAAGAATTATGCAGATTATGGAACCAGTGACTGACTCTTCTGTTAACTGTGAACTTTTCATGTTTTCTGCTTTATCATGGCAGCAAATTCACTGGTATTGACAATGCTACAAAATAACAATGAACTCGCCAACTCATAATGGACTCTAGCAGTTAGTGCTGCATATATATATATATATATATATATATATCGCACAAAGTGTACTTTTGCCCATTATTGTGTGAAATCTTGTAAGCCATAGTGACTTACCTGACCAGACACCATGTGAGACGTACACCTGGGTCAACAATCTGTACTTTAATGGACTTAATTTTTTAAAATCACAGGTCCTGGGAGTAATCAGTTGTGTTGTACCATCGGGTAACTGAACCTGTAGGAAATAATATACATTTGTCACATTTCTATGACTGAAGAATCGTTCTATATTATGGCAAGAATATGTAAATGTTCCAACTAACAAAAGATCTTTCACTAAAGTGTAGTCATTTCATGAAACTTAACATGGGTTGAACAACAAATAACGGGTCGACCTCTACCCTGGGTGAGTGTGCCACAGACTCAATAGGAAGGCTAAATCAACTGGCCGAGTTTCATTCACTAATGAGTGCAACTTTGACGAAAGCTTGGTTAAGGTCCGCAGGTATGAATATGGTTGCCGTGGCAAAATGGACTATATGTTAGCATATGCACTTGCAATTTGAACATGAACGTCAGGTGAGACAACAGTGACGTTCAAATTACATACAATGTTTGGAAATGTCTCCACTTAATAATGGAAGTCTAATGTACATTGATGATGTAAGAAAGGGCGCCTTATTCCCCAAAATAAAAATCAAAGAAAGCTTAGAAAGAACTCCCATGTGCTGAGAGTATTGGAGACACATTAAATATAATTCGAAATTACTTAGCTGAAAACTAATTATCAGAAAATTAATATGAACAGATTTGAGTGTAAAACTAATGAGGTCTGCGCAATGTAACAGAAAATCTATGTTTCCAAGTTTAATTGAAATGTGATTAGAACCAAAAAATTATGAATTATTATGCTTATTAGGGAATTAATATGAACAGATTTTTACCCCAAACTAATTAGGTTTGTACATTGTCCTAGAGCATCTTTGTACTAAGTTTCATTGAAATGGAATAATTAGTACTTTAGATATCAGTGTGAAAGCTTAAAATTGGTTAATTATGCAAATTAGGTAATTAATATGTACAGGTTTTAACCCACAATTATCCAGGTCTGTCTATTGTCCTACATCATCCATGTACAATTATTGATATGTGATGTTTAGTACCCGAGATATCAGTGTGAAAGTTGGTTAATTATGCAAATTAGGTGATTAATATGCACAAATATTTACCAGAAACTCATTGGGTCTGCATAATTCTAGATTCATTGAAATGTGATGATTAGTACTTTAGATATCAGTAGAAAAGCTGAAAATTAATTATGCAAATTATTTGCCCTAAAACTAATCAGGTCTTTGCATAGTCCTAAAGGATCTATGTACCAAGTTTCATTGAAATGCGATGATTAGTACTTGAGATACCCGTGGAAAAGCTGAAAATTAACTAATTATGCAAATTAGGTGATTAATATGCACAAATATTTATCAGAAACAATCAATCTCTGCATAGTCCTCGAGTATGTAAGTACCAAGTTTCATTGAAATGTAATGCTCACTACTTATATCAAATGCTGAAAATTAATTAATTATGCAAATTAGGATGTACTGATATTACCATAAAAACTATCAGGTCTGTGCAGTGTCATATGACATCTATGTACCAAGTTTCATTGAAATGTGATGATTAGTACTTATATCAAATGCTGAAAATTAATTATGCAAATTAGGTAATTAATATGTACTGATATTACCATAAAAACTATCAGGTCTGTGCAGTGTCATATGACATCTATGTACCAAGTTTCATTGAAATGTGATGATTAGTACTTGAGATATCAGTGGAAAAACCAAAAATTGACTAATCATTATGCAAATTAGGTAATTAGTATCTACGGATTATTACCAAAAACTAATAAAAACCTAGCATTAGTTCAGAGCATGTATGTACAAAGTTTCATCAAAATCCAATGAGTGGTTGTTTAGATATCAGTGGAACAATCATGGAACAGCAAAAATCAGCTAATTATCATGCAAATTAGGTAATTAATATGCACGGATTTTCACCAAAACCTAATCAAATCTGCGCATTGGCCCAGAGCATCTATGCACCAAGTTTCATCAAAAACCGATGTATGGTTCTTGAGATAGCAGTGGAACAGTCAGACACACATACACACATACACATACACACACATACAGACACACTAACTGCAAAGACTCCCATTTTGTGCTTCGCACATGGGAGTCAAAAATGAGGATTGCATCCAACAGGTTTATATAGGCCTTTAAGCTACATCTCTACAATCAACCTATAAAGGGCTATCAGGGACTATAAATATATTTTTGGTCCAGCCACTGTAATTACAGGCATGAACATTATAATGGTTTACAAATATGAACAGCCCCCCAAATAGAATTTAAAGGACATCTCTCTAAATCTATGTTGGTATCAGTAGCATTATGAGTGAAACCATTCCTATTTAATTTGTTGATGCAACTTACAGGCTGCACAGCCAGCTCACACATGGAAAAGGAAGTGAAAACTTTTTTTGAAACACCTGATTAATAATGTATTGTCTATGTTTGTTGTAGTAGTGTTCATGAATTTGTATTTTCCCTATGCAATTTTGGTTATAATTTTGGTCTGAAAGCAAAATGAAATATCATCTTATTACATCCAAGAATACCGTGCCCTAATAATATTAAATGAAGAGACTGGGAAAAACAACACAATGCTGATAGATGAAAGAGCTCCAGAAATGTAGTAGAATGCAATTTACAGCTGTTTTTATATGCATAAGATAAAGATAATGGTTGTCTCTTACCTGTAACTGTATGTTCTGTGTGTCCTGTATGTTTTCCAGAATACAATCCACATTTATATTCAAAGTCAAACCAGCTGTAAATTTCATATGGTTATCAGACTCCCCACTTGGCTCTGTTATTATAGCTTTAGCCCTTCTAAGTTGGTTGGAAAGTGTCAAAGCAGGAACTGAATGGTGCATCAACAATGGCTGTAAAAATTTCATGATGATGCCAGGCTTACTAGATTCTAATTTATGCATTTCAGAGAACACTGATTGGGTGAAGTTATCTGCAGTGATCTCACTCATTGATAAGTACCTGAAATTAATCACAAAAAAATGGGTATCACAAAGGGGTAAAAACTCAACTCAAAAATGTAAGACACAAAGGGGGCACCGAAATAAACTGATCATGCAAATCTTCCTATCAGTTTTCCTTGGAATATTGCAATATCCATTGAAACATTTTTAGCAGTGTTTGTTTTGACAATCCTGACATATTGTGGTTGTAAATATGGCTGGATATCATGAGATGTTGATTATTGCATAAAATATTTAAATTGTGAAATTTTTAATCCAATGAGCATACTACACTTGAACACAATAAATTATTATTTGATTACAAGCATACAATTTAATTTCAACTCCCTCAAATATAGTGGGATATTTGATATGCAAATTTCCAACTGTTGAATGAAAAGTCATAACAAACACTGTTAGGAATCTTCCAAAGAATATTGAAATCTTCCAAGGAAACTTGATGGATAGCAGTTTTCACGAACGATTTATTCTGACAGCCGTTGTAAAAACTTTTCTTTTGTGGCAGGTGACAGTTTTTTATTGTAAGCTTAACTGTGAACTGTACAACCAATACATTTTGCCACAAGAACAATATCTATGTTTGCTAGGGCAGTGTGGCATATGTTTGAAACCACATGGCAGGGATGTGAGGACATTTCTCAATTGAAAATACCTTATTTTGGTATTAAATGCAAGCATATGCTGATGTTATCGAAGGCACATCCATATAAGTGAATGAATGTAACCTTTGAACTCATTCAGTCTGGCACAATCACACGGGCGTTTATTAGTATGCCATTATGTAAATTACAGAGATTTTTCAGTAATAATTTAATGACTTAGTATACAATGAGAATTTTGGGTTATTATACACTACTATTGGAGAAACACTTTTAATTGTAAAAATAAGGTATGTAGGGTTTGAACTAGAAATCTATTGATTTAATACGTTACCAGTGATTTTCTGATGTGACAAATTGGAAAATTAAAAAATATAATTAAATGTCATCTTACCTTTGTAAATGATTCAATTTATTTAAATATATTTGACATAATTGTAATGACTGTATATCTGCTTTATTTCTGTCCATTCTATGACCTCGTAGTTCTAAAATAAGTTTGACTGTCATGGCTCGTGTTCTTAACTGTCGTATTGCGGCTGTATCATGTCCACTTAAACCAAGAAATAAATGCTCCATTCTGTATGTTGATTCAATAACCTGGTAAGATGAATATTACTATGTGAACTCTCTTATTATTGTTTATCAATGAACACTGACACTTGGCAAACTGTAATACTCGAGTACATGTACTTTGACAGAAGGGGAAATAACTAAATCATGTAAATGACTTCTGTTGTGGAAAGAGGAATAAATCAGAATGTGCAGCTGACTGGAAAGAGGAATAAATCAGAATGTGCAGCTGATTGTGGAAAGAGGAATAAATCAGAATGTGCAGCTGATTGTGGAAAGAGGAATAAATCAGAATGTGCAGCTGACTGTGGAAAGAGGAATAAATCAGAATGTGCAGCTGACTGTGGAAAGAGGAATAAATCAGAATGTGCAGCTGACTGTGGAAAGAGGAATAAATCAGAATGTGCAGCTGATTGTGGAAAGAGGAATAAATCAGAATGTGCAGCTGACTGTGGAAAGAGGAATAAATCAGAATGTGCAGCTGATTGTGGAAAGAGGAATAAATCAGAATGTGCAGCTGATTGTGGAAAGAGGAATAAATCAGAATGTGCAGCTGATTGTGGAAAGAGGAATAAATCAGAATGTGCAGCTGATTGTGGAAAGCGGAATAAATCAGAATGTGCAGCTGACTGTGGAAAGAGGAATAAATCAGAATGTGCAGCTGATTGTGGAAAGAGGAATAAATCAGAATGTGCAGCTGATTGTGGAAAGAGGAATAAATCAGAATGTGCAGCTGATTGTGGAAAGAGGAATAAATCAGAATGTGCAGCTGACTGTGGAAAGAGGAATAAATCAGAATGCGCAGCTGATTGTGGAAAGAGGAATAAATCAGAATGTGCAGCTGACTGTGGAAAGAGGAATAAATCAGAATGTGCAGCTGATTGTGGAAAGAGGAATAAATCAGAATGTGCAGCTGATTGTGGAAAGAGAAATAAATCAGAATGTGCAGCTGATTGTGGAAAGAGGAATAAATCAGAATGTGCAGCTGATTGTGGAAAGAGGAATAAATCAGAATGTTCAGCTGATTGTGGAAAGAGGAATAAATCAGAATGTGCAGCTGATTGTGGAAAGAGGAATAAATCAGAATGTGCAGCTGATTGTGGAAAGAGGAATAAATCAGAATGTGCAGCTGATTGTGGAAAGAGGAATAAATCAGAATGTGCAGCTGACTGTGGAAAGAGGAATAAATCAGAATGTGCAGCTGACTGTGGAAAGAGGAATAAATCAGAATGTGCAGCTGATTGTGGAAAGAGGAATAAATGAGAATGTGCAGCTGACTGTGGAAAGAGGAATAAATCAGAATGTGCAGCTGACTGTGGAAAGAGGAATAAATCAGAATGTGCAGCTGATTGTGGAAAGAGGAATAAATCAGAATGTGCAGCTGATTGTGGAAAGAGGAATAAATCAGAATGTGCAGCTGACTGGAAAGAGGAATAAATCAGAATGTGCAGCTGATTGTGGAAAGAGGAATAAATCAGAATGTGCAGCTGACTGTGGAAAGAGGAATAAATCAGAATGTGCAGCTGACTGGAAAGAGGAATAAATCAGAATGTGCAGCTGACTGTGGAAAGAGGAATAAATCAGAATGTGCAGCTGACTGGAAAGAGGAATAAATCAGAATGTGCAGCTGATTGTGGAAAGAGGAATAAATCAGAATGTGCAGCTGATTGTGGAAAGAGGAATAAATCAGAATGTGCAGCTGACTGTGGAAAGAGGAATAAATCAGAATGTGCAGCTGACTGTGGAAAGAGGAATAAATCAGAATGTGCAGCTGATTGTGGAAAGAGGAATAAATCAGAATGTGCAGCTGATTGTGGAAAGAGGAATAAATCAGAATGTGCAGCTGATTGTGGAAAGAGGAATAAATCAGAATGTGCAGCTGACTGTGGAAAGAGGAATAAATCAGAATGTGCAGCTGACTGTGGAAAGAGGAATAAATCAGAATGTGCAGCTGATTGTGGAAAGAGGAATAAATCAGAATGTGCAGCTGATTGTGGAAAGAGGAATAAATCAGAATGTGCAGCTGATTGTGGAAAGAGGAATAAATCAGAATGTGCAGCTGACTGTGGAAAGAGGAATAAATCAGAATGTGCAGCTGACTGTGGAAAGAGGAATAAATCAGAATGTGCAGCTGATTGTGGAAAGAGGAATAAATCAGAATGTGCAGCTGATTGTGGAAAGAGGAATAAATCAGAATGTGCAGCTGACTGTGGAAAGAGGAATAAATCAGAATGTGCAGCTGACTGTGGAAAGAGGAATAAATCAGAATGTGCAGCTGACTGTGGAAAGAGGAATAAATCAGAATGTGCAGCTGATTGTGAAAAGAGGAATAAATCAGAATGTGCAGCTGACTGTGGAAAGAGGAATAAATCAGAATGTGCAGCTGATTGTGGAAAGAGGAATAAATCAGAATGTGCAGCTGATTGTGGAAAGAGTAATAAATCAGAATGTGCAGCTGATTGTGGAAAGAGGAATAAATCAGAATGTGCAGCTGATTGTGGAAAGAGGAATAAATCAGAATGTGCAGCTGATTGTGGAAAGAGGAATAAATCAGAATGTGCAGCTGATTGTGGAAAGAGGAATAAATCAGAATGTGCAGCTGACTGTGGAAAGAGGAATAAATCAGAATGTGCAGCTGACTGTGGAAAGAGGAATAAATCAGAATGTGCAGCTGATTGTGGAAAGAGGAATAAATCAGAATGTGCAGCTGACTGTGGAAAGAAGAATAAATCAGAATGTGCAGCTGACTGTGGAAAGAGGAATAAATCAGAATGTGCAGCTGATTGTGGAAAGAGGAATAAATCAGAATGTGCAGCTGATTGTGGAAAGAGGAATAAATCAGAATGTGCAGCTGACTGGAAAGAGGAATAAATCAGAATGTGCAGCTGATTGTGGAAAGAGGAATAAATCAGAATGTGCAGCTGACTGTGGAAAGAGGAATAAATCAGAATGTGCAGCTGATTGTGGAAAGAGGAATAAATCAGAATGTGCAGCTGATTGTGGAAAGAGGAATAAATCAGAATGTGCAGCTGATTGTGGAAAGAGGAATAAATCAGAATGTGCAGCTGACTGGAAAGAGGAATAAATCAGAATGTGCAGCTGATTGTGGAAAGAGGAATAAATCAGAATGTGCAGCTGACTGTGGAAAGAGGAATAAATCAGAATGTGCAGCTGACTGTGGAAAGAGGAATAAATCAGAATGTGCAGCTGATTGTGGAAAGAGGAATAAATCAGAATGTGCAGCTGATTGTGGAAAGAGGAATAAATCAGAATGTGCAGCTGACTGTGGAAAGAGGAATAAATCAGAATGTGCAGCTGACTGTGGAAAGAGGAATAAATCAGAATGTGCAGCTGACTGGGGAAAGAGGAATAAATCAGAATGTGCAGCTGATTGTGGAAAGAGGAATAAATCAGAATGTGCAGCTGATTGTGGAAAGAGGAATAAATCAGAATGTGCAGCTGATTGTGGAAAGAGGAATAAATCAGAATGTGCAGCTGACTGTGGAAAGAGGAATAAATCAGAATGTGCAGCTGATTGTGGAAAGAGGAATAAATCAGAATGTGCAGCTGATTGTGGAAAGAGGAATAAATCAGAATGTGCAGCTGACTGTGGAAAGAGGAATAAATCAGAATGTACAGCTGACTGTGGAAAGAGGAATAAATCAGAATGTGCAGCTGATTGTGGAAAGAGGAATAAATCAGAATGTGCAGCTGATTGTGGAAAGAGGAATAAATCAGAATGTGCAGCTGATTGTGGAAAGAGGAATAAATCAGAATGTGCAGCTGACTGTGGAAAGAGGAATAAATCAGAATGTGCAGCTGACTGTGGAAAGAGGAATAAATCAGAATGTGCAGCTGACTGTGGAAAAAGGAATACATCAGAATGTGCAGCTGACTGTGGAAAGAGGAATAAATCAGAATGTGCAGCTGACTGTGGAAAGAGGAATAAATCAGAATGTGCAGCTGGCTGTGGAAAGAGGAATAAATCAGAATGTGCAGCTGACTGTGGAAAGAGGAATAAATCAGAATGTGCAGCTGACTGTGGAAAGAGGAATAAATCAGAATGTGCAGCTGACTGTGGAAAGAGGAATAAATCAGAATGTGCAGCTGACTGGAAAGAGGAATAAATCAGAATGTGCAGCTGACTGTGGAAAGAGGAATAAATCAGAATGTGCAGCTGACTGTGGAAAGAGGAATAAATCAGAATGTGCAGCTGACTGTGGAAAGAGGAATAAATCAGAATGTGCAGCTGACTGGAAAGAGAAATAAATCAGAATGTGCAGCTGATTGTGGAAAGAGGAATAAATCAGAATGTGCAGCTGACTGGAAAGAGGAATAAATCAGAATGTGCAGCTGATTGTGGAAAGAGGAATAAATCAGAATGTGCAGCTGATTGTGGAAAGAGGAATAAATCAGAATGTGCAGCTGATTGTGGAAAGAGGAATAAATCAGAATGTGCAGCTGATTGTGGAAAGAGGAATAAATCAGAATGTGCAGCTGATTGTGGAAAGAGGAATAAATCAGAATGTGCAGCTGACTGTGGGAAGAGGAATAAATCAGAATGTGCAGCTGATTGTGGAAAGAGGAATAAATCAGAATGTGCAGCTGATTGTGGAAAGAGGAATAAATCAGAATGTGCAGCTGATTGTGGAAAGAGGAATAAATCAGAATGTGCAGCTGACTGGAAAGAGGAATAAATCAGAATGTGCAGCTGATTGTGGAAAGAGGAATAAATCAGAATGTGCAGCTGATTGTGGAAAGAGGAATAAATCAGAATGTGCAGCTGATTGTGGAAAGAGGAATAAATCAGAATGTGCAGCTGATTGTGGAAAGAGGAATAAATCAGAATGTGCAGCTGATTGTGGAAAGAGGAATAAATCAGAATGTGCAGCTGACTGTGGAAAGAGGAATAAATCAGAATGTGCAGCTGATTGTGGAAAGAGGAATAAATCAGAATGTGCAGCTGACTGGAAAGAGGAATAAATCAGAATGTGCAGCTGATTGTGGAAAGTGGAATAAATCAGAATGTGCAGCTGACTGTGGAAAGAGGAATAAATCAGAATGTGCAGCTGATTGTGGAAAGAGGAATAAATCAGAATGTGCAGCTGATTGTGGAAAGAGGAATAAATCAGAATGTGCAGCTGATTGTGGAAAGAGGAATAAATCAGAATGTGCAGCTGATTGTGGAAAGAGGAATAAATCAGAATGTGCAGCTGACTGTGGAAAGAGGAATAAATCAGAATGTGCAGCTGATTGTGGAAAGAGGAATAAATCAGAATGTGCAGCTGACTGTGGAAAGAGGAATAAATCAGAATGTGCAGCTGACTGTGGAAAGAGGAATAAATCAGAATGTGCAGCTGACTGTGGAAAGAGGAATAAATCAGAATGTGCAGCTGATTGTGGAAAGAGGAATAAATCAGAATGTGCAGCTGATTGTGGAAAGAGGAATAAATCAGAATGTGCAGCTGATTGTGGAAAGAGGAATAAATCAGAATGTGCAGCTGACTGGAAAGAGGAATAAATCAGAATGTGCAGCTGATTGTGGAAAGAGGAATAAATCAGAATGTGCAGCTGATTGTGGAAAGAGAATAAATCAGAATGTGCAGCTGATTGTGGAAAGAGGAATAAATCAGAATGTGCAGCTGATTGTGGAAAGAGGAATAAATCAGAATGTGCAGCTGATTGTGGAAAGAGGAATAAATCAGAATGTGCAGCTGATTGTGGAAAGAGGAATAAATCAGAATGTGCAGCTGATTGTGGAAAGAGGAATAAATCAGAATGTGCAGCTGATTGTGGAAAGAGGAATAAATCAGAATGTGCAGCTGATTGTGGAAAGAGGAATAAATCAGAATGTGCGGCTGATTGTGGGAATGTTTTGTTATGGTATCCACTTTTTTCACCTGATTTACTGTAAAATACTTTATTTTCACTTGGAATTAATTTCACTATTTTTGTGAAGGAATGATTCAGTGAATGTAAAATCCAGCGAATATACCTTTTTTTCTATATTTTACAATACAAATTGTCAAAAATCAGTGAAAATAAATTCCATACAAAACACCCAAGAAATCTTTTCAGTGAAAATTAATTTCACCTAAAATATTTTACAGTAGCAACTTTAGATTTCCATTGCTGACTGTACTACCGGTTTATCGGTTTGACTGTACTATCGGTTTGACTGTACTACCAGTTTATCGGTTTGACTGTACTACCGGTTTATCGGTTTGACTGTACTACCGGTTTATCGGTTTGACTGTACTACCGGTTTATCGGTTTGACTGTACTACCGGTTTATCGGTTTGACTGTACTACCGGTTTATCGGTTTGACTGTACTACCAGACTGTACTACCGGTTTATCGGTTTGACTGTACTACCGGTTTATCGGTTTGACTGTACTACCGGTTTATCGGTTTGACTGTACTACCAGTTTATCGGTTTGACTGTACTACCAGTTTATCGGTTTGACTGTACTACCGGTTTATCGGTTTGACTGTACTACCAGTTTATCGGTTTGACTGTACAACCGGTTTATCAGTTTGACTGTACTACCGGTTTATCAGTTTGACTGTACTACCGGTTTATCAGTTTGACTGTACTACCAGTTTATCGGTTTGACTGTACTACCAGTTTATCGGTTTGACTGTACTACCAGTTTATCGGTTTGACTGTACTACCAGTTTATCGGTTTGACTGTACTACCAGTTTATCGGTTTGACTGTACTACCGGTTTATCAATTTGACTGTACTACCAGTTTATCGGTTTGACTGTACTACCAGTTTATCGGTTTGACTGTACTACCGGTTTATCGGTTTGACTGTACTACCAGTTTATCGGTTTGACTGTACTACCGGGTTATCGGTTTGACTGTTCTACCGGTTTATCGGTTTGACTGTACTACCAGTTTATCGGTTTGACTGTACTACCGGGTTATCGGTTTGACTGTACTACCAGTTTATCGGTTTGACTGTACTACCAGTTTATCGGTTTGACTGTACTACCAGTTTATCGGTTTGACTGTACTACCAGTTTATCGGTTTGACTGTACTACCAGTTTATCGGTTTGACTGTACTACCAGTTTATCGGTTTGACTGTACTACCGGTTTATCAGTTTGACTGTACTACCAGTTTATCGGTTTGACTGTACTACCGGTTTATCGGTTTGACTGTACTACCGGTTTATCGGTTTGACTGTTCTACCGGTTTATCGGTTTGACTGTACTACCGGGTTATCGGTTTGACTGTACTACCAGTTTATCGGTTTGACTGTACTACCAGTTTATCGGTTTGACTGTACTACCAGTTTATCGGTTTGACTGTACTACCAGTTTATCGGTTTGACTGTACTACCGGTTTATCAATTTGACTGTACTACCAGTTTATCGGTTTGACTGTACTACCAGTTTATCGGTTTGACTGTACTACCGGTTTATCGGTTTGACTGTACTACCAGTTTATCGGTTTGACTGTACTACCGGGTTATCGGTTTGACTGTTCTACCGGTTTATCGGTTTGACTGTACTACCAGTTTATCGGTTTGACTGTACTACCGGGTTATCGGTTTGACTGTACTACCAGTTTATCGGTTTGACTGTACTACCAGTTTATCGGTTTGACTGTACTACCAGTTTATCGGTTTGACTGTACTACCAGTTTATCGGTTTGACTGTACTACCAGTTTATCGGTTTGACTGTACTACCAGTTTATCGGTTTGACTGTACTACCGGTTTATCAGTTTGACTGTACTACCAGTTTATCGGTTTGACTGTACTACCGGTTTATCGGTTTGACTGTACTACCGGTTTATCGGTTTGACTGTTCTACCGGTTTATCGGTTTGACTGTACTACCGGGTTATCGGTTTGACTGTACTACCAGTTTATCGGTTTGACTGTACTACCAGTTTATCGGTTTGACTGTACTACCAGTTTATCGGTTTGACTGTACTACCGGTTTATCGGTTTGACTGTACTACCAGACTGTACTACCAGTTTATCGGTTTGACTGTACTACCGGTTTATCGGTTTGACTGTACTACCAGTTTATCGGTTTGACTGTACTACCGGTTTATCGGTTTGACTGTACTACCGGTTTATCGGTTTGACTGTACTACCGGTTTATCGGTTTGACTGTACTACCGGTTTATCAGTTTGACTGTACTACCAGTTTATCGGTTTGACTGTACTACCGGGTTATCGGTTTGACTGTACTACCGGTTTATCGGTTTGACTGTACTACCAGTTTATCGGTTTGACTGTACTACCGGTTTATCGGTTTGACTGTACTACCGGTTTATCGGTTTGACTGTACTACCGGTTTATCGGTTTGACTGTACTACCGGTTTATCGGTTTGACTGTACTACCGGTTTATCGGTTTGACTGTACTACCGCTTAATCGGTTTGACTGTACTATCGGTTTATCGGTTTGACTGTACTACCAGTTTATCGGTTTGACTGTACTACCAGTTTATCGGTTTGACTGTACTACCGGTTTATCGGTTTGACTGTACTACCGGTTTATCGGTTTGACTGTACTATCGGTTTATGATCGGTTTGACTGTACTACCGGTTTAACAGATTTAATTAATCGGAGAAATTTTTAGTTAGAATCTCACTTAGGAGAGAAACTACAACCATAATTCACATGTAACGAGAAACCCAAACGAAACGCACCATTTCACAGATAATCTGAGGTGCATTTATTCAGCACAAAGAATCCTCTACTGACAGATTCCTTTACATAATGTTTCTCCTTAAACAGCACCTAAAACACACTGATTAGTTAGACTCATGAGACTTTGCCAGCTATCTATGACAAGCAAAACCAGCCTATAAATTTAAAAAAACATATTTTAACACAACTTTAAGGTCCAATATGGTGTCACTTGTAATAATCCAAGATAGCAACGATTATATGTGGCATGGTTTCATATATTGAAATGAAATAACTCTGTAATTGCAGATTTTTTATAATTTTGTTAATTATTATTTTAATACAGGGTTGCTGCTATATCGTCAGAAACACCATAGGTTACCTTTCCTTTAAAATAAAAGATGAAATACATGTATACATGTACCCTTCTATCAGAAACACACTATTTTATTTGGTTTAACATGACTGCATGTGACAATCTGAAACCACAATATTGACTAGACAATCAGATAGTTATGCGTTTATTAACAAAGAAAAGAATTATTGAATTATGGAGATAAAATAAAAATTGTCACTTCATGCACCACATAATTCCAAGCAAATGCTGAGCACCACATTATTTTTAATAACACCCAAGTTACATTCCGAAACCAACCTCAAAGTCTTAATAATAGTATAAAATAACAGTAAAAAGTCATTGTCAATGACATAGTCCCCGTCATGTTTTTAGTGACTTTGTCAAACATAGTCATTTTGAATCGAACCACAAAAAAAATGACGTACATCAGTAACCCACTATGACTGATGTCAATGCTAATGCCAATGAAATCGGTCAAGGCATGTTCGAGAAACAGTTAATGACATGTCCAAATGTTGTTTTTTGGAACAAAAATGGCCACCAGTCGGTCAAAGGTCAACCAAATCAAAAATAAATCAAAGTGCACATGTCTTCCATTTTTGTATCAGCTTTCAAGTAAATCTGTCCAGGCATCTCTGATAAAAGACGAAGGACGTATGGACGTCCAACGGGGACTAATAAAACAATTAAGTAAATATGTATTACAGCTATGTGTACTGTCAACCTCATACATTGTACATATTGTGGGTATGTGAAAGTTTACCTGGTTGACAGAAGCCATTGCCATAACACTCTCCTGTGAACACATTGGCGTAGGAATTGCCCATTGTTTGTCTTTTAATGCCTGCAAAATAATTATAAAATCAAGCGTATAAGAAGAGTTGCTATGGTTACTATGTGTATTAGATAAATATCTCTTTTCATAGTTAACAAAAAAATAACATGCTTGGGTTTTATAAGCAGTAATAATGAAAGTCTGAAAACCTGACAGTAACTCCAGAGTAACTTTTAATAACTCTGAGCAGACATATGGTATTCGCCTATATTCAGGATTTCACATGTTGTGTAAATTCTTATTATAGTAGCATGCTCAGTAACTTACATAATTTTCTAACTCGTTTTATTCCTGTTACTACTTTAACACAGAAAGAAAGTTACTGTTACAGCAGCCATTATTAGACAATATTACATTCTCATCTCACCTTTGTGAGCAGTAGCTGGCATTGAATATACAGTGAAGAGAATTCAGCGTTCGCTGCCAATGATGGCTGAAGCTCTGCAACTCGATTTAAATCTCTGAAACAATAAAAGATGATACAATATTTTAGCAAAACTTAATAAAATGTTATTTATTACCATTATTTGTTCTACACAGGCTAAACAAATAGTAAACAGGATGTGGCTTACATGAATCACACATACATTGTATCAAATATTAAGCTCTTGACAAACCTGATAATCATTTTCATCAGTTTTTCTTCCATTTCTTTATCTAACTGGTCAATATTTTTCATTTTATCCAGTGTTTGTTGTAGAAATATTGATGGATCAGTAGACATGCTGCTACTTTCATCCTCCCTGTCTGACAGAGTACCATCAGATTGTGGCATCTATGTGGAAGACAAGTAGACAAGTCAGCAGTATTCAGAGTTTTTGTGTATTCAGAGAGTTTTTGTGTATTCAGAGAGTGTTTGTGTATTCAGAGAGTGTTTGTGTATTCATAGAGTTTTTGAGTATTCAGAGAGTGTTTGTGTATTCAGAGAGTTTTTGTGTATTCAGAGAGTTTTTGTGTATTCAGAGAGTTTTTGTGTATTCAGAGAGTGTTTGTGTATTCAGAGAGTTTTTGTGTATTCAGAGAGTCTTTGTGTATTCAGAGTTTTTGCGTAGTCAGAGTCTTTGTGTATTCAGAGAGTTTTTGAGTATTCAGAGAGTCTTTGTGTATTCAGAGAGTTTTTGCGTAGTCAGAGTCTTTGTGTATTCAGAGAGTTTTTGCGTAGTCAGAGTCTTTGTGTATTCAGAGAGTTTTTGCGTAGTCAGAGTCTTTGTGTATTCAGAGAGTTTTTGAGTATTCAGAGAGTTTTTGAGTATTCAGAGAGTTTTTGCGTAGTCAGAGTTTTTGAGTATTCAGAGAGTTTTTGAGTATTCAGAGAGTTTTAGTGTATTCAGAGAGTTTTTGTGTATTCAGAGAGTCTTTGTGTATTCAGAGTTTTTGTGTATTCAGAGAGTGTTTGTGTATTCATAGAGTTTTTGAGTATTCAGAGAGTTTTTGTGTATTCATAGAGTTTTTGAGTATTCAGAGAGTTTTTGTGTATTCATAGAGTTTTTGAGTATTCAGAGAGTTTTTGTGTATTCAGAGAGTGTTTGTGTATTCAGAGAGTGTTTGTGTATTCAGAGAGTTTTTGTGTATTCAGAGAGTTTTTGTGTATTCATAGAGTTTTTGAGTATTCAGAGAGTTTTTGTGTATTCATAGAGTTTTTGAGTATTCAGAGAGTTTTTGTGTATTCATAGAGTTTTTGAGTATTCAGAGAGTTTTTGTGTATTCATAGAGTTTTTACCTTCAATGATGGAACTAAATCAGGTAGACTGTCTCGGAGATAAGAGTAGTGACGTACAGCATACTGTGGAAATAAAGCCACCATTGTGGGACTTTTAATTGCTGAATTGAATATTAAAATCATCACTGCTATATCTGAACAATAAACCATTTAAGGGAAAAATTAACTGGATATAAAAGCAAATAACAATGAATATGCTTCCGAGACAAAAAGTACATGATAAGACAATAGACGTTGTTCAGTATCAAAGGATACATGCGGGATCTTCCATGTCAGGTTCTGGAATATCAAAATATGGATGAGTTCCTAAGAGATCAGGAACCAATGTTAATGTCAAGTCTGGATGATAGTGTCCCAAGTGTTTCAAAGATCTGAGAACATAATATACAGTTATTTATTTAAGAAGCATTAAATTAAATTAAATAAGAATTTGAATACAACACATATAAGTCAACTTGATTAATTAATGAACTTTTAATATCATACATAGCAAGTTTACATTTGCAACTTTCCATTATGGCACTCACCAATTACTTACTAACAGATAAAAATTTGCGATTCAAAATGCTGATTTCATTGACCCATAGAAGGTGCTAGAGGTTTGTCTCAGGTCAATGTCTGTAGTTGACCAGAATCACATTTTTAAACAAGTGAGCAAGATGTTGAATGAATACGTTTTCACCATGAACAAAAACAAAATAAAGCAAAAACATAATAGTTCAATAAATAAATTACCACAAAGCAAAAACATGAGACAAAATGTGGAATTGTAACTGACATGTTGATGTAAATTACTATATTCACGTTACGGGGGCTCGGCATGTGCCTAAATTTTTAATCCTTCATGTTTGGAGAGGATTAGAACAGTCGCATTTACATTAGTTGGCACCCACATCGGGACCCACTCGGCTCATGAAGAAATTACACGCTCATTTGTCGATCTGTTAGTCAACCAAAGCATGGTAGAAGATATGTATATGATAATAATAATAATCACTTTATTCGAAATTATACCTTTGCTGACGGTATTCATCATGAGTCATCGTGCACATGAATGGCGAAGCAGTATTCAAAGAACTTTTTTTTCATGTCGATGGAGCATTGCAAAAAGAAACTGCAGCAGCACATAAATATGTGTCAACACCAACGTTCTGCATTTATTTCATCCGACTACAGTATCCGACCATATCTAGCTGCATTTCCCTTCATAGTCATGTCATTCTAGTATGAATCAGTTTGTATTCTCTTATGTTTTGTTTTGTGTTCTTATATGATTTTGGTTCATGCCAAGCGCTCAGGCAGCAAATCTCGGCAAATGTCGAGTTTCAGTCCTCATAACAACTCTGCCCAACCATTCACTCACATGTTTTGGCACATGCCGATTCGGCCCTGACTCGCGGCACTTGCTGAGATCTGTGTAATGTGAACGCCACTAATGACAAGCTGATGTTGCTAAGCAACATGCTGATGTTGTCAATAACAAATAAACTGTTCATTGTGTGATAATAGTAGATTTCAACTTACTTCCATATTGATGTTTTGTCTTGTGGATATTTAGCAAGGTTCTTCAGAAGAAATTGTAATGCTGAACTAAGACACTGTTTTGTTGACAAATGAACACAACAAAGTAGTTCATGTACCGCTTCACGAATCTCCTGTGATGAATCCTACAACATAAAGCAACCATTAAATGCAGTGTCATGTGGCAAACTGCAGTTCAAGTCAGTGACATCTTGATACCTTATTTGTGATTTCAAGTTGAATAATAGTGAAATTATCAAATGCAATACCAAGTATATCCATTGGATATTTACAGGGAATTCATTTAAACTAAAAATTATAAACACTGTACTTACATCTAACACATTGAGAACTATTTCCAGCTGATCTTCTCTTAGAACTATAGTACCACTTATTTTTCTTAGACTGTTGATAGCATTAAGACGCACACTCTCTATCTCGTCATTAAACATGTCAACTAGGAAGTCCAATGAGAGATGTGCAAATGACTGAGACTGACTAGCAAGTTCACATAGTGAATCAATGGCTGCATTTCTCACCTCTGAAATAACAAGACATGATTCAAAGACTGAATTTCTATATTCCCAGGAATACATGAGTTAGTACTGCTAAGTTCATGTTATAATATGTTCATACAAGCCACAGGATACAGTAAATGAACACTGAGACTACCAACTTAAAGAAGTGGGATACAGTAGATAAATACAGAGACTACCAACCTAAAAATTCATCCTCTAAACCATGCACAAATGCACCACAAGCACCGGTATTAATGAGATTAATATTATCTGGATCCAGTTCCTCTTTTGGAGCATCGTCTGCCCATTTTTGTCCGGTTGCCCATTCACCAGATATATAGCTTTCTTTCTGTCTCTCATGAGCTGATCTTTTTCTCTGTAGAACAACAAAGGTATTTTTAATATTTTGCAGTATTAAATGAAAATGCGCAGGAAGCCAAGCAACAGAGTCACTCACAACTCAAGTCAATTTTTAGAGCTGGAGACATTATATTCAGGAGTATACAATATGTTTGTAAGGGTTTTAGGACCACTAAATTATCTTAAATGAATTGTCAACAAACACTCACTTTGTTTTAGCTGCTGTCACATTCTTTTTCATAAATTTATCAAACTGCCTCCAAAAACAGTTGTGCGGTCATCAACAAACATCTTTCTTTCATTTCATTTGTGTAAAGTGAATTACACATTTTAAATGATTTCATGTTTAAGTCGAAAATTTTGAAAAAATTGTGGTTATTGAAATTTTAGTTCGGAATTTTAAAGTCGTTTTTGTGTAAATGACTGTTACCTTTTCACATATGTCATAGCTATTGAGGAAAGCAAAAAAAAAAATGTCACAACAATGAGCCACATGGAATTGACTGATGTTCTTGAAGTGGTGTTGTCATCATTTTTTGACAATAGGCAGAGAATAGGTTGACAGTTGCCAGCAGCGTCAATGCCAAGTACAATCACTAATTTATCTGACAACCATTCTGCCTATGTGTTTGAAGTTCTATAGAAGAATAACAAATAAATCAGTCAGATAAAATAAGTGAATAAAACTTACTTTGATTGAACAACATAATACTGATGCTGAGTAGAATAAAATCATACTTGGTAGAAATCATGTTAATCTAATCTACTTGTCTGCTAGCTTTCAAGTATCTTTTAATTTGGATTTTATTATCTACTCATCCTGACTGTGAATTTTAACCCCCACTATATTATGCTATGAAATACCTTGCTGACTAGCAAACAAGCCAGCTATTGTACAAGCTATTTTTACCCATCAATGACCTTGTCATTTCAAGTCAAAAAATGTATCCAATCACATATGTGTAAAGTTGCAATTGGTAGAGGCATGTCAGAGATGTTGCTCTAGAACGGCATTATTGAAAACAAAATGGCCGCATGCAGCAGGCAGATACTGCTCATGTTTGACAACATGCATTTTGTGAATTTTGAAATGTTTGAGATATAGTTATAAATGGACTGATAGATAGATCTTTTGAGTCCCTGTTTTCAGTCTTCATCAGGAAGTTCATAACTATATACACTAGATGGCTGACTTTGATAACATTGTGAAACAAAACCATGTGCCCTGATGGTTTGTTTTTGTACATAGTTGAAAGCATTCACATACAGAGTAACAATACTCACAACCAGCATGTTCTGACGATATCAAAACAATGAAGACACAAGTAGACTCAACACATTACTGTCAGCCCTAATGCAGAAGACAATGTAATCCTTTCAATAGCATATGTTAAAATAACTGTTACAGCTTACCCTTAAATGTGACATAAGTTTCTTGTCTAGTGTTTGTTCAAGGAATTTTGATGTCACTGAATGTAATGATCCTAATAGACCAGCAGCCTCAGTACGTACAGTTACTGACTGATCCATTACCTGCAAAAATTAACACGACATTCTATCACTAACTCACACACAAAATACAGTCTACTACCGGTAGTATATGTAGAATGGACATGCTGAACACTATGCAGAAGAAACATATTACAGCGGGAGGGTCGTCACCTGCGTTCGCACAGGAAGTGAGTCCCAAGTGATGATAACAACACGCACTAAAATGCAAAGGCTCATGAGTAGACGCTTATTTGTAAACAATGACACGCTATGGCCATCTGACAAATGCGTAGGCGACGACTCCCCCGCTTTAAATATTACAGTTGACTAGAAATCCATATACATATATATACTTACCATTTCACATATTTTTGCAAATCCATCATCCATTAATCTAATCTCCTCATTAGAATCTGCTATCTGGACCATATTATCTGGATAAACTTGAATTAATACCCAGACTAATCTCAATGCAGATAGTCTGACACTCTCATAATCATCTTGAAGGGTCTTACAAACTCTATCATACACTGATATGTCTAACTTCTGACCTCTATCATGAAGAGATAGCTGAAAATAATGGTAATATTTAAATGTGGATTAGACACGTAGTTGTGCACAGACAAACTTCCTCCCTCAGAAACATGCAACTTTCCAAATGCCTCTTACTGAACTTTATTGAGAGACTTACCATGGCATGAAATGCACTAGTCCTGACTCTAGGATCCTGATCTACTGTATATTCTGATAAGAGTTTTTGAATATTTACTGTTCGTTTCTCTTCTGCTTTTCTTGACACTTTTTCCACACTTCCCAGGTTACCTATTAACCCTAGGCATTCACTTCTTACAACATGGTGAGAATTATTCAGGTTCTGTAATTAAAACAATAGAATTAGTAAATAACACTACAAAACACATCATAAACATCGTTACATGGCAACACCTGATATGAGCTGCTTACTCACCTTTCTTGCTGTTTCAACTAGTTTCTGGTGAACTTCATTAGCATATGGTAATGACCTTCCTATCACTGTCAAGGTATTTATCAACTGTGATTTCACTTTGTAAGATTCTGTTATTGAGAAATTTAAACATAATTTATTTCCTGTTTTCATACATTGTTACACATTTGAGTGTGTGCAAAACATTCTCTGCCTCCCATATACCTAGCTGCAGATTCAAATGATATATACAAACAAAAAGAAAACAAAATATGATAAATATTAGGCTGCAGATGCAGTATATTAATCTGTGGAAGTCCATGATTTAGCAGTCTAACAAAATTCACTCAATATTTGGATGCATTTGAAGACACAATGGGGAGGAGGAAATAATGACGTGACATCCTAACAAAAACAACTAGCATGCTTTTGTGTCAATTTAAGCAAAATCGTGGTTAAGCATGTGAAAAGAAAAAGAAAAAGACAATAGAAAGAACATTTACACACTGTGCACTGAAATAAGTCAGCCATTTTGAATCAGGACATGAAACAAATGAATAAAGTATAATAAAGTGGAAAGTTTGCTGGTGTAAGTCACTGTATATCAAAGAGCTGCATTTTGCAATTTTTGCTATAAGTATGTTAAGGTAGCGAGAAGGGTTTTGTGACGTTTTTGAATAAAACATTCTCTGTCTGTTGTCTTGTTTAGAACAGTAATTTAGCTTATATATTTCAAAAGACTAAGTATAGAGGTACAAGTCCACACAAACTAGACAGTCATTGTTTACATAATTATCACGTGACATCAAAATTGGCGAACCTTGTAAAAATGACTAAGTCATGCATTGTCCGTAATCACGTCCATTGAAATGTGTCCCCGGTAATCAAAAGACCTATTATTTTGATTTCTATGCAGGTTTGTTTTTTTGTCCCCAAATTATTTCATACTTGGCACCTTTAACAGACTATTATTCTGTGACAAAGCATTTTCTTAAAAAAACCAGACATATTTCGCACCATCATTATCCTTTGAACGATAACTGCGAGTTTGAATGTCCTAGTCCAAACACACTTGAGTCGTACTCAATCAAAACTTCAACTCGAGAAAAACGCGAAAAACAGTTTTGGTTAATAAAACACTGTAGATTTGTTGCATTATTATAAATATACACTAAAAATGGCCAAACATATAAACCATTGATATCATAGAACTCATAAAGAGTGTCAGATAATAAATAATTTCAAGCTCGAGCATGAAAAATGAAGAAAACTGCTGGCATTTGAGTCCCTACTCCAGGAACGTTCGGGTTTCCATTGTTATGCAAATGAACAACGAGGGATAATCCACTGACAAACATTACTGTCCCACTATACACGCTGACAGTTTACAAACAAGCTAATCCTTCAAGTGTCTCTGATAAGAATTCTAATAAAACGATTTTCATGGTGAAACAAAATGGGCAATATTTGAAAAAAAATAGCTGTGTCAGAGCGCGACACTGAGTGGCAGATTTTTCTTTGCCTCGTCTGTCAACGCCATTGCATTAGAAAAAATGGTATTAGTAAAATAGAGTATTGACTTGGAAAATAAAACGATTTAAAAGAATGTTGCGCAAAGTTTCAGTACTCATTTTGCACAACCTTCCGCCCGCTTCTGCTTATCAGTCACCTTTTTCTCTCGCTTTTGCAATCGCTTGTTGAATTCGACGGCCAATTTCCGCTTTATTTTCGACCACGCAAACCCCGAAATATCACCGCCCAAGGTTCACATTGTCTTATAATTGTCTTTCTGGTTTTTATAGATGTTGAACAGCTGACAAAAGTTCAAATACTTTTTGTTTTAACTATAATTATATGCACGCAATCGACCCTTTGACCTTGATTTGGCTTGGACTGAATATTTCATTTTAAACAATATTCCGACGTGAAATACAAAATGTGTTTCAACACAAGTACGACATGGTTGTCTGGGGGTTTTTTTCCTGATGAGTCTTCGCAATGTGTTTTGTTTTGTTGTTTTGAAGACAAGCTGAAGGACCATGAAGCTAAATGGCAGTTCCATGCATGGGTTGAGTGAAAGAAAATATTTCTAAGACTAAAATATAACCTATTATTAATATTACACCTCTTTGTGTATTTGTTAATTTTACATGTGTTTCGTCTTTCGTTGATAATTTCGATTGTTTGGAATATCTGTCGACCGTGTCCCAATAATTTGTTTGGAATGTCGATCCCAGATCAACACAATCAGCCGAGACAGGACAAACATTGAGCATAATTCATTATAACTATAATATACATTTTATTTTACATTGCAAAACTACAGCAGAGCTAGAGTTGTTTGCGGTGAAACAGCTGCCTTGAAGACGATGCAACTTCAACTAGCCATTTCTTACCTTGAAATAAAAATTTGAAGAGCATCGGGGAAAATATTTATAATCATACTTATCAATCGCTTGCTTTTTTTTTTTTAATCCATGAAATTCACGAGTTTTTTTGTCATTTGTTGGCAACTTCCGCTCTAAAAAAGATTGAAAATGTGGGTGTGGTTCTTTTGTGAGGTCCTGTTGGTAATACGGACGAATATAGTTCTGTGACCAGTCATGCTCCGATCATGTAACAAATGGAATTTGACCTCACTTCAAAAAGAAAATACTAGGCTGAGATACATTAGAGTTCACGGCGAATCAGTTTTCTCTGCAAGTTGTGAAATAAAGTAAACCAGAGTAGCGTCGATGATTTTCAGCCCTGAAGGAGTTTCGAATTGTTCATCGACTGGCCTCCAAATATTTATGGCTATAACTGAATTTGACACGTTTTTTTAAGCCCAATAAAATATCTATACATGTCAAGCTCTGTTCAATTTTTTCAGGGCATGTGGCCGTTTTTAGTCGAAAATTTTTGTGGGAACATTTTTACGGTACGTATACGGTATAGACCGAACTCATTCAATGATCGTAACTGCCAAATTTGCCCAGACGGACCGACGTGGATTTAGTATCGTTATTTTTGGAAATAATCATTAACATTTCCTCGTTTCTCTGCTCTGTCAAAAGTAGTTACCTATGCTTTTTTCACGTGACTGTCTCATTAAAATAAAATAAAATACAATATTACATCTAGAACAAGCACCCAAAACACGTAACAAGAGGTCACAGTTCAGTTGCTTTCACGATACAAGTGTCATACAACTATTAGATTTGAAGTGTCGTTCAAAATTTAATAATAGTTAATTCTAGTTATATGTTCACACTTTACCATCAAAACCACCATTTCGACCACCCATGTGCCAGTGATCAGTGTTAGGGCGAGCGGACGGTGTTTTCAATGAGCGAGCAAGCAAAAAAACATGATTAAGATGCGATTAAGACCGCATGGTCGTAAATTAAGCGATAAGCGGTCGATGTAAACGCGGACGGTTGGGTGAAATGAGTACTGTATGATCATGTTTCTCCGACGAAGTCTCTATTCACCCGTTATATCAGAATCATCAGCAACAGAGTATACAGATAAGATGTTATCATTTAAACCCTTCCAAAGATAAACATTATGTAAATATACACGCAACGACAGTTGTAGTCTTTTCTGCTAGCATTTTAAATCATTAATTTGAGCAACGTTATTTCGAATTTTGATCTTTTGTTAACCTGGGATGATGTATCAAGGTCTAAAGTAACCGTTTTATAATTTTCTGTAAAAGTGAAAATTTCCCTTCTCGCTACCTTAAATGTATCTATCAAGATGGACAATAGTCATCTATGTATAAATGAGATCTGCATCTGAAATTGCCTGATATTTGAACATTAAAATAGCCACCATCTGACCATCTTGAATCAGATCATAAAACAAATTGACGTGCTCATGTATTCCAGAATATATAATGCAGGTGTGAAGATTGATTGTGAGGCATGTTCGTGATACAGGTCCAGACTATGTCTGAACGGGGACTAATAAACTGTACCATTCCTTTCACCCTTTTTCTATATATCTAAGCTATGCAAATTTAAGTCCAAATCGAATTAAATATTAATATAAATTGTCTCCATAGACTATAAAACGTCATGTATATAATAATGTAAGTTAAGTAATGTAACATACACACAGACAGTGTAACCACAAAACCTCCTATTGTGTGTGTCAAACATTTAGACTACACCAATCTTCAAATTTATTTTTTTTAAAAAAGATTAATTGCAATCTTTAATGAGTGGCATTGTATTAGACATATGCACTACAGAATTATTATACAATAAACTGTTGCAGCAATCAAGTCTGGATTAAAAAAAAAAGTATCCATCTGCGGATGCTAACTCAAGAGCTACATGTATTCATCGTTGTAGTACATAATCCAGGGTTGAATAGCTCACCTTCAGTTGATAACAAGGAAATTAAATCATCCACTAATAATGCAGCATTATATCCTGGGGTTCTTGAGATGTCAGCAAGTACGGCAGCTATTTTACATCTCACATGACCTTCCTTTTCATTATAATAATGTTCAAGAAGTTTTCTTATAGCTAAATCTACAATAAAGACAGAAGTGTTGTTTAGCAATAGTGACTCACTGAGTTTATATAATCAAAGTTAAATTCTACAGAATACAATCAGTATTATATAAAAAAAATATCCAAAAAAACACTATGACAATCAGAGAAGGTACATAGACATGATCCTAAAACCAATCATGTATACACATTAACCCAAGTACTATATACTAGTATCAAATTTGATCAAAATCTGCTCTGACTGGAATGGGAAAAAAAATATGTAAATCAGCTACTTAATATGCAAGGATATAGCTCAAAATTTAATGACGTTTGCACATTACCCCAATGTACCAAATTTGAACAAAATTCTCCCAGAAGGAATTTTGAGATTTTGTTTATCGCTCTTGTGTGCTTAAAAACGAAAAATAATTCAATAAAATTTTATGATCACAGAGACTGTAATACAGCATAACATATATATGTGGTCTGTACCTAATTCTTCATCATCAATTGTTGATAATTTCTGCGCAAATTGTATCAGTATGTTCAAAGCTTCATGTGGTGTATTAGTTGCCTGCAAATCCAATGGTAAACTAGCTCCCTTCACACGTTTCACCAAACGAAGACGCTTGACTGCAAGTTTTGGCTCTTCCTGTACAATACAAAGTAAACATGTGTCAGGTCAAAGGTCACACTAGCTATGTTGATGGCACCTTCTAAAATAAACATGGCTAAAGCGAATGCATTTAAGTAATATTTTTGTTTTCCTGATTCCCTGCACTCATGCCTTCCTGGTCTCCCGGACGTTTATGATAATAACAATATGCATCCCTTATATTTGTACGCATGGGGAATAGTAAATATCTAGAGTGTACCAAACTATTTCATTACCATGTTTTTATATAAGGCACACATTTTTCTGGCAACGTACTGAAAACAGTTTAACTTTGAGTGTTGTTTTGAGTCATTTTGAGCAGTGGTGACACACAAGTCAGGTGTTAATAACTAAACTACCGCAATTCATACGCTTTGAAATCTCTGATCACATCACATCACATCTATTTATAGTAATCAATACACTGCTCAACTGTGCTTGTGTGTGTATATAGAAGAGTATGGAAGGAATCTGTATACCCGAAGAGTTTGAAAACGGTGCACTTGCTATCCATGAGCAGAGCCATTTTGTTTGTTTGTTTCACAAATTATGTGAAGTGAGACGGCTCAATCATGATAAAGTATCTCCAGAATGTTGTTCAATGAAAAAGCAATCATTTTCTGGCAACAAACTGAAAATAGTTAACTTTGAATAGGATTTTGGTCATTTTGATCAGACCAACACACGAATCATGGAGGGCACCATCTTGAATCCTGCTCAACTTGTGTGTGAACTAATAACTCAACTTCTGCAGTCTGTGCGCTTCAACGCTCTATGGTTACGTCAGTTCTATTTTTAATAAATCAATAAACTTCTCAGCTGCACTCACTACCAGGCATTCCCTGTTACATACTAGCAGTTATATAGGAGAGTATGGAGGAAATCTATATACTCTAAAATTTCACAACATAATTAAATCTATTTATCAGAATGCCACTGGCTGTGTTAAACTAAAAGGTGGTTTAACTGCTAGCTTTCCAGTTCAAAAGGGTATCAGACAGGGAGATGGTTTAAGCCCACTCCTTTTCAATCTTTTCATTAATGATATCAAATGCCAGATAGAATCATCCAACAATGAACCTCCTTTACTTTTAAACAATCATTTGTAATGTTTGATGTATGCGGATGACCTCCTCCTCCTATCACAATCTAAAAATGGTCTGCAAAATGCAATACGCACAGTGGAAACATACTGCAAACACCGGAAACTAGATATCAATGTGTCAAATTATCATTTTTAACAAGCAAGGTAAAATACTAAGTAAGTTCAGATTTCAAATTAATAGCCAAAAATTGGAAAAACGTCTCATCATACACTTACCTTGGTGTTAAAATCAATGCTACTGGTAAACTGAACAGAGCTCAAGAAGACCTTAGTCACAGAGCAATGAAGGCACTTTTTAAACTAAAACAATTACTCTATGCAGACCCAAATATCCCAATCAAAACACATCTGACATTGTTTGATACTATGGTTAAACCAATTTTACTCTACTGTAGTGAAATCTGGACAAGCGATATTATTAATATGCACTCAACAGACTTGTTTAAACAATCCTTGCCTATGGAAAAATTACATCACAAAATGTGTAAGTACCTACTACAAGTAAACTGTAAAGCTACAAACTTGGCATGTTTACTTGAACTGGGAAGATATCCACTTATCATCTCAAGCATCAAACATATGATTAATTACTGGCTGAAAATAAAACATATGGATGAAAACACTCTGATCTCTGAGGCCTATAAACTTGGCACCAATTTGGACAAAGAAAACATCAGTAATTGGACCACAGGCATAACAAAAATACTGAACCTTTTAGAAATTAGTGATATTTGCGAAAAAAACAGTATTATCCCATTAGCTACAAAAAAAACTAAAAAATATGTTTGAAAAACGCTGCACAGAAACAATGCATAATGACAATAAAGGAACTAATCACAAAAATAAACTTCATACCTACAGACAGCTGAAAACTGATTTTGCACTTGAAAAATACCTTGAAATTATTAAAAACCCCATCCACAGATCATCTATGACTAAACTGAGGATGAGTGCCCACATACTTCAGATTGAAGTTGGGCGATATCACAACATAGATATCTTAAATAGAACATGCCCTGTCTGTGACTCCAATGAATCTGAAGATGAAGAACACTTCCTCTTCAATTGTAACCTATACAAATTTGAAAGAGATGCTTTGTTTGAAAACTTAAACTTATCCGGTAATCTGAAAGCACTTCTCAATAACAAAAATTCTGAAAATGTCCAAGCAATTGCTAAGTTTATCAGCGACTGTTTCTCTAAAAGAGAAAACTTCATGAAAAGCAATTTACCAGCTGCCTCACAGTATTACTATTTATTTATTTCCTTTTTTTTCATTATTATTACTTATGTATTTTATTGTTCCTTATATCCTAATTGTATTCTAATCTAGATCCCAGAGGGGATACGATATCAATAAAGATTATGGTTGTTGTTACTCTAAAGAGTTGTAAATTGGTGTACTTCCGGTTAATGGGTGGAGCCATTTTGTTTGTTGTTGTTTACAAATTATATGAAGCGAAAAACTCATTCATGATATTCAGAATCGTCAACACCCTGCACAAAAATCATACATGGCAATACGCTGACCAAAAGCAATGGGTCGAATGTAAATTAGAAAGAACATGTATTGTGACGAAAATAAATTGGGACTAATCGACTTGTGGGTCGAATGTGAATTGACCGCCAAACAGATTCTAACTCTGCCACTGTTATAATAAGTATCACAGCACACCAAAATGTTTTTCTCCATGTAGTTGAAAGCAGGTACCTGAATAACATGACTGAATTCTTCATAAGCGCGTCTCTTCAAGTGCGCAGCCATTTTTTATGTATTCAACAATAAGTTTACAGAACGTCGTTCATATTTATTTATTTTTTATTTTACCGTAGTAAAACGATTGTAAGTTGAAATTACTATTTATATGTCTGTATGAGTATTTCGATTTGATTTAAATATAAATTGTATTTTTTACTCGACATCGCCTATCGCTGATTAACTTGTGACGAACACCAAGCTGAGAATAACTGAATTCATTGCGAAATCTAACATGGCGGCCCAGGTAATTCTAATGTTCGTTATTAAAATAGTAACATGTGTATTATAGTGGTGTGTATAAAGCGTTCACGTTGAATGAATATACACCACTGTAATATGGAAAAATTCTTGTTTAAAGTAGATCAGTGTACATATTATTTGCGGGTCAATCCAGGTCAAATCAGTTGTAACTTTTCAATGTAAATAACGACGTGGGGGTGTAGTATATTTTATTTGGCACGAAATAATGCATTGAATTACATTATCTATGGTCAATAAACATACAACAACAACAAGTAACAAACATCAATAACAAATAAAACAATAAGTAAGCAAAGAAATATAAAATATTAGTAGTACATGTAATAAGAAACAAAAATAAAATTTAGATATTGTTAGACATTATAATTTGATGAACAAATTTTCCGAGACTGTTAACAATTAAACTATCATTTGAGGTAAATAATTTTTTAAGTAAGTTATCCTTAGATAATTCTTGAATTTTTTCATCATAAACTGAAACCATATTTAGAAATTGTATACGACTATTCTTAATTTCAATATTTTCACAGTCCATGACATGACACATCACATCACATCACATAGATCACATAGTGTACAAATTCGTTCTTCTGGAGGTATTCCTTGATATCTCAACTTTTCAATTGGAAGTGAATGAGCTGAAATTCTAAACCTAGTTAAGCTGGTTCAATGTTTTATATTTTTCATAACGTCCAGGTATGGCTCAAATTTGAATGCTAATTTTATTTTGTTGTACATGTATGTTCGTAATTTGTTATTTTCTGCTTTTTGTAGACTTTGCAACCACATTTTTTCTACATACAATTGTTTTAACTTTGTTTTAAAATTTGAATTATCAATCCCAGCTACACTAGTTTCAGTAATTTCAAGCAATTTATTAATAAATGCTGTGCAAGTATTACCAGTGCTATTTTTTTCTTGGTTGAAAACAGAACACACCAATTCATTACATTTATAATTCAGAATTTCAGCATATGTGTGCAAAGTTCAATAATAATAGGGTAGCATCCCAACTCTGCTCTGACAGCATTATTGCTTGCTTTCTTATGTACATCTAAGGCCTGCTTCAGAATTTGATGTGAAGCTGTTCAAATTGGGTTTTGTCACTAAACAATTTTTCAATGAATGCTTCATTAGTAATAATACTATTTTGTTTTGTACAGTTTAAAAGTGAAAGCACCCCATACTTCTGACCCATACATGATAATTGGTAACACTGTACTTTTAAAAAGATATTTATATTTATATTTCACCTTGATAAACAATGACACCCAAATGAAAATGCAGCTACTTTCGACCACTATGAAAAACGTGATTTGTGATTTTAAATTAAATTACAATTCTATGTAGGTATGCAATTTAATTTCAATTTAATTTAATTAACTCAATTAAAATTCAATCTTATAAAGAATGCAATTTAAGGTAGCGGGACTATTATTTGCATACTTGTTTTCATCTTCTAATTGTGACTAAATGACTACAAATAGACCCGGGAAAGTATATATTTTTAGAATCGCCAGACTTCAAGCTTTTCACAAGTGCATTTTGCATGCCCGTATCTGCAATCTACGACGCGTTACTCAATCAAAGGTGAAAAATTACTTTTTCTGTAAAAAAAATAATTACGCATTTATGCTGGCGATAAGAAGTATTTTTTTCACTTTTCCTAGTTGTTCAATAGTCTGGTAAATTGAATGTGTCTTGTTAGTTTTATTCAAGCAACGCGTTTTAAAAAATAGTGTCCTGAATTTCAATTACTGTTTTAGTCGCATTGCCCCCAACTCAAACCACAACTCGTTGGTAAATAATCGATGAAATAGTTTGTCTGGACACATTCAAGTTCCTCTCATTGTCACCTTAAAGCTGTGAAAATTTGGTGTTAATCCGACGACAATAAGTATACGTTATTTTTTGTTTAAAGACCTTGTATTTTGAAAAACATAAACTCCTAGAAAACGTCCATGAAGTAACAGCAAAGATTTTCAAGCTTGTTAATCGGCACAATCAATTTGTTTTCCCATCAAGGTCTGTTTTACCATGTGTAGGGACATCCAAATGTGTAAGGCTATTGGAAACCAAAAAAATAAAGGAATGGGATAGCTATAATTGGATAAATTCGGCATATGAAAACACCAAAATCAATGATTTTTTTTCAGTGGCTGTGTGACCTTGTGTCTGACACATTCATATGCAAATGACTAATCTGTGAAACAAACAGGGGCGGAGACAAACCACTCAAATGTTTGGAAACACTCATTGTGTGTCAGATAGCTACTGATAACACATCCTAACATTGCTTTGTCTTGAGTTTATCTTTGAAACTTATAGGCACACAGATTAAACCTGTGTTGTTGATTTTGGAAAACACTACTGAGGCTGCCTTGCTTCCCGTCAGAAAATCTATATTTTAACCAACTTACATGACATTCTATGTTATATTGACTTTATCATATGAAAGTTTATGGTGCATTTCATCAATTAATAAATAAATGTGAAAATCGTAATTTTCAACACAAATAATAGTCTCGCTACCTTAAGTCAGTGCCATAAATATATGAGTGACACGTGTGTAGCTATAATGCAGTGGTCCTAATTAAACTAAAAACTTGTAGTACATTGTACATGTATAAATAAACTGTACAGGTTCATTAAATGTTATTTCTGATTTCAGGAGGCAGAGAAGGCCGCCAAAAAGAAATTGACTGTGTTTCTCAATGAAATGCTGAAAGTGGGCACAGTCAGAGTAAGTATGGAATGTAGTTACTCTATTAATAGCGAATAATATTAGACTAAATAACAAAAATATTTGCTTCTGGCTCCAAGATAGTCCAAGAAATTTCATTTTTACAGTATTTTGACAGAAACCAGAAAAAAATAGTCCTGAGTGGCCCTTTTTGAACAGATGTGCACATTAAAAAAAATCATTTTTGTTGGCTTTACGTAAATGAGAGAAGTATGTCTATGGTCAAACTAGTGAATAATAAATGAGAGAAGTATGTCTATGGTCAAACTAGTGAATAATAAATGAGAGAAGTATGTCTATGGTGAAACTAGTGAATAATAAATGAGAGAAGTATGTCTATGGTGAAACTAGTGAATAATAAATGAGAGAAGTATGTCTATGGTGAAACTAGTGAATAATAAATGAGAGAAGTATGTCTATGGTGAAACTAGTGAATAATAAATGAGAGAAGTATGTCTATGGTGAAACTAGTGAATAATAAATGAGAGAAGTATGTCTATGGTCAAACTAGTGAATAATAAATGAGAGAAGTATGTCTATGGTCAAACTAGTGAATAATAAATGAGAGAAGTATGTCTATGGTGAAACTAGTGAATAATAAATGAGAGAAGTATGTCTATGGTGAAACTAGTGAATAATAAATGAGAGAAGTATGTCTATGGTGAAACTAGTGAATAATAAATGAGAGAAGTATGTCTATGGTGAAACTAGTGAATAATAAATGAGAGAAGTATGTCTATGGTGAAACTAGTGAATAATAAATGAGAGAAGTATGTCTATGGTCAAACTAGTGAATAATAAATGAGAGAAGTATGTCTATGGTGAAACTAGTGAATAATAAATGAGAGAAGTATGTCTATGGTGAAACTAGTGAATAATAAATGAGAGAAGTATGTCTATGGTCAAACTAGTGAATAATAAATGAGAGAAGTATGTCTATGGTCAAACTAGTGAATAATAAATGAGAGAAGTATGTCTATGGTGAAACTAGTGAATAATAAATGAGAGAAGTATGTCTATGGTGAAACTAGTGAATAATAAATGAGAGAAGTATGTCTATGGTCAAACTAGTGAATAATAAATGAGAGAAGTATGTCTATGGTGAAACTAGTGAATAATAAATGAGAGAAGTATGTCTATGGTGAAACTAGTGAATAATAAATGAGAGAAGTATGTCTATGGTGAAACTAGTGAATAATAAATGAGAGAAGTATGTCTATGGTGAAACTAGTGAATAATAAATGAGAGAAGTATGTCTATGGTCAAACTAGTGAATAATAAATGAGAGAAGTATGTCTATGGTGAAACTAGTGAATAATAAATGAGAGAAGTATGTCTATGGTCAAACTAGTGAATAATAAATGAGAGAAGTATGTCTATGGTGAAACTAGTGAATAATAAATGAGAGAAGTATGTCTATGGTGAAACTAGTGAATAATAAATGAGAGAAGTATGTCTATGGTCAAACTAGTGAATAATAAATGAGAGAAGTATGTCTATGGTCAAACTAGTGAATAATAAATGAGAGAAGTATGTCTATGGTCAAACTAGTGAATAATAAATGAGAGAAGTATGTCTATGGTCAAACTAGTGAATAATAAATGAGAGAAGTATGTCTATGGTGAAACTAGTGAATAATAAATGAGAGAAGTATGTCTATGGTCAAACTAGTGAATAATAAATGAGAGAAGTATGTCTATGGTCAAACTAGTGAATAATAAATGAGAGAAGTATGTCTATGGTGAAACTAGTGAATAATAAATGAGAGAAGTATGTCTATGGTGAAACTAGTGAATAATAAATGAGAGAAGTATGTCTATGGTCAAACTAGTGAATAATAAATGAGAGAAGTATGTCTATGGTGAAACTAGTGAATAATAAATGAGAGAAGTATGTCTATGGTCAAACTAGTGAATAATAAATGAGAGAAGTATGTCTATGGTGAAACTAGTGAATAATAAATGAGAGAAGTATGTCTATGGTGAAACTAGTGAATAATAAATGAGAGAAGTATGTCTATGGTGAAACTAGTGAATAATAAATGAGAGAAGTATGTCTATGGTCAAACTAGTGAATAATAAATGAGAGAAGTATGTCTATGGTGAAACTAGTGAATAATAAATGAGAGAAGTATGTCTATGGTGAAACTAGTGAATAATAAATGAGAGAAGTATGTCTATGGTGAAACTAGTGAATAATAAATGAGAGAAGTATGTCTATGGTGAAACTAGTGAATAATAAATGAGAGAAGTATGTCTATGGTCAAACTAGTGAATAATAAATGAGAGAAGTATGTCTATGGTGAAACTAGTGAATAATAAATGAGAGAAGTATGTCTATGGTGAAACTAGTGAATAATAAATGAGAGAAGTATGTCTATGGTGAAACTAGTGAATAATAAATGAGAGAAGTATGTCTATGGTCAAACTAGTGAATAATAAATGAGAGAAGTATGTCTATGGTCAAACTAGTGAATAATAAATGAGAGAAGTATGTCTATGGTGAAACTAGTGAATAATAAATGAGAGAAGTATGTCTATGGTCAAACTAGTGAATAATAAATGAGAGAAGTATGTCTATGGTGAAACTAGTGAATAATAAATGAGAGAAGTATGTCTATGGTGAAACTAGTGAATAATAAATGAGAGAAGTATGTCTATGGTGAAACTAGTGAATAATAAATGAGAGAAGTATGTCTATGGTGAAACTAGTGAATAATAAATGAGAGAAGTATGTCTATGGTGAAACTAGTGAATAATAAATGAGAGAAGTATGTCTATGGTGAAACTAGTGAATAATAAATGAGAGAAGTATGTCTATGGTGAAACTAGTGAATAATAAATGAGAGAAGTATGTCTATGGTCAAACTAGTGAATAATAAATGAGAGAAGTATGTCTATGGTCAAACTAGTGAATAATAAATGAGAGAAGTATGTCTATGGTCAAACTAGTGAATAATAAATGAGAGAAGTATGTCTATGGTCAAACTAGTGAATAATAAATGAGAGAAGTATGTCTATGGTCAAACTAGTGAATAATAAATGAGAGAAGTATGTCTATGGTCAAACTAGTGAATAATAAATGAGAGAAGTATGTCTATGGTCAAACTAGTGAATAATAAATGAGAGAAGTATGTCTATGGTCAAACTAGTGAATAATAAATGAGAGAAGTATGTCTATGGTCAAACTAGTGAATAATAAATGAGAGAAGTATGTCTATGGTCAAACTAGTGAATAATAAATGAGAGAAGTATGTCTATGGTCAAACTAGTGAATAATAAATGAGAGAAGTATGTCTATGGTCAAACTAGTGAATAATAAATGAGAGAAGTATGTCTATGGTCAAACTAGTGAATAATAAATGAGAGAAGTATGTCTATGGTCAAACTAGTGAATAATAAATGAGAGAAGTATGTCTATGGTGAAACTAGTGAATAATAAATGAGAGAAGTATGTCTATGGTGAAACTAGTGAATAATAAATGAGAGAAGTATGTCTATGGTCAAACTAGTGAATAATAAATGAGAGAAGTATGTCTATGGTCAAACTAGTGAATAATAAATGAGAGAAGTATGTCTATGGTGAAACTAGTGAATAATAAATGAGAGAAGTATGTCTATGGTCAAACTAGTGAATAATAAATGAGAGAAGTATGTCTATGGTCAAACTAGTGAATAATAAATGAGAGAAGTATGTCTATGGTCAAACTAGTGAATAATAAATGAGAGAAGTATGTCTATGGTCAAACTAGTGAATAATAAATGAGAGAAGTATGTCTATGGTCAAACTAGTGAATAATAAATGAGAGAAGTATGTCTATGGTGAAACTAGTGAATAATAAATGAGAGAAGTATGTCTATGGTGAAACTAGTGAATAATAAATGAGAGAAGTATGTCTATGGTCAAACTAGTGAATAATAAATGAGAGAAGTATGTCTATGGTCAAACTAGTGAATAATAAATGAGAGAAGTATGTCTATGGTGAAACTAGTGAATAATAAATGAGAGAAGTATGTCTATGGTGAAACTAGTGAATAATAAATGAGAGAAGTATGTCTATGGTCAAACTAGTGAATAATAAATGAGAGAAGTATGTCTATGGTCAAACTAGTGAATAATAAATGAGAGAAGTATGTCTATGGTCAAACTAGTGAATAATAAATGAGAGAAGTATGTCTATGGTGAAACTAGTGAATAATAAATGAGAGAAGTATGTCTATGGTGAAACTAGTGAATAATAAATGAGAGAAGTATGTCTATGGTGAAACTAGTGAATAATAAATGAGAGAAGTATGTCTATGGTCAAACTAGTGAATAATAAATGAGAGAAGTATGTCTATGGTGAAACTAGTGAATAATAAATGAGAGAAGTATGTCTATGGTGAAACTAGTGAATAATAAATGAGAGAAGTATGTCTATGGTCAAACTAGTGAATAATAAATGAGAGAAGTATGTCTATGGTCAAACTAGTGAATAATAAATGAGAGAAGTATGTCTATGGTGAAACTAGTGAATAATAAATGAGAGAAGTATGTCTATGGTGAAACTAGTGAATAATAAATGAGAGAAGTATGTCTATGGTCAAACTAGTGAATAATAAATGAGAGAAGTATGTCTATGGTCAAACTAGTGAATAATAAATGAGAGAAGTATGTCTATGGTGAAACTAGTGAATAATAAATGAGAGAAGTATGTCTATGGTCAAACTAGTGAATAATAAATGAGAGAAGTATGTCTATGGTCAAACTAGTGAATAATAAATGAGAGAAGTATGTCTATGGTCAAACTAGTGAATAATAAATGAGAGAAGTATGTCTATGGTCAAACTAGTGAATAATAAATGTAAAATTGAATTTCTGTGCACTTATGTGGAGATGAACTTCTAATAAAGCAATTATGGCGTATACTGTATTTTAATTGTAATTAAGACTCATGTCAAGTTAAATAGCGTTTTCCTAACGTAATATGCTGATTCACTCTTTCTTTCATATTTTGAAATATTGATCTGCTTCACAATTAGAACTGATGCATAAACTTTTCATTTCTTAAAATTACTCAAATCAAACAATCAACGATAAAATACTGTTCAATCTTTTACGAAAAAAGTAGTTTGAAAATACAGAATGAATCCTACTGCTTTACATGCTTTGTTGAATGACAATTAAAGAAGGCAGTACATAAAAGTTGTGAGGTACATATGTTTCCTCACATCATAGTCTTATATAATTACAGGGATTCAAATATTTTGTTATGTATATGCGAGGAAGAGAAGAAATGATTTGTAGGGTACAGAATGAACCATTGGTAAGTTTAATTGTTCCTCAATCACTGATACTTGACGTAGAAACCTACTTGTAATTTTTGAGAAAAATGGTAATAAATTGCATGATAATATTGGTTTATTATGTACTATCATGAAGGTATTGTCTTATGGCACTATAAAATACCATTCGTTTGTGTGTTAGTGATGTATTTTTCAAAACCCATCGTTAACAATATATGATTTTTTCAACCAGTCTACAATTAAAGAAAATGGCATAATATCTCTTTGTTGTAATACTGACAAAATGGCCACTAACCACTAAAATACAATCATTATTTTGTCAAAAATTTATAAGCTGGTGATCTCAAACATTTTTTAAGTCAATATCCTTATAATGCCAAGGAGTACAATTTATTGCAAAAGGAATAAATTCTGGGTATTTGAATTTATGAGTAGGGTTCTACCTTAAAATATTTTATACTGCCTCATATCCAATCTTACTGTTATGTTCATTAACTTGATATGTAAATTATACACTAATTACAAATGTCTTTCAGTGAATTATTTCAATTGACTAAAATCAATGTATACATTTTTTCGCAGACGCCGTCTGAGAGTGAACAAAACACCCCACTGAGTTTCTCATTCAGTGGCAGTCTCAATGCCGCAAATATGCCTTTTGATGAGTAAGTCTGAAATACACCGATTGTAATCTTTCTCTTTAGTGTTTCACTTAGCTGTAATGGTGGATAACGACACAGTGTTTAGTGCCTGGCAGTGAATATTTCCAACATAACTTGCATAATATCAAATGAATGGTTTGAAAAAATCAATTTTGTTGTCAACATTTGTAATTATCTTCTTGCTCGATATTCAATGAATGTTTGTTTTTTTCAATTGATCAGGGGGTCCTTGATGTTATCTGCAAGAACACAGAAAAGGTATGCCCTTGTTAACACTCACATGCAATGATGATCAATCATATTTATGCCTGAATAATTTGGCGAGTCATCTATAATTGAAAAATACATATATTAAATATATTTTCATTCGCATCATTTCAAATGCTTGAAGCTGTCTTAGTCAGAAATAACATTCACATCAAATTGATTTACTGTCAACTAAACCAATTTACTTTATCAGCACAGAGATATATCATGTAACATGTGTATGTTTTGTTTATTGTCAGTCTAAGTGGATTTGCAGAGATTGATGTGGGCCTTCCACCAGCATCACCAGTTGAGAGGGAAATTGCACAGTCTGTGAGTAACTATGTTGAATAGCATGTTTCAACACTATTACCGTACTTCCCCGTTCATAAGCCCGGGGCCTGAACATGTAAAATCAAGAAAATTAGGGGATGGGCTTATACTTGAGGACTACCTCAGAAAAGATTTTTTGGGGAGAGTTAAAAATGTAATCATCTTCCCACCCACGAAAAATTATCCATTTTTCATTCACAGCACTGGTCTTGGAGAAATATTTTTAGGGAAAAAATGCGAAACGAGCTGCCGTCATTGATTTCCACAACACTTTTTAGAATGAGGAAACAAACATGTTCATAAAAATACACACATTTTATTACAATACAGTTTACATATCGTCTGATTTTACAGTGCAAAAATGTGAGAAAACAGTCGAAAGGCAAGATCTTTATCATTATTTTCGCTGTGGAATGTTATCGATCGTACGCAAATTCTCAATACAAAGCAATTTCCGCCATAGTGTTTTTAGTCCCCGTTCGAACAAAGTCCGAAAATGAGGACTTATAATTCAATCTCTGTGCGTCCGTCCGGAGTCGTATCTCAAAATCTTTTGGACCGATTCCAAGCATTCTTTGCATGTGTCTAGTACTTTATGTGGGACATATGCACATGCAGTGGTTTAGCGATTCGATTCAAAATGGCCGACTGGCAGCCATCTTGTTTTTTGAAAATGTTGTATTTTGGACATGCTTTGTCAGTTTTCATTCAAACTTGGTACATAGATTATACATGTTAGGATACATGTCCATGATGATTTATTTCACAATTGGATCAAAGATGGCCGACTGGCAGCCATCTTGTTTTTTGAAAATGTTGTATTTTGGACATGCTTTGTCAGTTTTCATTCAAATTTAGTACATAGATCATACATGTTAGGATACATGTCCCTGACCGTCCGTGAGTTCCTGAGTCTGTCCGTCCAACCGTCCGTGTGTCCGTCTGTCTGTGCGTCAGTCTGTCCAACGTCATATTTCAGAATCCTGTGGACCGATTCCGTTCATTCTTTGCATGTGCCTAGTACCTTATGTGGGACAGATGCACATGCAGTGGTTTAGCGATTCGATTGAAAATGGTCGACTGGCAGCCATCTTGTTTTTTGAAAATGTTGTATTTTGGACATGCTTTGTCAGTTGTCATTCAAACTTGGTACATAGATTATACATGTTAGGATACATGTCCATGGCGATCCATTTCGCAATTGGATCAAAGATGGTCGACTGGCAGGCATCTTTTTTTTTTTTTTATGGGGTATCTTGGACGTGCTCTGTCAGTTTTCATTCAAACTTGGCACATACATGTACTTTATACATGTTAGGATGCATGTCCATGACAATTTGTTTCAAAATCTGGTCAAGGATGGCCGATTGACAGCCATCTGACTTTTTGGCCTTACTACTATATTTCCACAATTTATGTACCATTTTTATTCGTATTTGGCACATACATCATACATATCAGTGTGTTTCATAATCAGATCAAAGATGGACGAATAACGGCAGTTTTTATTTTGGCCATATTACTATGACACGAAATACGTGTTTTGATGTAAATAAACATTCTGTTGTATACGCCACTTGGAACTCAAGTTTCAAGGACACGCTCGCGACAACCCCTCCGCTTTAATATGACGAGCACAAAGAGAACTTAACGGGGACTGTGTCATTTTCAATGACTTGTTCATCATGATTTTACCTGAACAACTTCCTTCGAGCTAACAGACGAATTTTTCCAATTATTGACACTGATTTCTACAAAAAACAGTGATTTTTTTCCCTAAAAGCTGTTGATTCGCAATTTTCGAAAGGTAAACTGAGGGTAGAGGAAGTATTTAAACCTTTCACGGTCACCAACAAGTCGTGTCGAACACACCCCATTCATGATAGTCTCAATGGACACAATTTTTCAGAAAAGTAAAATGATGTTCAATGACCATACTTGACGATCACTTATTGGTGTTTCAAAAACTACTGCTCAAAAGAAATATGGATTATCTCAGTATTGCAACATCGGGGTTCATCCTGAGTAAATAACAGAATAGAAAATGTGCGAACCATGTTCCGTACGTTCGCCCGCAATGCACTCTGAAATTAATTTGACTTTTCTCGTAAAAGCAGGAAACAAACTACCATACCATACCATATTTTTATGCAATGAAATATACGTTTTACATGCATATTTTAATAAATGTTGTTGACATCCGGTAAAAACACCCTGGGCCTATACTCGGGATCCCTCAACTCATTATATGTCTAAAAACAGAGACTTATACTCAATGAGGGGCTTATGCTTGGGGAAGTACGGTGTATATATATGTATGGTGTATGTCATAATCTAGCAACGAACAGAGTGGTTAATATAATTATTATATCCTGGATTAAGTGCTTAAATGAAGATTAAATCAGTGCAAAGCACAAACATGGCTGTCACCAATCCATCGTCAATAATGAATCATATCTGATTTCATTTGATTTGATTGTGTTTATGTTTAATAGACTTTAATGTTTGCTGAGATCTCTCTCATCATGCCCACTGTTTCGTTATCATGGTTACATAGGTCAGGGGAACTGTGGACAAGATGACAAGAAAGAATAGTACAGTATTTAGGGAGAAAAAATTCTTGTGGTTGTCTCGCTCTCAATATCTCGATGGCCATTTGTATCTAAGATTGAATTGTCTTTTATATTGATATTGACATTGAATTTATTGAATTCTCAGGACGATAACTCCACCCTATTCTTAATAGCTGGCTATGCACGCTATGGATGTCCATATGTGTGGGTTAGATCAAACCATGAAAGGCTTGTTAAACTGAGTGGTAATGAATCTTTCAACAAAGACAGTCCTTTGAAACTTAAAACAACAGCACACTGGTCAGAACGAGGTAATATATAATTAATATTCACCAACTAGAGTAGTACAATATAGGAAGTGAAGTACTCCCATTTGTTTGCATGTGTTTATATTTAAATTTTTTGCTTCCATGTATAGCACAAATAGAGAATAATGTATCACATGAACCACTCAGTGGATTGAAATGCAATGTGGTACACAGATACCTCACGATTCTCTCTAGACTGGATTAGATTTGGGGTCAAATCTGTTAATATTAATTATGTAATTTGCATACTAATTAGCTACTTTTAGCATGTTTTGTTGTTGTTTATATTTTAAGAAGCGAATAAATTACAATAATCAGCTAAAAAAGTTTCAGTTTTCATGGTACATACAAATTTTTTTTGTAGTTGAATACCAAACACTATTTTGGAATTATTCTGAATTATGTTTCTACACTATTTAACTTTTTCCAGCATATTTTGTTGATATCTTAACAATAGCTCAATGGGTTAAATCTTACATGCATACTGTTTGTGTAGTTGCATGACTTTAGTCTGTAATGTTTGTAGAGATGAATATCTGCTATCAGTTTGTAACTGTTAATTTGCAGTGATTAACTTTAATAATACTAGTAGTCTGTTTTTTTCAATATCATTATTAGTTTATTCTAATGGTTATAAAATTTACACATGCATAGCTGTGATTATCAAGTATTTTCAGCCTTTTTATTTTGTTTTGTATATCTTAAGGCCTCATAAAAAAAAGTTTCTGGTCTAATTATTTTCAAAAATGGGCCAGGGGTGATGTAATTTTCTTTTGGCTAAAATCTTTGATGGGAGCATAATAAATGAATTTCATCAATTTGTCAACAGTGCAGTGCAGTGATATGATGACTAAAAACATTACTTTTTTGGGGGTTGTAACTACAATTTAATCAAATGGATATTTAATCACAATGTATCATCAGTGTTGGAGCAGTCTATAAAACTAACACTTTTTGTTTTTTTGTAAACACTTGTTTAAGCATATCTCGTAATGGGTGTTGCAGCTTTCCACAATGAGTTTTGTTTCAG